>NW_026068055.1:1441075-1563580 GCF_014885135.2 Alexandromys fortis | reverse complement strand
TGGGTAGCTGGTAAACAAAGCGCCTACCTTGCTTGCTGCAGGCAGGCTATTGAGCCAAAGGAACTCCTGCTCACTGTGTTGCCCTAAGGATTTGGCCCCAGCGCCCAGACAGGCTGAGCTGGGTGATGTTATGTGCCCGAAGAGGGGAGGAAGGCAGAAGGGGGGAGGGTTCTGGATGCAAGTTGGGTGGGTGGGATAGGAAGACACAGGCAGTGTGCGGGGAGTAGAGGCCCTGCAGGAAGACCAGGAAGTATAGGGGGGGGATGAGGAACGTCTGAGTTCCGTTTCCGGGCTGCTGCCGTGGGTCAGAAACTCACCCCAATGATGAATCTCCTGGTGCCCAGAGATCAGATCTCTGTGCTGGTTGTGTAGCTCGTAAAAAAAGCACCTACCTTGCTTGCTGCTGGCAGGCTATTGAGACAAAGGAACTCTCGCCCGCCTGGTTGCCCTCAGGATTCGGCCCCAGAGCCCAGACAGGCTGAGCTAAGTGATGTTATGTGCCCGAAGCTCATGACTGGTTTCTAAGACAGACCTCAGAACTAACTATTTCAATGGAAGTAGCAAAGAACTTATGGGAAAACAGCCTCTTTCAAAAGCTTCCGCATTCCATGTAGTGCTCAATAACCTCTCAGCTAATGCTTACAAGAACACTTCACATATATTATAATCTTCACTTTAGAGATAAGAACTTCAAAGTCAGATATTTTAAGAAGCATGGTAACTCAAGTTAGAAAAGACTAGAGAACCCTGATCACTGAAGTGGCAGTTTTCTGGAACCATGGACCAAGGACTTCCAAATTTCATCTCTTCTTCAACGAATGGAAACACTGTCAAAAGCAGCGAAAGCTCAACGTTTCCAAAAGTCTGCAATGGAACCAATGGTTTGCAAGAATTCAAAGAATGCTATTAAATAAAAGTGGCTAAGTTAGGGCAAAACAGAAAGCTTTTGTGGTATTCTGGCTTTCCCCATTCCTATCCCTCTTTCCATTTTCCCTGCTAGCCATGAAAATCCTCAGTCCTGTAACCATGGCAAATAGACAACCAGCAGTGTGACTGTATCTGGAAGCAGAGTGGATTTGAACCTCCATAAAAGCCCCACCCCTAGAGAACTGCCACTATTTTTCATGGCTGCTAGTTTCCTGGAGACTCTCCATTCGGAAAGCTTGTCATTGCTTAATTTGACTCAGAACTCCCTCGGTAGGAAAATACCTACCCGTAGAGATTTTTTTTTTAAGTAATGAGCCGCAATTTGTAGCAGTCTAACTGTCTGAAGTGAAAGTACCCACTGGAGAAAAGAGGAGGCAAGCTGAGATATTTAAGATGTATCTGGGGAATTGAATTTCCAGTGGAGAACGTGCAGGGAAGAAGCAGAAATGTCCTTAACTCTCAGCTCTTGACAATATTGCAGCCCCAAATGAGGAAATAAAGACAAATGCAGAGTTGTAAACTTCTAAAGCATGGCTGTCTCATCCCAATACACAGACACCTCAATAGTGTATGGAAAATTCATAATTACAAACTGAAATTTCTGCATTAACAACCATCTCCTACATAAAGAACCTTCTCTGATAGGATCTAAGAGCTGTACTCTAGTAAGATTTTGCTTGTGATCTAACAAGTAAAGCTTGCCTGAAGATCAGAGTGAGGCGCAAGTCACTAGTTAGCCATAGAGGCTAGGCAGTGGCAGCACACACCTTTAATCCCAGCACTTGGGAGGCAGAAGCAGGGGGATCTCTGTAAATTCAAGGCCACTGTGGGCTACAGAAGATTGATCCAGACTAAAAGAGAAAGAAAGCTAGGTGGTGATGACTCAAACATTAAATCCCAGTTTTTAGGAATCCCACACCTTTAATCCCTTCACTAGGAAGGTGGAGGCAGGAAGGGATATTGTTGAAATATGAGCAACGGGGCTGCGTCTCCAACACCCCGGCCGCTTGGCTAGCTCATGCCCGAAATAACAACACACAAACTGTATTCATTTAAAGAACTGCTTGGCCCATGAACTCTAGCCCTTACAGGCCAATTCTCGCACCTGGACTAGCCCATTTCTAATGATGTGTGTAAGCACCCCAAGGTGCGCTTACTGGGAAGATTCTAGCCTCCGTCCATCATGGTGTCTCTGCTCCCCGGGAGCAGAGCAGAGTCTGACCTCACTTCCTCTTCCGTCCAGAATTCTATTCTGTTTACGCCTCCCACCTATGCTTTAACCTATGAGGCCAGCCAAGCAGTTTCTTTAATTAACCAATGAAATCAACAGATTGATATGACACTCCCACATCAGGATATGGCTGGGCAGAGACAGGAATATAAGGTAGGAGACAAGAGCTAAACACATTCAGTGAAGGGTTCCTGGAGATAGAATCTTTCACCCTTTTGTCTGAGGATTAGGTAGAGGTAAAATGTCTCTCTGGTGGCTGGCTGCTTTACTTTTCTGATCTGTCAGCACTTACCCCAGTATCTGACTCCAGGTTTTTATTATTAAGACCAATTAGAATCTGAATTATACTGTTCTATCCAGCAAGTAAGAGATGGGAATTCAGAGGGCATTGGGATATTGTGGCCATTTAGCAAAGGAATATTTACAGGCTCTCCTCTATGGCAGTGAACTCCCCAACCCTTGGTTCATGACCAGATTTGTGCTACCAGGCATGTGCTTACTCCTGTGAAGTAGGCCTTAAAACAGAAAGCTCTTGCTAACTGGGAAACTGAATGAAGATATTTGAAATTGAACACAATTATGAAAACATATTAAATCTGTTACAATATAGCTTCTAGTTGATGCAACTCATAGCATTTATTTTATTTTGTTTAATTGCTAAAAGTCACAATATTTCAATTAAGTGTTAACTCTTAGCTATATTTGAAGTACATTTTTTTTCTGTATAAATTTTTAAAAGGGATGGGGGGTCATAAATGATCATATTATATCCCAAAAAGAACAAGCTTTGTTGTATCAATGTTATTTCATTGCTATCTAGTATAGTATTTTCCCAAACCAGAAAGGAAGAGGGAATTGGTGCTTACCCATCATGACGTTCATACCACTACTGCATTCATGGGCATCTCTTGCCACACCAGTCCTTACTGCATTTCACAGTGATGAAACTGCATGATTGTGAGCTAGCTGCTTTATAGGAAAATCATAAAACCAAAAATAAAATACAACAGCAATCCCTGTTGCTAAAGGGTATGTGGGGTCTGGTTTTCAATAATGGCAAATTATTTGATTTGTTATGTCAGTATTCCACAAAACTACAAAACAGTAAAATGGGTCTGTTTGAAGAAAACAATAGTAAGTATACAATGCTTATTAGAAAAGGTAGGTATTTAATTTGCTATAAACACTTTCAATCTGTTGCTGTTTTTATGCATGAAATATAGAATATACCATTAAGGATTTGAAAGATTGAAAACAATGCCTCCCAACATGAGAATGTAAATCAATAGATAGTCAATATTACAAACTGGATAGAAATTATGAAGTAAAAAAATATACTTACAGAAATAAAAATTCTCTAGAAGAGCTCACCTGTGAGTGAGTTTGTTGAAGGTAAAGACAAATGAACTTGACCTAAAATTGTGTGGTCTGAGAAACAAAATGTTGAAATGATGAACGTAGCCTCAGATGTGATCTATTATCTAGTATAGAAATACAGCCACAACATACGTTCATGAAGACAAACAAAGAGGAAGGAAAGAGTTAGGAAGAGTTTCTGAAGACATAGTAACTCAAAATTATAGTCTGTAATTCCACAGCTTTAAAAGTTATGAAGAGGGAGCTAAAGAGATGACTCAACTCTTCAAAGCTCTTGCTGATCTGGCAGGGGACCTGGGTTTGGTTCACACCACCCATGTGACTGCTTATAACCACTCAGAATTCCAGGTACAGGGAATCTGATGCTCTTTTGGCCTTCACAGGTTACTAAGTGCATGTAGACCATATAATATCCCAAATGCACACACAATTACACATAAAAGTAATAAATAACTCTTTTTTAAGTTATGGGGAAATGAAAATGCTCCAAGGTAAACAAAACTTAGAAAATTGCTTCTGACACATCTATCCTATGAGAATAATAACAAGATTCCTCAGCTTGCAATGAAAGAGCAATAGCTCATGTGAATCCACAGGAGAAATACCAACCACAGGCTGCTGAGTCTTCATAGGTATAAGTGAAAGGAAAAAAGGTAGGCATACTTTTTATTTTTTAACTCCTTTCTGATATTAGATATAAACAGGATAAAAGTATAAATAATCATTTTGAGACTATATTAATAGACATATAACATATAAGTGTAGAATTTTTGTAACAAAAATGCACATTGAATCAGAGATGGAATATAGCAATATTGGAGCACACTTTGAAGTACTATGACTACATATATCAATGTAAATGGAATTATGTGAAAATGTTTGCAAGCCTATGGGCAATCACTAAAATATAAATAAACAATGCAGTAAAAGAAGAAATAAGTAAATAAAAGTAGTACACTTTGCAATATCTATTTAACACAAAAAATAAATTAATGAAGAAATAGAGAGACAATAATAAGACACATAACAAGGGAACAACAGAAATCAATAAACACCTCACCTATATGACAAAACTACTCATCTTTAACACAAAAGAAACACTGGAATATAGCAAAAGAGCAATAATGTGGTGATACTAATTTCAAATAAATAGATTCTATGACAATAGTGTTTACCAGGTAAAAAGGATATCTTATAATGCTATAATGATAACCTATTAGGAACATACAGAAATATAAACATCCACACTTCAAATTCCAATGCCCTAACATAGATAAAACAAAACCAACAGAATTAATGCATGGAAAATTCAATAATAAGCATTGGGGATTTTAGTGCAGCAGTCTCAATGCATACAGCAACAAGAAGAGCATAAAGAAAGAGTTTAAGAGCTTTTAAACAGACATCTCCAACATCTGTATGTCCTCTTCCAGACAGTCCATTTTTATCAATTGTGTATGAAACACTATCCATGGGAGAACATAAACTGAAACAGAAAATAAAGCTCTGAAGATTTTCTTATATTTTGTTTGGGAGCCTAGCCTTTGACGGCCGAACCCTCTCTCCAGCCCTCAAAAGATTTTCTATGATAGAAAACTCTAAGCTTGTGTTCTTCAACAACAGGATATGTTAGACAACAGAGTGTAATGACATTTAGGTGATGAACAAATGAGCGGAAGTCAGCACAGTTCTATGAAAACATGAAACCACACAAAGTTTCGTAACAGATGAGCAAAAACAAATGCATAATATACTAAATATATGTAATGAGGCCAAAATAGTCCATAGAGGGATATTTAATGATATACACTCAAAAAATGAAATGTCCACAGATGAACATCAGGAACATTTTACCTTAATATACTATAGAATGAAGCAGAACATAAACCCAAATTAAGCAGAGGAAAAACATATTTAAAAAGATGAAAGCAAGTAAGAGAGACTAGAAACCATTAGAAAAAAATCAACATGGGCAAAAGTGAAAGAAATCAAAAAATGATAAGGCTTTATTTAGTTGACTTGATCAATAAATAAGACGGAAGATTCTTCGTTACTAAAATTAAGATGGGAGAACATCCCAACAATCTTCCAGGTTGCCAACAAATTTGATGGTTGTTACCTTACTCTCAACGCTTCTCATTCTTACACAATGCCTTCTCCATCTTCAGGCCGATTGAGGCAGATCTGACCCTCCTAATGCTTAAAACTTTTTGATTGCATTTTAAAAGGACACAGACACATACTGCTTTTAACGAACTCATGTAATTAGGTGATCCCAATAAAATAATATCTCTTAATAATATCAGTTAATTTGAGACTTCACTTTTACAAAATTCTTTCATAGCAGTACCTGGATTGGAGTTTGTTTCAGTAACATATGAGAGCACTAAAGACTTGAGCTAGGAATCTAGGGACTTGGGGAATGGGGCATTTTAAAATTCTTCCAGAAACATTAACATCACCACCACCACCACCACCACCACCACCATCATCATCATAATCTATTAAGCTTTAAGAGCACTTGAAATTTAACTGTTTAAAATTTTTTTTATGCTGTGGTGTCAGAGCGCAGTGGGGCACACTTCTAATCTCAGTACTGAGAATACTGTGGCCTGAAGATAACATGTTTTAAGACAGCCTTGACTATATAGTGAGTTCTAAGTCAACATCAGCTGCATTATGATATAATCTCAGACACGGCACAACAAAAAAAGGGAAGAAGTGTAACAAGACCATGAAAGCCAAAATCCATGAATTGTATGAAAAGATAAGGAGTGAAACTGATCTGTGCCAATTACTGCGCATATTCTTATAAAGCTTGCGAAGGGAGGTTGTATATACTCTTAGAGACTAAACCTTTCAGGAGTGCTGAAAGAGATTTTCTTTCACTGAGAATTAGCAACAATAAAACATCTATTTTAATAAATTCCTTAAATATAGATTAATAAGAAAAACTTAGACTCTGTAACTCAAGTGTCTGGGTTTACAGTTGCTTTACTCACTGGTTCTGTGTTCTTGACAAAAGTATTTAACCTTTGTGTGTCTTGACTATATCTGGGTTAAATGCACCTGTTTAAAAGTCTTCACTGGGTTCTCTTGGCAGTAAAACTTTATATGTAGGTAAATACTCAGAACAGAGGCCACCAGGTAATATATACTACTTAAGGATTGGCAAATATATCATTGTTGAAAGTGTAAGAGAGAATAGAGACTTTTAGGAAATTTTAAAATGCAATTTAAATAATAAAGATATGATGTCGGCAATGACAGTAATGATTCAGGTACATGGAATCATATGAAAAACATCAAGAAGTACATCTGATTGGTTGAGAACACAAGAGTGTCTGAGAATGATCTGGGGCTTTCTGGATAAAGGCAAGGTGGGTAAGAATTCTCAACATCAAGTCAGGGAAGAATAGATTTATTATGAGTCTCGTTAACATGGAGATGGTCCTTTTTAGCACACAGATACACATTTAAACATAAAACCTACAATCTGGAGATGTAGATTTACAAGTGGTTGCCATATAATACATGAGTGAGATCATCTATGAAAATTGTATAAAGAGAAAAAGAACAGCAGGTCAAGGATTGAAACCTGAAAAACATTAAAGTTTTGACAGAGCAGGGAACACATGCAAAACAAAATACAGTGGTTACAGATTTATTAGAGCCAGGAGAAAATATTTTCACAATAGCTACGGGGATGAATCACTTTAACTCCATGTAATATGGCTGCCATCAGAAACTGCAGCGATGAACCACATACTATCAAAGTTGTATCTCCAGAACTGAAATATGGAGGAGGCAGCAGTCAGGCTGAACTGAGAGACTGAGTTCAAGTCAACAGCAACAGAATTCACCCCAATGTGTATGACACAAGTTCAAAGGTGCACTCTTTGTTTACTACCTGGTGTAGCTGACCTGTTAAATAAAATGCCTAGCATGTAGTACCTGAGGTTTTCCACAATTAAAGCTCAAAGCACTTTTCTGGGAGCACAGCTAGATTAAGTTCCTGTGAAACAACACTATGGTTAGTTCTGTTGAAATCTGCAAAAGACCTCAACAATTTAAGAATCGCCTTTCATTTCAGTCTGATCAGGCTCAGAAGGCTGCTCTCCCAAGGATGACAGCAGACATTCATTGAGCGGTGGTAATATGTGTCATGCTGACTTCCTGCCCCAGTTTGTTTAATCCTTAGGTAACCCAGCAGTTAGTAGCCATGATTATCCTTAGAGTAGATGAACCGGAGATGAAAGAGGTAAAGGAAGCTGCCTATAACCAGCGGATGTTTCAGATTTAAGCATCATCAAAAATCTATAAACTGTGGTTTTTTCACTCTGAGTTCTGTGTCTATACTCATTTAATTAACTCAGGAAAAGAAACATTTTGTCAAAATCTAAATCTGATGATAGTCAAAAATACATTGCATCAGTTATGTGGAGCAAGTAAGTTCTGAAGTCTGCTGAAGAGCACTCACTTCACGACTCACAATACTCATTGTACGCTTAAGATTTACTAAAATTGGGGAATTCCAGTACAAAGATCCGAAATCAATTCAAACTCTTAATGATTTGGGATTCTGAATACTTATTAGGGAAATAATCCAAGTCTATTACTTTCTTATCTTTGGTCCTCATTTTGCCTTCCAGCCAATGCTGAACACATTAGCACCGAATACCAAAGAAGCAAAGCAGAAAGAGAAATTGGGAGCTATAAATAAGAAAGTCATCCTTAAATAAAATTATGAAGCAAATGAAATCGGGATTGTCACTAGCCAGTCCCACTTTCATTTCCTTTACAGGCAGATGGTGATTCCACAAGCCAAAGAGTTGCTTTGATGGCCTTTGGGTTGCTAAGCAACACTTCTTCAGTACCCCTTATGTCTGCCTCTAGACATTGCTCATCCAATATTGGTCCTGTTGTCTCATTCATTAATTACACACACACACACACACACACACACACACACACACACACACAGAGAGAGAGAGAGAGCAGAAAATGTTCTTCAATTTTTCAGAAATGCTCATTTTTCCATATTTTCAAAGCTGTGTAATATGTTCAGATAACTGCGCCTATTTACCACCTTACCCTATTCCCCTTCTCAGGAAAGGGTCTTATGATCTATGTCTGAAGCCCGACAGATCTGTGCTGAGGTTTTGCAAAGTTTTACTTCTCAAATTTTCCAGTTAAAAATCTCTGCCTGCCCAAGAAAACAGTGGTACCTTTTTATGTTATTTACAGATCAGAAGATTGCCCTTCACTTATAACATCCAATTATTCACACTGTACCTTAAAAGGAGGTAGTATGTCATTTTGTTTATAACTGCCTGGAAAAAAAAAAGAAGATAAAATGGCCTTCCTGAGATATTTTAATAGCAACATCTGCAAAATACCCAGTGAGGTGTTCTCCAAACACCACAGAAGCTTGGTGGAACTAATTTGGAAGAGACAGACGACCTCTTTCAGTCCCTTGAATTATACCACCCATGCTGCCTCCTACTCGGTCCATAAATAGGAGCATCTCAGTTCAATCTAATTCAATATGATCTCTGATTAATAGACACAGAGGCAGATTTGCTGGGAGACTCTGAACTAGGTAGGAAAACAGTCTGGGCTGAAGTAACAGTGCCTTTCAAATACTTAGTAAAGAACGTACTAGCCATAAAATTCAAATTTTGTCGTGCAGTTATTGCTTTCTTCTAGTTTTGTTTTTAACTTTGAAAATAACTTCATTATTTTCAAATCGTCAAATATTGGCCAAGACTTTCTCACAGGAAGAAAAAGCCGAGCTGCAGCTGACATGCACTGTATTCCTGCCATAGGGTGACTCACTGCTACTGAAGAAGGCAGATCAAACTAATGAAACCAGCCCTCTGAAGGGACTTAGGATGCCGGACGAGGACGTGACAAGAACACTGAAACCATGTTTTACAGGGAGAAAACTTCACAGATTATTTGTTCCAAATCAACTGCAGTGTCCACACTATCATTGCTCCTGTGAAACGGCCGTAAGAAAGCAAACACAGGGAAAAGGAGCCTAATTAATGGCTTTTAATAATCTTGTTTCTCTGTAACTACACTATTAATTACTAAAAGTCTTTGGAACTTGGAAAACAGTAATCTTATATGGTACAAATATATTTAACCTAATTTAAAATATAATTTTATCCATATTTAAATTCAAAGACAACAAATGTGAGGTCTTCTTTTTTTTTTACAAGCAAGATTTTAAATATCTTAACAGATCAAAAATGTACAAGAATGCAATTTCTCCCCAAAGCTATTTACTATGTTCAGTTGCTCAATTAAGAGTAGACATGATTATGTTCATGCACTGGTAAACACTTCTTAGTAGGAGAAAATAAAATGATATTTTTGAGCTATATCAACCAGAATTATTCTAGCAAGATAATTAGGGTTTTAAAAAGACTGGCGCTTTGTAACTTTACTCAGTAGTAAAGATTCAGAGATAGATTTTTTTTTCTGAAAGGGGATGTGCTTTGTCAAGAACATAAAATCCTTGATGGATAATGACTTGCGCATGTGTGAACACACACACACAAGGCACATATACATGTACAAAAATGCATATATATATATACATAAACATAATACTTAAAGATATAAACAAACACATAAAGCATACATAAACATATAAAGGTATTATACCAATTTTTATAAATGTATACTTATTTTTATGTGTGTACATGATGCAATGTGCACATGTGTATTGTGAGTGCACGTGTGATACATATTTGAATTTGAGGCAAGATCAGTGATACTCTATGTATGTATATGTTGTGTGTGTGTATATGTGTGATACATACTTGCATGTGGAGGCCAGTGCAAGACATTGGATTTTTTTCCCTCTATTGCTTTCTTCTTGTTGTGCTATGGCAGTATCTGTCACTCAACCTGAAGGTGAACATCTCTGCTGGCCTCATAGGATCCACATGTTCCACCCCTACCCACTCCCAGTCCTGGGACTACATGCACATGCAGCCATGCTCAGCTTTTTGTATGACTGCTGCCCTTTTCTCCAGTGAGACATCCCCATTCCTCCATATGTTTGTACTGTCTTCAATGCCCACCAAAGAGCAAATAAACTCTTTCATAGTTGCCCACAAGCATTTTGATACAGAAACAGAAGCTTAGGTGACTGAAACTGCTAACTAAGATAATTTTTAAATTATTTGTAACTTCCCAAATAATAGTTTAAGGTAAAATCTGCTTGCAATTTGAAATAGAACTTAAACCTTAACCAAAACACGTATCCTGTTGAACCAATAAAAATAGATTGTGTCAATTTATTCTCCCCCTAGAAGTCTAATTTTAAAAATATTAATAAAAAGAGAGAAAAAAATACAACCATTGCCTATTAATTTCCATCCTTTGATAACTCCACCATACAGAAAGATTATAGGCCATTAAATTGAGTATTTTATTATTTAAGAGTCTTCTTTCTTATCTAACGCCTAAGGAAAAAGGTCCTTTGACAGACAGAACTTTGAAAAATTAGTGTGACAAAATATGCTTCAAGCTCAATTATTTTTAGACATGTGACAGAAGGAAGTGAGGTCCGTGGTTCTCTTTTAGGAGGGTGATCACAATATGACATACATATTTTACAATGAGATGAAATGGATGCAATGAACCTTAACACCACATTCAATAATTCATGATTTTAATAGCAAAAATGCAAAATGGGAAATAATTCCTCCACGAACAAAGAGCGTTAGCAGTGGTGAAGCTGCTTGGATACTGGTCAACTGAGCACAAAGTATCCCTTTGCAAAAGGCTGCTGTGGACTCTTCATGCACAGCGTTACTTTATCTATAGCTTCGCCCTCTTCTAAGTTCTCTAGCCTCTTAAGAGATTCATTGGAGCATGCTTTGAATTTAAAAATATTAAATCTTCCCACATCTGTATTTGTTTGTGTTTTCTTTGTTGCCATGAATCAGGAGGTCACGGGATTCCACGGGCAGCTTCCTAAAGACATGGCAGCATTAAAATAAACACACACACACACACACACACACACGCACACACACACACAAAGTCATATTCTGGGTTCTTTAATGAAAACTTTAGATGAGGGGAGGGCTCTTTGCTTTAAAGCCTTGCTCAATAAAAAATGCTCAAAGTGTGCTAAGCCTCATGGTCGCAGGGAAGTCCACAAATGGATCACAACCATAGTACAATAGTATCAAGTACAGTGTTTGCACTACAAAAATATTTCTTTATTATTTGAGTCTAGACATAAAATCACAGAGACCTTAAAAGCGGAGTGCAAAGTTCCATTGTGCGGAGTGCTGTTTACTTAAGGAAGCTTCATGCACAGTGACTTAAGAAATTAAAATATATTCAAGGAGTCTAGCAGACAAGTACATTCTATGAACCAGACCCAAAGTAGTTTCTACTGCTTGATTAATTGGAAAAGTGAAGCATGTCACTCAGAGGCCAAGTCTAGTAAATCGGTGTAGATTTTAACACCTAGGTCACAAAATCAAACACAGCTCATGCTTTGTGAGTTCTGCTCTCTAGGATCCTGTTGGGAAAAGGTGTGGATGAAAGGTGTGCTATGTCCAGAACGAAGAAAAAATGCAGTCGTGTTAAAGGTACCCCAACGTCGACCCTCGTGAGGAAGAAAAGGGACAAGCAAAACAACAAGAGATTCAAAATTAGATAATAGGTCTGAGAAACACTAAATGAATCAAATTGAGTCCTAAATCTAAATATGCTGTTGTGTCTATATTTTTGTTTTATGTATGTTCTCTGTCTTTGCTTTTACAGAAGATAAACCTAAAGAATGTAAGGCTGAGCTAGTGGGTGGAGCCATACGGAGAAGTGCTTGCCAGCACCCTGCTTGACAGCCTGAGTTCGATCCCTAAGCCTGCAGGATGGAATAAGAAACAGACTTCCTAAAACCACCATCTGATTTCACATGTGTGCTGTGACTCAAAGAAGGTTGCATACACATGAGCTCACAGACACATACAGCAATAGATAAATGTTTAAAAACAACCCCAACTGAAAACTGCCTTACAATTTCTTGCCACTTACACATGCCCTCAGCTGTTCAGGTTAGAGTCGGTTCAGCATCTTGTTTTACACTTACACGTACAGATACTGTGCTTGAGGTGCAATGGGGAGCAGGCATTGAGAGATTCACAAACAAACTGGCATAATCAGTTTGTCCTTGACATAATGGAGAAAGCAGATAAGTTAAGAAAATAATGATTCCAACTGTAGTAGGTTCCACAATAGAGATATCAAATAATGAACACAAAAGAAGAAAAAAATTTCATGCTGACTGTGTTCTAGAAGAAATACATATCTGTGTTGAGATACAGAAATGAACAGATTTGAAAGCAAAATAACAGATTGACTTTAGGACAAACCTTTACTCGCTAGACTCAATTTACTTTTCTCCAAAGGGAAACAGCTAATTAGATCATGTTTGCTTCTTTTAATTTTGAAAAAGCATTATACATCAATTTTTAAGTGTTATTTGAAAAGAACAGCTGATGGTAGAAGTTACAGTTGGCGAGAAAGTAGAGGTCCCAGACTCTGAAGTTACTCAACAATTCTCTACATACATGTATGTGCTGAGAGATGGACCAATTTTTATCACTTCAATATTTTCATGTTCTTGCCAAGTTAACTTGCCCTTAAGCTTAAAAGCAACATAACAGCAGGCAAATACTCCAGCAAACTTGACATTTCAGTCAGGGCTACTGAAGAATTATTGCATCTTACACAAGGAAACTAGCAGTAATTAGGACCAAAAGGAGAAATGTTTCCTCTTGTTCTTTTGCTCAGCTGCTGATAGAGTTTATTCTTTAGTGTCTTAATTTAGCTGTATCTTAGAATAACTAGATAGTGGGAAGGAAGGATTGCAGGTTTTCTATTCCTCAGTAGAATCAATAGGCTGGGCTAGTCTGAAAAGAAGTGTTCGAGATAAATGCATTGGGAGACGACTTCTGCATGCACTATTCAAAGGCCCCTTCTAAAATGTTCAGCTTTGTCATTCTGTAAAATAAATTGAGCTTTCTGATGGTTCTAACACCAAATGGTATCAGAAAATTATGTATATTATTATATATGGGAGAAAGCTTAACTGTTCTTTAAAAACCTTAACAAA
Organism: Alexandromys fortis; assembly: GCF_014885135.2. Classification (NCBI taxonomy): domain Eukaryota; kingdom Metazoa; phylum Chordata; class Mammalia; order Rodentia; family Cricetidae; genus Alexandromys; species Alexandromys fortis. The sequence goes on along the minus strand of NW_026068055.1, from coordinate 1,549,895 downwards.
TTCTTACCCCAAACTATCATGTCAAGGCAGAAGTAATGGTCTGTTTATGGAAATATTATAAAAATTACATTGTGCCTATCGACTTTAACATAAACATATATAAAATTTCAAAGCAACCAGACATTTATTTAAACTAATTTAATCAAAAACAAGTTGTTCTAAATATTTCTATGTTATTATCTTTCAGTTTTCTGGTAGGTTGTTCCTGACCTTGGTCCCTTTGCTAGCTCTTTCCTTTAAATTTGTCTTTGTGGGCTTCTGATACTAGCTTGAATGATTCCTTCTAGCTCACAACTCTAAAACATCTTCCATTACTTCAAAATAACCCCAGCTCTACACTCCAGGCTTTTTCCGGGCAGGTTTGCCCTATGCCAACCTTGATGCATTAGCTAATTCCCTCCTTTTACCCTTCAAAGACTAGATATAAATCACTCCAGCCCAATTAGACTTGACAACCTCTCCTTTGAAGGTAACAAGAAAAGAACAGAAATAAAACACAAAAAGGACCATGTTTATTTATAGTTATTACTGGTTAAAATTTAAAAGAGCTACACAGATGCAAGGGGAAAAATCAATATTCATGTGACTGATATTGTAATTCTAAGATAATAATAGTATTTTCTCAATCACCTCAACCTAGTTTCTCAAAAGAACAAACAGTTCATCTTCATTGATTGTCATTTACACAATCATTCATCAGCCAAGCAGAGAAGAAAAATATGCATTATGTTTCTTTTAATTATATTAGATCAATAACGATAATAAAATTATTAATCAAACTTTAAGGATTTATTATTTATGCATTGGCTATTAGATGCAAAACACTCTAAAGTGGCTAATCAGTACTCTCTATTACTCATATTTTCTTTTCTACATACAAATAATCTCTATTACCACCACTTTCAATGGCAGCAATAACCAGTTTCTAACTACAATGCTATTTAAAAAAAAAGTGAAAATGCAGAGATAAAATGTGTGTCCTTGGAGATCTTATATGACACTTGATTCAAGAAATCAGTGTATGAAAATAAAAAAATAAAAATACAAGACATCACAGTAGCACAAATGGATGGATGCTTTTATTCATACCATGGAACTGTAAAGGAGGGAGATGTATATCATATTTAGAGAAATTTAAAAAATATATGTCAATAAATGGGTATTCTAGTTTTGCACATTTCTATGCATCTATTTTTTTGAGTTTAATTTTATTCTGATTTTGATTCTCTTTGTCTCCAACAGTTCTCACCATCTCTAATTAGTTATCGTGTAAACTTAAATATAATTTTTTAAAAAATGAGATGGAGCCGAATGTGAGTAGGGAAAAATATAGTTAATAATGAGATACATGACAATGTCTTTAGGGAAAATAAACAGGTTTGATAATCTGTACAGAAGAAACTGAGAGGAGCCAGTTAAGGGAAAGTTGATTGGTGGTCCTGGAAAAACAAAGCCAAGCCAACAAGCAAGCATGGGCACATGTAGGCACGTTCTGGAGCTGAGAATATTTATCACGGCTGTGGTATCCACTTGGACTTACCAGCTTCTAGAGGAGCGTAGCTCCTAGCACTTGAACAATTTATTGCCTAATTATTTCGTGTGCCCTTTTGAAGCGTCTGTCTGCAGGACGGCTGTTGAATGAGAGCACAGAAAGCGGGCCCTTGGAAAGCGGCCTTCTCCATAGCACGAAGAGTAAAATAACCTTTTATCAAATGCTTCGTGACCATTTAGAATATTGAATTTGTATTTTAATCATTGAGTTCAACGGGAATATAGCCAGTGGGAAGGACTTAATTACAAATGATGTCTTTCTCATGGTTATGCCCGCAATCCCAAGAGGCGCTTTAATGAAGTTCTAAGCCCTCAGACAGAAAGGTCAAACGGCTTTTCTCCCCCGGTGCCTCAGAGTGCACCAAGTTGCACCTTTATCTTAGCAGATGTTCAACCAGGTATAATGTTAGCCCAAGGCAAAAATTCCAGGAAACAAGAGTTCACAGGGAAGCAATTCTCTTGAATCTAGTGGATAAGAGAACAGCCTGTTTGGGAGTTACAAGAGGGGATGAATTGAGATCAGCTCCATTTGAATATAAATGTATATTTTATTGGAAGTATAATATGCCAGGGGGAATAACATTCTGCTTGGGAATTAATTTATTCCATACCAAAGACTAATGATATTTTAGGTTCTATTTTTTAATGTTGAAAATGCTAACGCTATGTTCATATTGTGCACCCGTCCAGACCCGAATGAGGTGAGAGCCAGGAAAAATTTCCTTTGTCGATGAATTAGGGGGAAAGGATGGTTGAATATTCTAGTGTATATTCTGGTTTTCCCTGCTTAATCAAATTATATTACAATAAGCAAAAATGAAAGTTACACTTTATAAAAACCTTTTAATTAATTTTATTAATTAATAATTAGAATGACTCTAATGAAGAGTATTTTTGGTTTATTTTTCTTGGAAGGATATTAATATCATCCAAAATTTTATAATTTATACCATTGTAAAATATCTTAAGGGCAGAAAATAGCTCTGTATTTATTTACATGCTTGATTTGGATATTTTAACCTGTTTCTTTTAATGGTTGTCCTCCAATGCAAAATTTGAACAGTTGACCTAAATAGTGTGTACCTTTATAAACCTTTTTGATGCATATTCATTAACACATACATGCACACACACACATATACACACACACATACACGCACACTCTTTTAGAGTGAGAAAGCAAATAAGCAAATTACTTGACCCATTGGGATTGTATATAATATCAGTCCAATCGATCCTGAACCACACATTAGAACACACACTCTTCACAAGGTTATTATTCATGGTGAAACAGCTAGGGACCTTACAATAAAGACTAGTTACCAAGCAACCACCTGGAAAGTGGAGGCTGGATAGGAATGGGGGAGGATGGACAGGGTGGCTTTTGGTGCTCCTTTCTGAAAATCTCAGAGGTAAGAGTCCCTCGTTTCTGAAAACCTATCTCAAGTTACAAGGACATACGTGAAATGATTAAAAGAATAAATAAATAAATTCTAGTGTAACGCATTACGGTGTGACTACTTTGCAAATCAAACTGTCGTGTGTGATAAGACAAGAATGAATTAAATTGGCCTAATACTCTGTTGGAATAAGTGGACGTACACAGGCACAAGGGCCATCCTGAGCCGTCCAATCTGATACACTTCCCAGGCAACTGCATGAAATTACATTTTGAAACTGAAGGAAAGAGGGTAGCACTTAAACTGTCTTCATACAATTTCCTGGCCACTCACCACCATCAGCTTTCCCACGTGGAGGGTGCTTTCTAAAATACCCACCACCCTCAACGTTTTCAACAAAATTGCATACAGATTCTTCTCAGCTGAAGAGCAGGGGTGTGCCTTATTTTTATTGGCAGTTAATGTGGGACCTTAAATATCAGCTGTCTAGGGAGCCACCAAATGATTGACATAAAACTGCAAAACTTGTAGCCTGTTCTGGCGTGAAGAAACAGAACAAAATGAAGACAAACACTTTGCCCAGATTTGGTGATGCAAGAAAGGTGTCTGGCTGGCTGCCTGTTGAATAAAGGTTTCACTTTAAAATGCTTTTTTTCAAATTTAACTGTCTTCTCTTGGAGAGATATGGTTCGTCTTTACAAAATAAAAATAAAATAGAGAAATAAATAAACAAACAAAATCTTTCCAACAGGCACCCAAATCCCCAAAGATCCAATGGCAGGCGGGGAGGGGGTTGGGGCACTCCTAGAGGCAAGAAGTCTGAGACAGCTTGCAAAAAAGCGGGAAGAATCTTCCCCACCATAACCCCACTGCCACCGCTTTCCCTGACTCCCTCTGAAGTCCTGGAGCAAGCAGTGACCGCGCCGGCGCCTTTTACGCTCTATCTCTAAGACAATAGCGCCGCTCTCTGCTAGCCAAAGGACTCTGATATTCAGCATCCGCCACCACTAGCGCTTCTCCCCCACCCGGAGTCCCTCATCACCTTCTTTCCAGTCTACACCTCACTAACTCATCTGCACAGAGTCTCCAGTCTTTCTTCTTCTGGTCCCTGCCACCACAGCTCCTGGTCCCCTTCCCAGCTGTGGCCCCCCACAGTGGGTGAGCTGCCTTCCCTCCTGGGCTGGCGGCCGAGGACCACGGAGCACCCGGGATGCAGAGGATGCAGCCCAGGGCCCGCGCCCACCGCTTTGCACCGGTCTCTCAGGCGGTGGCTCTCTCCTCCTCCCCGCCTGTGGGGCCCCAGGGCTTGTTTGCTTGTCCTCAGCCCTGATGCCAGACCAGTTCCCTCCTTGGCTGCTTCAACAGCCCTTTGCTTCCTGCTGTGTGTTTCTTTCTTCTTTCCTCGTTTCCTAGGCCCAATCAAAGGTGTCTCTGTTATTGAAATATGAAGCCATTTCCTCTCCAAACCCCTTGGTTACTCAAGGCGGGAATGAATCAATGGACCTATATACCCACCCCCTGAGTTATAAATAAATGCCTATTTGTTCAAGAGGCGTTTTCCCGCGTGTCCCAGCATCTTCCCCAGTAGTTATTTTGTGTGTGTGTGTGTGTGTGTGTGTGTGTGTGTGTGTGTGTGCGCGCGCGCGCGCCTGTGACATCTGGTTCTAATCCTGAGTGTGGATCTATAACCCAACCCCACCCACCAGACTCCTCCTTGCATTCCTCACTCTATAAATAAACTCAGGTTCTTAGGCACTATCATCCGAGGATACAATAGCAGTTAGAGTTTAAGAAAGAATTGGTCCAATACTGATACTGAGTCCCGTAGCCAACAATCTGGGCAGAAAAAGCAATTTGAGTAAAAGTTTAGAAGTTTGGTGTACTTGCAGACAAAGTTACTTGTCTGCAAGACCTCTCCCACCCCTGGGTTTTCTTTTTAAGAAGAGACTAAAACAACAAGGTGACAATTGTGTAGGGTGTCAGCCGAGGCTCCAGTTTATCCCACAGATCCCACACAGCATCTCCTGTGGACAGTGCCCAGAGCAGAAGGGGAGCAGGAGGTATGGTGTGGGTGGGGGCTTGTGGTTGGGCCTGCTGCTTTTCCTGAACTCCCCAATTGACTCGTCCGGATCTGAGCATAGGGAAAGTCATCTAAAAGGCTGCTGCTGTTTTACAAGGTCTGGGCACAGGGCTGCCCCTCCCTTCCCCCTGAAGTTTGCATGGAGAGCGTGTTAGGCTGTAATTAGAGGATCTGGGAGGAGAACTCTCCGGGTGACGCTTTGCCGCTTTTCTTCTGCTCTTGGTGAGGAGTGCCTCCTTCACCCCCGGATCAGGACCTCTGCCATCCAGCACCACAAAGAGACATTCTGCACACACGCGCTCGGACGCACACACCCACACCACACTCGCCCAGAGACAAACTTAAGGTCAGGAGGAGCGGTAGCCTCAGTACGTCTCCGACTCCCGAGTAAGTGGGACTCCAACGCCTCTGCGCCGCATTTCAGGACAAGGTAAAACTTGCAGCTTTTCTGTTTGGTGGGTTTCTTTTTTCCCCCTCTTTCGTGAATATCTTGGTGCCTTTAATATTTCAGAACATTGTGTATATAATGTACATACATAGTAACAAATTTTATTATTTTCTTCAGTTTTGATTTAACACTCCACTTTTTGAAGTTTATTGTCAGATAAAATATCATTGCAATAAACAGGTTTAGGCTAGATGTGGAGAAAGAACTAACTCAAGTTTTTCTAGTTTTTGCTTCTGCTGCCATTAATCTGAGAGGCATGTGGTTCCAAGTGGTGACTTTTCCATCTGTATTTCAACAAGTGCTTCCATAGCATCTGCGATGAGAAACGGGTTAATCCAGAGTGGAAGAAGAGCTTCCAGCGTGGAGGATGAATGTCCACCCCAGATTTATGACTTCTGTCTTGGGGAATATATAGGTTTATGTGGAAAAGAAAGTTACTTCAGTCATAGGCAATGCCTGTTAGACTAACAACCTTCCAAACATCATGTTGAGCCTAGGTCTCTCTGGGTAACTGTAAAATCAAGAATAGATAATTACGATTCATTTCATACAGAGAATGATATCATTGAACAAAAAGACAGTTCAAGTAGTAGCTCTTAAGAGCGCTTGCTAAAGTTACTTGAGGGTTGTTTGCACATTGAAGCTACTCACTAAGAAAGCAAGCCTGGACTCCTGGGGCTAGATTATGTTGTTCTCCTCAATTGAATATGCCTGTTGTGCTCAAATGATACAGTCTACTGGGCTGAAAATAAGTTGTTTTATTTTCATTTATCACTGGAAAAGTACACAAAGTAGCCAGTACATTTGGGAACTCTGAGGGTGGAAAAATTTTCCCGTAAGTGGTCCAGTGTGATGTCATAAAATAAAACATACTGGCTGGCTGTTTAGAACCCAATGGTTATGAAGAAATAAAGTCTGTGAATTAATTTCCTAATAAATGTAGTATTTATTCATTCCAAATGTAGTTTCTGGTAACCATTTCTATTTGATTACTTCAGTGTCCAAAGTTTTTTGTAACTTTATACACATTTCAGTGGCATTTACATTTTAATGATATAAAGTAGAACTATTATCTAATAAAAATATGTGGAGTCATTTCTTTATTTGAATGAGAGTCTTTTTCATCTTATTTAATAAAACAGAATGTTTGTCAAAGGACACCTGACTGTTAAGTTTTAGTCTTTAGCTTTATATGAATACAGATATAGATATGAATAGTTTAAACAAATTGATAAAATTATTCTATTTTTTTCTTTTTTTTGTGACCTCTTTGGTTAAACTGTGCATTGCTTAAAAATAGAAAATAAATAAATAAAATTTTCTGAGAGCAGATTGAGAGATTAAAAAAAAAGTCAGCAACCTTAAAAGACCACTGGACCTTGGGAGGAATGTAGCCAGAGGCTAGTAGTCCAAACAGGAGTACCCAGTGGGCCTGGGCAGCCTATGAGAGGGGAACACCGTGTTCTTATGAAGCGAGCCATTTATTTCCAGCAAGGTACTGTCTCTGAGAGGAATGACTGACACTAATTTAGAAGCTCTGAAGAAACCTTCACTGAAAAGAATCGAGTCATTATGTCCCTAGCGGTTTCAGTTCGTTTTCCTTCCTTTGGGAGTGGGTAACACATTCAGTATAAATATGTTCAGGGTATACAGAAAAATGCCTATGGTGGATGGTCTGAACAGTCGCCTCTTTTACTGTTCTGGGCGTGGAGTAACGATATTTCCTGGCTCGCGAGGAAGACGTTTGGACTGTCTTTGCGCTTCATCTCTGAAAAGATGTACATGGACCATACTCAGGAAATAACTTCCTTCGGAAAATACCAGTTTTCATCCCTTTTTACCCCAGACATACTTTATTTTTTCCAGATTACAGTTGGAGGATTAATGGTATCCCACCAATTAAAATTCCAGTAGCAGCCAAGGGATACTTTGCAAATGATTTTTACATCCTAGCCTTCTGTTGCTTCCAATTAATTTCTTGACTACCTGTAGTCATTATTACTAACCACATCACTTCGTCTCTGCCGTTTAAATTTACTTACCCTGCCACTCAAAAGGTAACAAAACGTTAGGGGAAGTAAGGCAAAACAGAAATATGGCCTATGCTAGAGATTTTAATCAATAGTGTTTGAGGAGGATTAGCGGAAACAGCTGATTAAACAAATATTAGCGGAGAGGGGGCACGATGGTAAAAATTAATAACACAGCTTTTCATTTACGCTATGAATCCCAGGGACTGTAGTTTAGAGAGACTCACGGTCCCTGATCGCCACCTAGTGGATGTGTATAAAAGCTTTCTTCCCAGCCTCTAAAACTTCACTGGTTTGGGGGCCAATCACATAAAAATTGGCCAGTTTGTTTGGTTGATACATTTTACCCTTCACTAAATGACAGACCGTGGAGTGGGTGCTAAGAATAAAAATTTAAGTAAATGTAATTGTTATATTAAAAATCAAGACTACACTAAAGTTATTGAATCCCCAGTGGTCACATTTAAAATCACTTTATTCTTCGTGGGTTAATCTGCTGTCAACGTTCTGCCTTTCGGGGGAGGTAGTTTAATTACACAAGTCACCTCTTCTTCAAAGAGATATCATTATACAGTTCAAAGAAAGGTTGGAAGAGCCCTTTCCTGAATTAGTTTTTCAGCGAGAAGCACATTTCTGTATAGTTTGTTGTTGCTTCACCTGTCTGGATAAGAAACTGCTAGCTTACAGGACTAACAGATAGACATGGCTGCATTTCCTGAATATTCTTTATGTTTTTAAACAGGTGGACAAAGATATCCAAAATTGCTTTTAGGTATGATGAGGTCTATTTTCTAAGATGTTCTTAAACACTAATAATTAGTATAGAGAACAACTTTATTATTTATTCCTGTTGTCCACATGGATTTTAAAGCATAGACTTTGTTTCTATGATGTTCATATGCCAGGAATGTCTTCATAGACAAGCATGCTTAAGTGCAGAACTGCTGTGTGACAAGGACAGTAGGGTATTGCTGGAGGATGTTTCAAAACACTTTTCCTCTAATAGATATATGAATTATTACTCCCATGAGTTTCTTATGAGATATATGACTTGATGGCAGCAATGTTGAGTAGATGGGCATTAAAGACAAGATGTGAAATTCCAGTTGGAATGTACAATGGCTCAGCGAGAAAAACCTGATGAATTTCTCACCTGCTGAACGTCTAAGTCCAGCCTGCTGCTGTGAATTAAGAACCCGCCTCTTTAGGAGTTCTGGCCTTTGGCTTCTTGTTTGTCCTTTTATGACACTGGGACCCACGTGGTGACTAAAAGATGGTCATTCAGCAAGTCTTTTTTCGTGAATTGTCACCAAACTGGAGTCTCAGTTGAACAGCGCCATCTCTCATGTAAACTGAAGTGTGTTGTCTTAATTCTTGCCAGCAATGGGACATTGCCCACCATAAAAAAAAAAAAAAAATACATCAGTGATTTATCTGGCCATCCATGTGACAGAGAAAAAAATTCTGTATTTACTCAGCATGAGTGCCGGTGAGGGGCTGCCTGAAACTCAGGTGCCCTAAAAGTAGACATTACGCTATGGATGACAAACAGTTTCAGAGTTCAGAAGTGTTCTGGTGACTGGGAGATGCTAACAGACTCAATCCTGTGAGGAACTTGGGCATCTCTCTGCAGTGGTATGTGTGAGCGGAGTGTGGTTGTGTGGTCTAAATTCCATATGACATCTCTACCAGCTCATGAGGATCAGGAAGGTGATTTTGGAAATTAAGGTTCTTAGCTTTGTTTCTGAAAAAAAAAAAGCCAAGCATTTTATTATTATTTTGAAAGTCAAATGTCACCCCACCTCTTGGAAGATCTGTTTGCTTTTGTCTATTTATGACACAGGGAACTAAACCCAGGGCCTGACTTGCACACGATCAGCAAGCACATTGATCTGAGACTAGGAGACTCTTTATAAAGCAAAATCAAACGCCCACGGAATGAAAATAGAGTAGTAGAGGTTTGTCTCTCTTCCCTTGTGGGAACACAGATTTCCCTTTTCTCTTTCAACTCTAAAATTCCAAAGCAAATTCAACTTTACTTGGTGAGTTGCTATATTCTGATTTCTGAAAACTCCAATCAAATTGAAGCATTTCTACAATCTTACAAAGATCTTGGATCTCAGTCTTCATACTGGATGACTCTTTCTTGTTCTGACTTTTCCTTGCTTTGAGGCTCTCCCCTTTTAAGCATCCCTGCATTCAGTCAGCAGAACCTTCTGAGCTTTGTAGCAGCACTGTGGTCTGTAACCTGCATCCTATTAGGAAAACTCATTCTAAAATAACGTCAAAATGAATGGTACTGGCCCTAAAGCATTACAGAATCCTGCAGCATACTCTGAGGGATAGAAACAGCTCCAAAGTTCTTGAATCTTCTTTGTGGTATGGGGGCAATTGTGAAGCTGCATCTTTACAAGTCATTGCCATTTTGACTAGCTAAGGTGATAAAGGCTGTGTTTCTTGGTGGCGTGAGCATAGTTAGGCCTAAGAAGACAGCTGTGATGCCCCCAAACCCTAGCAGGCCTATGATTCTGATGATACATTGTTCAGATGAACAGGAAAAGCAAACTTGAATTTGTGTTCCCTTGCTGTCTGCTAGTTACAGCTAAAATTCAGACTGAGCAAGGAAGGTTTAGTGCTTACTATTAGCACCAGGAAAGCCTTGTGCTAGCTACCACACAGTAGTTAGTGCCAGGCATCCTCAAGTTACTGCAGAGGACAGGGCAGCTCCAATCTGCCAAGGAGGTGGCATTCACCTTCCCCCATCCTTATGTGTCCTCCGTTTGCAGGCACCCAAGCTGCCAAGCCCTTTGTATACCTTAAACTGAGGCTGATACACCCACCCTCCTACTCTCAGGGATCAGCTGTTTTTCCCGGGTTCTTAGCTTCTTAACTACACCTAAGTGTGATTGAGTTCTGCTCAAGCATTTACATGTCAAGCCCTTTATCTCTTAAAGTAAATGTTTTGTTTTGAGTAAAAGAATTCAAAACATCTGGAGCCATCTCATGCTTGCCCCAAAGGGGGTAATTTTAGAGTCTTCAACCTCTCAGCTGTCCCTGCCCCTTAGGAGGGTTCCCTCCAGGCTTTTTTGCAAGGCCTCAAAGGACCACTGCTCCTGCTGACCACTGGATCTTTTGAGTTGAGCCTGCTCAACTTGCTTTTCTATATCTCTCAGCAATTTGAGCAGAAAATACGTCCACTCTACCCCCTGGGCCACCAAAGCCCTTCCTGCTGAGTGTCTCCTCTCATTTTGTCATTAACCCTTGTGTACTTCATTCCAGAGCTTCTGTTGTGGCCCAGGGTGAGACAGAGCAAGGCAGAGATTTGTGTGCTACTGTTTGGGCCTCTAATGCCTACCCATAGGCCCACTTCTAGGCAGCAAGGTTAAGTCCACAGAGTCATGGAGCTGGAAGAAGAGAGGGAGGAATGCAGCAGCCATCGTGTTGAGAAATTGGGTCAAAGCTGATGTACCATACAAATCTACTTGTTTATATGCTTAGGTACAATAGATTTAGAAAGTGGCGGACATTGTTACTGAGTGTATTCTTTTTGTGTATGAAACAAACTTTGCAAAAGGAAAAATAACAGGAAAATCTGCCTTGACTTTACAAAATTAACACTAACAGAAGTCATTCCTTTGCATTTCTTCTGGTTTAGGGTTAACATTAGGCATAATGTCACTCGTATTTTGTTATGTATCTCAGATTAATTTACAAACATTTTTAAAGTTTATGTGTATGAATTTTGCCTGCACGCCTAAAGGCTGCATGCTTGTGCAATGCCTGCAGAGGCCAGAAGATGGCGTCAGGTCCCCTGCACCTGGGGGTACAGATTTTTTTTTTCCTTAATGACTTGCTAGATTATATCCCTGCAGTTGTTTTCCTGTAAGATGTGATTCTGAGCCAGCACGCTAAGGGGCGCTCACCATCAGCTTGCTAAGGCTGATGTGGAAAGACCCCATCTTCTCTTTCTGTAACCCAGCCAGACAGGATCGCTAACCTTCCTCATCCACCTCGGTGGGCCTTATGACCCCTGGCAGTCTGTAGTGCCGACTGGAGTATTCAACATGGGGCTTGAGATTTGCTATCCCCAGGGCCTTAGGAATTCAATTTGTCTTAAATGGAGGCTATTCCCTGGCTCTGTTTACTTATCGGTCTTTTTCCTATTCATCGTTCTCAAATTCATAAATTCTTCTCAGATTCAAATAACTATTATATCAGTAAATTATTCATATAAATAAATAATTTTAAAATTATTTCAATAAATTTCTAAATTTACGTAAAAGTAGGGAGTAGGAATGAAAGATCTAGCACTGCCATTAAAACAAAAACCGAACAGAAGAACAAAGAAAAACCAACAAACACTGACAGCTATCCTTGAAGTGGAGAATCAGTTCAGAGGCCCTTGCAGTAGACGGTGCACTGATGACGGGGAGGGGTTTCTAGGACAGTGAAAATGATTCAAGGGTCCTTGGCCGTAGGAGAAGAGATGCTAGAGATTCAGGCTGGGAACTTAGGAACAATGAAATATCCTGGAAGAAAACAGTGAGTGTAGCTTCAGAATGTCCCCCGGGGCCAGGCAAACAGAATTAACATATGTCAAGGGAGGAGTCAGGCTGGAAATGGAGATTTTTTTGAACCTCTAACATTGAACTATTAATTAAAACCCATCTAGAAGAAGGACGGAGGGCAAGTTCAGGGTGCGAGGGAAAGAGAGAAGTTCGACCAAAGCAAAAACCCAGGGAAAAGCTGCTAGCAGAGGGTTTGGCCATGAAGACTGCTTTGTTTTTTTGGATGCTAGGTTTAAGCCCATGGTCCCGTGCATACGAGGCAAGCATACCACCGCTCGCCCACATCCTCAGTTGGGTATGTTATCTTAGCCTGTGTTACCCACTGTAAATGTTCACTGAGTTGAGCAATAGCAGCATTCCATCAATGCCGGCATGTCACAGTCCCCAACAACCCTCTGCACAGGGAAGATGCCACACACGTTTGTTGAATTAAATGAAATTAAAACAGCATTTCCAAGCCTTGATGCCCTAATGACAGATCTTCATAATGGTAACCCCAAATAAGACCCCCAAATGCCTGAATTGTAGCTATTTATTCAATTTCATGCAATACTTAGTTAACTTTAAATATATGTTGTTCCTGCTGTTGTTTAAAAGTCAGCAATCCATGTGTGGCGCAGACAGTAATTCACCAGAGCTTTTGATTAACCATACCCACAGTGTTTACCCTGACATATGAATGAGTTGCCCACAGGGCGGAGCATAGGCCAAGGACACTTAGCCAACCATTCACCAGTTCCTGGGCTTTCAAGACTTCTAAATTCTAAGTCAAATTTAAACTCCAAAATGCTCAGTTTCTCTTGTCTTCCCAACAACTTGTACCTTTTTTTCTAGTTCTTTCATCGCAACAGAATTGCCAGATAAACTACAATGACTAATTGAACAATTATTAATGTAATATTGATCATGACTGATTGATCAATTGACAGTTTTTCCTGGCTAAAACCGGCCTTCTCCCTCCAATGAGTCTTACTGCTATTGGAACTTACCACACTAGAACTCTTTTATGATGTTTCTGAACACTGTCCTTCCAACGGACAATGAACGGAGTTATTGGATGCATTTGTTTTTCGTGTGTGTGTGAGTGCCGTCACGTGTGAGTGTGCTGTGTGTGTATATGTGTGTGTTGTGTGTGTGTGTGCATGCGTGTGCGTGTGTGTGTGTCATGTTTCTGTGGATAAAATAATCACACATTCTAACCTGGTGCTTACATAACCAGTCCCAAAAGCTAACTTTATTTTTACTAGTGAGATTATTCTATTGAAAGAACAAAATGGCTGGGCAGGGTAGCCTGTGTTATTATCCCTGCATCCGGACTGATGAAGCAGGAAGATCATCAGCTCAGTGTCATCCTGGACTATATCACAATAGCCTTTCTCAAAAAACAAAGAAGTGATATAAATAAAATTATCACACTGAGACATACTAAGACATAATTATGTTTAACTATGGTGTCATGGACCTTGAATGTGTATTAGCACCCACATTTCCTGCTTTTGCACGTCAGACAGAATTATAAGACAGAACAATCATTGTAAATAGAAAATAATACATGCATAAAATATATAAAGTACAGGAGGTATAAACTCAAATATTCTAACTACACACAGTATCTGGAAAAGAGAGTCTCCCGTGTTAATTATTTTGCTGTTTTGCTGCCACCTTGTGGTAATTGTAGGGATTTCCCAATATAACAAACCATTTATATCTTGTTATAAATTTACTCTCTTCCCAAACGCCACAAACTACAGTAACAAGAGAACACTAAGTATGTAGCTCAAATGTTTTCTGAGTTCATCTGAAAGTTGTTCTTTATCATTTTTAAGATAATAATTGGATTAAAAGTTATTCTGTACTGTATGAATTTATATACAAGTGAATTTATTTGTATTTGTATGAATTTTTAGGAGATTTGAATTTTACCGTAAGTTTTGTAAACTCAGTAATAGCAAATTTGATCTCTTCATTTTTTTCCTTTAGCCAGCCCTGATTCATTTCCTAAGCCAAGATAACAACACTTTTGAAACAAAAAGAAATAGAAACAAAATCTGTCACAGACAGCATTTTATTGATACACAAGTTAAAAGTAGGATCATAATCTCAATCACTTATCTCTCATTCCCAGTCTACCTAGAGGATCTCTTCTATTTCTCCTTCCCAGGGAAATCCATGCATCTCCCTTTGGGCCATCTTGTTAACTGGTCACTTTTGTACTGTGGATTTAGCTTGGTTATCCTTTACTTTACAGCTAATATCCACTTATGAGTGAATGCATGCCATGTTTGTCTCTGGGTCTGGATTACCTTACTCAGGATGATATGTTTTTCTAGTTTCATCCATTTTCCTTAAAAGTCCTTGATGGCATTGTTTTTAACAGTCAAGTAATACTCCATCATTTAAATGTACCACATTATTTCTATTATCCATTCTTTAGGTGAGGGCATCTAGGTTGCTTCCAGATTCTGTCTATTACAATAACACAGATATGAACATAATAGAGCAAGGTGTCTTGTGGCATGATTGAGCATCCTTTGGGTATAATCCCAAGAGTGGTACAGCTGCTCCTTGAGGTAGATCGAGTCCCCATTTTCTGAGAAACTACCATATTGATTTCTGGAGTGGCTGTACAAGTTTACATTCTCACCAGCAGTGGAGGAGGGTACCCCTTGTTCCACATCCTCTCCAGCAGAAGCTGTCATTGGTGGTTTTGATCTTAGCCATCTGTCAGGTGTGATAAGGAATCTCAGCGAAAGTTTGATTTGCCTCTCCCTGATGGCTAAGGATGTTGAACAGTCCTTTAAGTGCATCTCGGCCCTTTGAGATTTCTCCGTTGAGCATTCTGTTTGGAAACCAGTTCTTAATTGGATTTTTTTTTTTATGTTTAGTTTCCTGAGTTCTTTACTTATTTTGGAGAACAGCCAAATATGGAGTTGGTGACCATCTTTTCCCATTCTGTAGACAGGCAGAGACAGGTTTTAAGAAATAATAGGCTATGATTTTCCAAATGTCACAGGCTGAAGAATTACAAATCTAAATAAAATAATCACCAAGCCCTGAGAAGCCAGCACTCAGGCATGGAAGAGAACAGCTGCTGACAAAACAGAGATGCCACCAAATTGTCCCAATAGAGAAAGGCTCCAGACAAAATGAGTAGCAAAAAATCATTACTTAGAAAATTTGCTTTTCTTTCCACCTTAATAAAGGAAAAAAATCAGTGTGTTGGTATGACTGTATCCTAAATAAAACTTGCCTGATCAACCTGCTTTCTCTCGAACCAAAGTCTTCAAGGCCGCAGGTGCCAGATGTCAGGGAGCCTTGCTCTGGGAAGGTCTTGGATGGAGACATGTGTGGGTTACTGCCCTCTTCCCGCTCTCTCTGCTTCTAGCTCTTTTTTTCTTCTTCTTCTTCTTTTTTTTTTTTTCCGAGACAGGGTTTCTCTGTGGCTTTGAAGCCTATCCTGGAACTAACTCTTGTAGACCAGGCTGGCCTCAAACTCACAGAGATCCGCCTGCCTCTGCCTCCCAAGTACTGAGATTAAAGGTGTGTGCCACCACTGCCCGCTGCTTCCAGCTCTTGAGTGGTCCTAATAATATGTAGGAAGATTTCTAGAGACATTGTCAGATTCTTGTATCCATTTAAAACGTACAATTCAGTGTTAACTTAAAAATAGAAGACAAACAATTATTGAGACATTTAGTCTGTTTGTTTTTTTATTTCCTAGTACGATTTGTATGCATATGCATGTCTATGTTATGTGTGGGTGGGTGCAGGTACCACGGTGTGCATGTGGAAGTCAGACAACAAACTTTGTGTAGTTGCTTTTCTCTCCACTTCTTTTCTTTGGTTTTCTGTGTTTTTTTTTTAATTAATTTTTAACATTTATTTTACACACCGACTCCAATTTCCCCTTACTCCTCTCCTCCCATTTCTTACCTCTACCCCCTTTCTATCCCCTCCCACTCCTCAGAAAGGGTAAGGCCTCCCATGGAAGACAACCAAACCTATCATATCAAGTTGAGGTAGAACCCCACTGTATCAAGGCTGAGCCTGGTATGCCACCATGGAGAATAGGTTCCAAAAAGCCAGCTCATGTAACAGGGACAGATCCTGGTCCCACTGCTAGGGGCTTCACAAAAGACTAAGCTATACAACTGTTATCCACTCTTTCCACTTTTTCATGGCTTCTGAGCTATCATGAAAGAGTGCAGGCTTACCTGGCTAGTCTCTAGCTGCCGAGCCATCCCTTTGGCCACAGTTGATTTTTGTCATGGGATCTCTCACAGTGTCCTATTTGAGTCATTAACAGATAAACATTGGGAGCTGAGGCAAAAGCACATTCATCTTGAAGGTTCCAAGAATTCAACTCTCAGAACGCCTGTCTCGTCCCGACTGTGCCTGACCCACGCTCCCCAGAAGAATCCTTCCCACTCCATCATCCTCTGGACACTGGGCTCCTGCCAGGATGAGAGGGATGAACTAGAACTCTTCCTCCAGGGCCTCTAGCTGGGATCCAGCTTCAGTGAGTCCCATCCTCCCTGGGGCTTTCTTGATGTTTCATGCTCACTATATTATTTTAGGTTGTTCTATTCATCTTGTACTGCAGTCCCCTATGGAAACACACTTCTCCAGTGATGAATTTTTATGAAATTTTTATTATGAGGTTGTTTATTGTTTTATGCTCTTTGGGAGTTCTAAATCGAAGGATGGAGATTAGAACTGGAGAAATCAAAGGAGTGTATCATCAGGTCCAGCATCTCACTCACTGCGAAAACGTCCCAGGTCAGATGTGATGGGTGCGTGCAGATTGACCTACGTCAACACCTGCAGTTTCTTGGGGTTATACATTTCACTTGTAGATGATAGGAATCTTCCTCAGGATTCAGTATCCTAAATTCCATCTGTTCATTCCAGCTAAACCCCAGGAAGCTACATTCACAATGCATAGATACATTGTATCTGCTCCTCAGTTTAACAATATATTTATGAATACAAAATGCTGTGGTGTTTTCCCTCTAACTTTGGTTGTTGTTGGAAACACTGAAGATCACCTTGTTTCATATGGCTTCTAAGCCTTTTAACTTGTACTTCTAGTATTGGTTTCAAAGCACTGGAACAAAATTTGAACTTGGGAACTTTAAAACCAAAAGAAAAACTCCAAGTGATTATATATCCTTAACCCTGAATGCAGTTTCCCTTCTGTCCATGTTTCCCAGGTCCTCCCCTGTTCCCTCTCCCCATCCACACCTCCTCTGTTTCCCTTCAATTGAAAAGAGCAGACCTCCACTGAATTTGACCAAACAAGATGCAATAAGACTAGGTACAAACCTTCATATCAACGCTGGACAAGGCAACCCAGTAGGAGGAAATGGGTCCCAAAAATCAGGCAAAAGAGTCAGACCCACCTCCACCATTCCCACTATTGGGAGTTTCACAAGAACACTAAGCTACACAACTTAAGGTATAAGCAGAGGACCTAGATCAGATCCATGCAGGCTCCCTGATTGCTGCTTCAGTCTCTGTGAGCTCCTATGAGCTCTGGTTAGTTCATTCTGTAGATTGTGTTCTCATAGTGTCCTCTACCCTTCTGGTTCATACAGTCCTTCCTCCCCTTCTTTTGGGAAGTTCCCCTGGATTTGCCTAGTGTTTGGCTGTGGGTCTTTGTCTTTGCTCCTGTGAGATGCCAGAGGAAGCCCCTCTGATGACAACTGGGCTAGGCACCAATCAATGGGAATAGCTGGATATCATTATAAATCATTTCATTGACTTTTATTTGCTTTATTTGTTTGTTTGTTTGTTTTGCCAGTCCTGTTTTATTCTATCCTGGGTCTCTGAGCTTGCCTCTGGTTCCTGGCCATTCGGCAGTATCAGGTATGGACCTCAAGCAGTTAGACCAGTCACTCATTAGCTACTCCCATAAGATCTGCACCATGATTGCCCAGCTCAATCAATTGTCCTGTCTTGCAGACAGGACAGATTGTAGATCAAAGGTTTTGTGATTAGGTTGATGTTCTAGCCCCACTGCTTTTAGAGAAGATAACCTTCATCTAGCCTACCACCCACAGAAGGTGGCTCCCACACGATGACAGCCCTTCCTTCTTTACCAGGGAGCCATAAACATTATTCTGAGACTAGGCTGGCTGTCCAGCAAACCCAGGCATATGCTGTTCTTGCCTGGTTGTAGAAGATGGCCAGTTCAGCCTCTCTTTCCCCCTTTACTAGGTGACTTTGCTAAGGTCATTCTCGTAGATTCCAGGGAATTTTCACTGCACCCAGTTTCTACATCCTCCATTAATGTCCTTTAATTCCAGTTGTCTCTCTCAGTACTCTCTCCCTCCATCTGTCCCACCCCCATCTGATCTCTTCTATTCCCATCCCCACCCCACCCCTGTATTTTATGACCCGTTACTTACAAATATTAATTTTACCCTCCCTCTACCCCTTTGCCTGTACTGGGGAAATAGTGCATGGATAAGGATGAGACATGAATAATATGATGTCCTGAAATAATAACATTCTAAACAAGACACCTACACTTCTGCACATCATAGGAGTACATGAGTATAGTGTGTTTTGTCTTCCTACAGGTGCATATTCAAGTGAGTTCATATGTACACACAAGTATGTAGGAGCCAGAGGTCAGCCTCTGTTATCTTTACTAGGGAGCCATAAAATTATTTGGGGCTAAGCTGGATGTCCAGCAAACCCAAGCATCTACTGTTCTATTTTCCCATGCTGGGACAACAAACAAGCCCAAACATACCAGGAATTTTGTTTTCTGTGTGTTCTGGGGATCCTAAAGAAGCTATGTTGTCATAGCAGTGAAAGAATGCTGCAGGGGCGACAACACTGGTGGTAGTGGCAGCGACAGAGTGGATGGAGTTGGTGGTAAAACAGGAAGAAGAACAGGCAAAAAGCAGCTTTATCTCCAGTTTTCTTTATCTGGTCTACCGCCCACAGAAGAGACCGCCTACATCATGATAGGCCTTCCCTTTTGAACTAACGTGATCAAGAAGAGTGAGCTCTCAGCTGGGAGTGGTGGAATACACTAATCCCAGAAATGGGAAGACAGTGGCATGTGCCAAATATGTACATGCCAGATTGTTTTGTAAATTCTCAAATTCTCAATCCCTCCCCCTACCGTGTGGAATAGCTGATCTGTAAAAGGCCTTTGTTGTGATTTTTGTCTTGCTTATGTTATGGCAATACTGGCTTCCCAGAATGAATGCAGAAATATACCCCTGCCCTCCTGTTTTAGGTTTCTAGGACAGTTTCTGTAACATTGACATTATTTCCTCTTTAAATATTAGCTCTCAATCATTGGTGAAGCTGTACAGGCATGATACCCCATTATAGTGGAATGTTTCTAGCTATAAATCACATTTCTTTAATAATACAGTGAAAATTTGGTAATCTAATTTTTGTGTGAGTTTCTGCATTTTTCATATATTTAAAGAAATTTGACCATTTCCTTAAGTCATTGTGTTTTTTAGAATCTAGAATATACATGATATTCATTTACTGTTTTATATTGATAGGGTGGAGCTCTTACATGATTCATACATATTATTAATAGTATCCTTTATCTGTCATTGAAAGAGTTTGGAGAGAGATTTGTTGACTGGCCTTCCATAGAACTGTTATTAGATTGCATTGATTTTTCACTCCTATCATTTTTTTTTACTTATCTTGAGTTTGAAGCCATTGATTAGCATCTTTTCATCTCTCCTAGTTTAGGGCTCCATCTTGTTCAGTAAGCGCTGTTTCACTGCATCCCAGAATTTTTGGCATTTATGTTTTCTTTTTTATTCTCATTCTCTCTCTCTCTCTCTCTCTCTCTCTCTCTCTCTCTCTCTCTCTCTCTCCATCTCTCTCTCTCTCTCTCTCTCTCTCCATNTTTCTCTCTCTCTCTCTCTCTCTCTCTCTCTCTCTCTCTCTCTCTCTCTCTCCATGGTCTGTTCATGTTCATACAGTTCAAAGAATTAAATGACTCTTTAAAGCTCTTTTTTGCTGCTGGAGTTATTGAAAATTTTGTTCTTTAAGTCCTCCAAATTTTAGATAATCTAAGTACATATTTTTTATTTATCTTAAACACAATTCTATAACCAGCAAATACATTTTGCATGATTGAAATTCTTTTACATGACTCAATTATGGTCCATAATATATTGAAAAGTTCATGTATTTTTATCAGTACTTCTAGAATGCTCTACATATGTTTCTTAAGGAAAGTAACTTGCAGAACTCACATTTTCTATATACTGACTGATGTTTCTCTGCATGTTCTATCAGCTACTGATGAAAAAGCATTTTAATCCCTGCTTATTACTTTACCAGATTTGCATTCATGTATCCTGGATGTCAGTTATTATAAATACACGTTATAATACTGCCCTGCATACATATCTCCTTGTCATAATGAAATTATGCACTTTTCATAATTTTTGCTCTCACATCTACTGTTTGATTTTTCTATAACCTCTCTAGCTTTCTGAAAATTCTTTTTAATATATGTTTTCCCATATGATTACATGTTATTTACTTATGTCTTTTAAATTTTACATAGATTGTCTTTTAGAAAACACCTTGCTTAGCCCTTACTCTATGCTCAGTGTGACAGTCTCTGCACTTTTACTGGCACTTTTGGACATTTTACATTTAATGTATGTATTGCAATGGTTGGTCCTGAATCTGCAGTTCCTCGTGGGCATTTGTACTCTTCACTCCTTCAGCCTGATAGTTTCAGTCTTTCTTTGGAATAACCCTGAGAACCATGTAAAAGGTCATTCTTTTTCTTTTGATGTATTATTTCCTCAACATTATTCCATAGTATAACTAGTAATGTTTGGACTACCGCATGCAACTCACAGTGGGTGTTCAGACAGTATATTGCCACTTCATGTAAACCAGAAGAATCTTATGATGAAATGGATTTGGCCTCAGTATGTAGGTTATCGTGAGATTTATAAATGTATTATAAACACCACCATACATTGATTTGTTGTGGGAATGTATTGATTACCTTTTTAAAGTTTTGCATAAGATAAAAGCCTTGACCCCTGTAGTTACTATATCCAGGGGTCATCATTCCTTCTATTAGTCCACATTACCATTAACACTATTTTATTATACAAGGACCATTTAAAATCATCTACAACATCTACTAAAGTGTCAGCCATAGAATGATCATTTTGCATCCCTGACAGCATCTTCCAATGGCCTTTGTTTTGAATGGATTTTTTTTTTGTTCCTGCTGAAGAATTCTAGGTTGACAGTTCTTTTCTTTTCTGTCGGTGGTTTAAAACCCACCCCAATCGTATTTGTTTTGTTTCACGCAAGAAATCTGCCTGTATCTTTGTTCCTTTATTAATATTGCATCTTCTTTACTATTTTTCTCTTCAGAGATTTTTTTAGACAGATTCAGTTATTATGTTATTCAGTTAAATTTCCTTATGTTCAGTATGTGTGATTCCCTCAGCTCCTTGAATATATGTGTTTATGTTTTTCCTCAGTGTTGATTATTTTATCCATTACTTCTTCTCCCTCCCTGCTCTTTTCCTCTGAGGGACAATTACACAGATATTTGCCACTTGCTGTGTCTCACAGCTGAGCTCTCCTCTTTTCTTTGTATTCTGGAGTCCATTTTCTGTTTCTGTTGAAAGTTTCCCCTTCATCAATCTTTTATTCTAAGGTTGTAACTTGAGATTAATCTCAGGAAAAATTTTCGTCTCAGAAAATGTAATTCTCATATTTTAAATATTTTATCTAGGTCCTTTGTAAATGTCTGTTATATGCTTCTTGCTCACACTTCAGTAATTTCTCTACTGTCTATGCTGGTAAAATAGACATAATGTGATTTTAATGATCTTATCTACTATTTCTGTGACATTCTGAAACAGTCCATTGATTGGCTTCCCTTAATTTCTGCCATTTTCCTGATTATTCACCTAGGAGCCTTCAACCCATTGCAATAGATTGTGAATTTTGCAGTGTTTGGTACTGGATCTTTATTTCTACAAATATTACTGAGGATATTCAAAAAATTCTGCTAATTCACAAAAAAGTTAAATTTTGTGGTCTTTTTTTCTGTTTATGATAGATGGCACCAGAGTTGCATTTAACTTTAGTATTACTGCTGAGTAGCAGTATCTAAAGCACTACAGTGTTGGAGTCACAACGCTTATTTTGTGCCTGCTGGACACGGGTGCTGATGCAGGGCTTTGAAGCCACATCCTCCAGGATGATTCGCTCCTGAGACATGGGGTAAATGGTTCATATACAGCCCTGCTCAGTCCCGATCAGAGCATCTCAGGCGACATCTGTAAAGACCCCCATTCTCTCTGGGTACCTCTGTCCCATGTCTCTCATCTCAATTGCTCTGCCATATAGTCAGTCGCAGCCCTAAATTTCCAGATCCCTTGATCATCCACTTGACCCTAATTATCAAACAACTCTCGGCTGGTTTCCCTTCCTTGTCTGCATGGCAACCCTGTTTGGGCAGCATTTTGGTTATCACAGGCTTCACCTATTATGTGTCAGTTCACATGTAGTTTTTCCTTTGCTTGGTAGTCAATATCTTAAGAGCCACTGGGTTTAGACATTTCTCTCCATGCTCTCGGAAGCTGTTCTGAGCAGCAGGATTTCTTATTGACAATCTTGGTCAGAAGCAAACCCTGCAGGATTTTATTTTTATAGTTTTACCGTTCTTCAGTTATATAATCTCTAAAATGAATTGTACCTGTTTATAACACAGTTGTAATAATTAAAATATGTTACATTTTAATAGTGCAGTCTTAATAGTATTTGAGGACTACGTTTAATGCATCTTATGAATCCTTACATAAATCGTTTCCAACTTCATCACTAATATTCATTTTTTTCTCTAAAGAGTAAATGATAGGGGGTACGCAATATCATAAGTCAGAGGCAAAAATATTAAAGGCCTTTTTGGAAAAGTATAATATGATTTTCAACATAAATGCTTGTATTCATAAATTACAAAAGATTACAGTGAAACATACAAGCACAAAGCTAAATGTTCTAAGAATAATTTACATGATTTTCTACCAACTCTACAGTTTCTCAGTCATTTTTAATATGGGCTTTTAGTTACTATTAACAGATGTTTCTTCTATGAGCTGGTGAGAATTCCACTGTTTGGATGTTCCACTTTGACTAGTGTCTACTTTCCCTAACCTAGAAATGCATCACACTACAAAAACCCTGCTTCTACACCTGTGTCTCCGGCATCTGTGATCTCCTTGGGTGGCTCATTTATTTTCCTTTGGAGTTTTCAAAGCTTAGATTACGAAAGAAAATTTCTGGAAAAAATATCAGAGATTTTAGTTTTTTTCCTTCTCTTAGAGCATTATATATAGAGAAAGGAAAGACCATAAATTTTTGAGAATTTAAAACTATCTTCAGTTAGCTATAACACAGTGATATGAAAGTGTCCTGTACCAAGGAGCGTGTCCCATTGATCTTTCCCACTTAAGTAAACTAAAGATTGCTTCCCCAGTTAGACAAATTTCTGGGTGGTCTTGGAGAAAAAAATCTCTTTGAAGAAAACAGTCTCCTAATAATACTATAAATGTGAAATGACATTTGTGTTTTAATCTTGAGGCCAAAAAAGAATGAGTATCAGTTGAGCATTTTTAAATTTTGTAGAATTTCTTACCTCGATTTTTAAAGATTTGTTTTTATTCATCTATGTGAGTGAATGCAAGGTAGGTCTGGTGCCTAGGAGACCAGGCGGAGCTGTTGGATCCCTCGGGGCTGGTGATCCGGGCAATAGCACCAGGCGAAGGCACTGGATCTCTCGGGACTGGTGTTCCAGGCAATGGTGCCAGGCAAAGGCACTGGATTCTCCAGGACTGGTGTTCCAGGCAAAGGTGTTGGATCCCTGGGGACTGGTGTTCCAGGCAATAGTGCCACGCAAAGGCACTGGATCCCTCGGAACTGGTGTTCCAGGCTATAGTGACAGGCTGAGGTGTTGGAACCCTCGGTTCTGGGGTTCGAGGCAATAGTGCCTGGTAATGGTGTTGGATCCCCTGGGACTGGTGTTCTAGGCAATAGTGCCAGGCAGAGGTTTTGGATTCCTCGGGACTTGTGTTCCAGGCAACAGTGCTAGGCGGAGGTGTTGGATCCCTTGGGACTG
Source organism: Alexandromys fortis (assembly GCF_014885135.2). Lineage (NCBI taxonomy): Eukaryota > Metazoa > Chordata > Mammalia > Rodentia > Cricetidae > Alexandromys > Alexandromys fortis. Next base: position 1,525,664 of record NW_026068055.1, on the reverse strand, counting down.
GTGTTCCAGACAAGAGCGAACCTCCTTGAGTGAGTGCTGGGAATGGGTTATGTCCTCCAGAGGAGCAACAGCCACCCTCACTTGCTGACCCAGCATTCTAGCTTCTACCTCTTTCTTTTAAGACAGAAATGTATACATATCACAAATGAGTGTAAAATTCCTTATAAAAACCCAATGGGGGAAAATACTGAAGTGTGTGTATTTGGTGTTAAAGTAACCAAACTTACTTAATGTGTTTTGTGAAGTTACTAGTCAGCTTCACATTACAACAATAAAATATATGACATAATTAATTTATAAAAAGAATTATTTAGAGGTTGAAGAGAAGGTTCAGTGGTGAAAAGCACTGGCTGTTCTTCCAGAGGACCTGGGTTGAGTTCCCAGCATCCACATAGTGTCTTACACGCATCTATACCTTCAGTTCCAGGGTCCCTGACACCGCATTATGGCCCCCAGTGGCAGCATCACACATGCAAATGGCACACACACACACACACACACACAACCTCTATCCACATAAAATAAAATTTAAAAATAATTTTAGACTTGAACTGTGTACATTTTTCACACACTTCCCAAACTTATGTCCTGCCCTTCTTCTTTCTATTAGTAAAATAAAAGTTTCCTTTGGCAGTGAATTCAAGAAAGCCAGTAAGCAAGGCTTTTGTAAGTTTTAGGTCAATGGTAGACATCCAAAGAAATCTACCAAGGGAAAAAATATTGCTGGATTAAAAGCCGAGCTGGGGAAATGAACGATTTGACTGTCATCATCTGTCCTGAGCCTTAAGAATTTTAGTGCAAAGCTTCTAATAATTATTCTGCTTTCACACTGCAAACAAAAGTTTTCAGAAGCCTCACTCAGCTGCTGCTGCTTTGGAGCTGTTGGAACTGCTCAGCAGCACGACTTTGGACCTTCAGTGAGAGCACCAGATGGAAACACCAGGGAACATGCATCCGATGTCAGTTACTGTCACAAGGCAGAAAGCAGGGACAGAATGAGCTAGATCCCTTCCCCTGGGGACTGGTGAGAGGGGCCAGCAGAAAGATGCACTTGCCACCAACATTGAAATCTGGAGTTTGATCTGTAGCTCCTTAAAGTAGAAAGAAATCACCCCTGCAAGGTTTCCCCTCACCTTTACACACACACACACACACACACACAATACACAAATATACAACACACATACTGGTGTTGGAAGTCCTTCTGTACAAGTGTTCCTTTTATTGGTTAAGGAATAAAGATGCCTTGGCCTATGACAGGACAGAAGATAGAGGAGGAAAAAAGGCAGTCAGGGAGATGCCATGTAGCTGCTGAAGGAGACAGATGCCCCGGAACCTTACCGGTAAAACACGAGCCTTATGGTAAAATATAAAATAATAGAAATGGGTTAACTTAAGATGTATGAGTTAGTTAATAAGATGCTTAAGCTATTGGCCAAGCAGTGTTGTAATTAATATAGCTTTTGTGTGATTATTTTGGGTCTGGATGGCCGGTAAACAAATGAGCAGGCTCTGCCTACAACATAACACACACATACCACATACACACACTCATACACAACACCACAACACACATACACACTCCACACATATACATCACACACAAATAAATAAAGCAAATATAATTTAAAAATGTTTAAATCCTACTGAGCCACATTTACTAAGGGTTCACAGCATCTCCTGATATCCCAGTCTTGGAACTGAACCTTATCACAAGAGTCTTCAGGAAACACTATACAAAAAACAGAAATGACTCTCTCGATTTGTTTCCTTTCATGAACTCATCAGTGCCCACATTCACTACTTTCTGTATTGAATTTACTAAAGAATGTCTGGCAATAAATGCATGCTCCAGCGTTAGAACCCAGACCAAACATACGTGAGGCCATGGTTTTAATCTCATACATAAAGCAGTGGATATAGTAAAGTTAATATGTCTAGGGATATGAAGTAAGGAAACGCTCTGTCCATTTTTGAGAAAATGGCTATTATTCAGCCTTGTCAACACTTGAATTCATTGTCAAGTGGGAAATCACAAGGTATTTTCTTGATGTTTGGCCTCTGCTGCAACTTACCCACAGCAAAATTGTAAGGCATTAAAAGTTGGTTTTGTGGATGCCCTATTTTTTTTTTTAAATCTCATTTTTCTTTTGTTTTCTTTATCTGGGCAGTGAAGTAAATTTATATTTCAGTTGCAAAGGAGTTTATTGCCCTGAAAAAATGCCTACACAGCCAGCTTCTCTGCTCCAGAAAAACACTGGACAAGTTGGCAAAACAATTGCTCTTCATTGTTCACAGGCTGTTAGCAATGATCTTCATTACCATCCTGGCTGTGTGTGTGTGTGTGTGTGTGTGTGTGTGTGAGAGAGAGAGAGAGAGAGAGAGAGAGACAGAGAGAGAGAGAGACAGAGAGAGACAGAGAGAGAGACAGAGAGAGAGACAGAGAGAGACAGAGAGAGAGACAGAGACAGACAGAGGGGGAGAGAGACTGGTGTGTGTGCACAAAGAAAACAATCAACCTTCAAGGTGCTTAGAAAGTTTAATTTGTACCTCAGTTAAATGTACTGACCTTAATTCTCCAGGCTTCACTCTACCCTTCAAACAATACAACATAAATAAGAACCTAATAATTGGAATTGGTTAGCTGATGGAGTGAGTTGACTTTACAGAAAGTGCACTGGGAACAGATGAAGACCTTGCAAATCCCCCAGGCAAGCCCAATCTAAATGGTGTTGAAGGCCGTGCAAATACAATGACTGTATTTATAAATGGACTTCTGTGTGAACACCAAACACTGGATTTAAGTTCCCCACAGTGCTGTCCAGCTTCTTCAGCATGAGCCAAACTGGGCTTTGGTTGGCAGATGAACATTGCATGGTCATCAGCTTAGTTTTCTTTGTTCATTGCCTTGTTAGAATGTTATTAGATAAATTGTTAGAGTTATTAGATGTCAGTAAAAATGGTATAAGGTCCTTTCTTCTGTCTGTAATTGCTCTATGGCACCAATTTCCAGTCTTAAATTCTTTTCTCTATATGAATGTCCCTTATTTAAATAGCTTTCCTCAGATACCCATTCTGAAACAAAAAAGAGGGGGGAATACCTACCCAAAGTTATATTTGGCAAATACTAGCCCAGGAAATTATCCAAAATTGTGAATTCCCACAAAAGATGTCAACATCTACTTACTTTTCATGTGCTATTAATTATTTGGAAGGATTTTGATTGGGCAATTACATTCGTATTTTGAATCAACTTCATTTTCCAGCTGAGAATGGGGCCTTCGTAAAGTGGGGTTTGTGCCAGTAGACTCTGCCAGATCCATTGTGGGTACTGAAAACTTCAACTTGTGGAGAAAAGTAAGCGAGAATGGCAGGCATTGCCCTGCTGTGGAAGGAGCAGGGTACCTAGTGCCTCAAGGGAAGCAGCCATGGGGGATGCTGGGAGTCTGTGATGACTGCAGCACTCCTGGGGCAAAACATTCCTTTCATTCTATAATGTCCACTATGAGAATAAGCCTTTAAGTCAAAGGCAGTACGGGAGAAGCCAGCGACACTCAGAAGACGAAAGCCTAAGAAATGTGATATTAATGGGGATAAGAAAGAAGGCCACATTTTGAATGGCAGGTTTGAAGAGATTCTGTAAGCATGAACATTTCATAGCTAGAAAGTCTCACACGCCGATTTATTTCAAAAGGGCAAACAGAATGAAAACTTTCTGAAAGAAAGCAATGGAAAGACATAAAGTCAAGTTACTTTGTCCTTCTTGATCTAGTTTTTGACATTGGATTTCTTGTTCAGCCTACCTCTTTAAGAAACCAAGGCAGTAAACACAGTCTTTTGAGCTTCCAGGAGAACAATAATGGGGAACATTTTAGAAAAATGCCTATCAAAAATTTAAATATTCTAATAACAAAGAGCAAGACTTGAACCAACCAATCATCTTTATGCTTTCTTACTTTATGTTTTCCCTCCATGCTATAAAAAGGTGGGATGTACGAAAATATCAAATGTAATATAACACAGTGCTAGTATTTCAGAGGCTTCTGGGGTAGAGAAAAAATATCAATGGTACAACTGGAATTTCCTGACTAAACTGTTTCCATTCTAGGGAAAGGTTGGGTATAGATTCACAACTCTGTGACACATAGTGCAATCATCTGAGATTTAACAAGGTCCTTCCTCTATGGATTGGATTTCATAATGGCAAAAGATACTTGGGGACTTGGGTCACATTTTATATACTTGATCATACAATTATGTTGAATATGTGATTTGACTCTTATATCAAGCAGTAGCTATTTCTTCTGCTTGTGCATACTGCTGAATAAAAATTGATGCTCTTGCTGAGAGAGCTATTTTTATAAGACCTTAATACACTGTCACTAGAAAAATGCAAATCGTGATCAAGAGGTTCCTGAGTGCCATGATGTTCTCTATGAGCTGAATAGCAGGTGCATACTTAGGTCATTCACTGCATCTGGAGGAAATAGTTGGCACTCTGTGCAGGTTTCCAAAATGGGTTTGGACCAGACTAGCAAGGCAGCCTATGCTTCAGATAGGAAACCATTTCCCTCGCCTGTGTTCTGCCTTCCCTCTAGATTCCCTTTTTTGTTGTTGCTGTTGCTCATGCTTCATAAATTTAAGTTTATTTCATTTCATTTTAAATTCCTAAATATTATCACCCTATCAATCAAAGGGCCAGCTTTACCTATGAATTTCTTCCTTGGTAATTGTTTCTTTGAACAATAGGAATCTTTGAGAATGAAATCCTTCCCTTGAAATTTAGGAATGCAAATAAGAACAACATTCCGGATGTGAATTTCATCCCATCTTGAACTCACAAAATCTAAAACGGCTTTTTTGTTTGTTTGTTTTCTCTCACTTTGATCCTCACCTGCTCTTCTGTCTCCTCCCACCTCCTGAGCTAGCAGTTTAAAGAACTTGAGTTTTCCTTAACTCAATGGCCCTCTTCCACCAAAACAGTAATCTGGAGAAGTGTCGACCAGGGAACAGACATGTGCCACTGTTTGTATTGAACCTGTGTGCTCCTGTTTATATTGAACCTGGTAGAGAAGGCTTTTGGTCCCTGCTGGCATAAGGAGGAGGTGGCTTGACTGTCTTTGAATGAGCTCACTGGTAGAATTTTCTGTTAAAATCCACTGACTCTAAAATCTTTTTGATGCATGGTTTCCATCACAGCTATCAACTGAAATAAGAATTAAAATATGCCGATATCACTGTCTCTCAAGTAACTAAGGTAGCAGGGTTCTTAACCTGGCATAAAAAGTCAGCCAGGTTCAGAGGTGACCATGTTTGACAGGCCCCATCTTATTATCTCTTCTGCTCTTATTACACTTTCAATAGCTTATTCTTTGCTTTATGTATCATAACTTTCCCTTTCAGGTCAGAAAGCAAATAAGTTAATCAAAAATGGGCAGAAATTTCGAGGAAAATTTCAGTTCAAGAATAGGAGTAATGAGGTAGAGAGTGGGAAGGGCTGAGGCTGAGATGGAAAAAGATGAGATTGAGGATGGGAAGGAATGAGGTTGAGATGAGAAGGGATGAGATGAGGATGGGAATGGATGAGGCCGAGATGGGAAGGGACAAGGCTAGTTTGGTTTCTATTGCTATCATAAAACACTCCCCATAATCAACTTGGGAAAAGTAAGGGTCTGTTTGTCTTAGAGGTTACAGTCCATCAACAAGGGAGATGATATAAAAATTCAAGGAGAAACCTGGACACAGGAACTGAAGCAGAGATGGTGAAGGAATGCTGCTCACTGGCTGCTCCCATTGGTTTGCTCAGCCACTCTCCTTATGAAGCCAAGGCCAACTAATATAGGAATGGCACTGTCCTTTCAGGGAAGCTGGGCCTCCCAAAGTTAAGTTAAAGAAAATATGCTGCAGACATGGCCACAGACCCTTCTGATGGAGACAGTTCCTCAATGAAGATATTTCTTCCCAGGTGGCTCTAGTTGTGTCAGATGACGATAACTGACCAGCATTTAGAGTTGCACCTTTGCTTCCAGATGCTGCATTCTTATAATTACAGCCAACAGTTCATCATTTAGATATAAGGTATCCATGAACTTCCTTGAGTTAGGAAGGTGGAAGATGGAGGGTGTTTAGAAGTCATCACTACACAAATAATCGTCAAGTGTTATTGATGAGGAAGGAGCTCTTCTGTGGAAGTGCTCATAGAATGACCACCGTCTTCTCTAAAATTTATTGAAGGTCGAAATTTCTTTGTGTCCATTGTTCTGCTTTTGTTTCATTTTTGTCTTGTTTTCGTAGTTGCTAATTTCATTTTTTTTGGAGGGATTGCTACCCAATCTGATATACTGTCATTCAGCATAACTTTCATGAGCACAGACATGAGACTTTCTATACAGTCCTCGGAATTATAACCAATTAAAATGGGGAACTTTGTTCTGAATGCCTTATGATGAGATTGGCTCATTGTGAAAGTGAGGAGCTGTTAAAAGATAAGACTTTTAACGTCATTTTTAGAATAGTGAAAAAATGGAGCCTTAAGGTCTACCTAACTTTCCTACAATTTTTTCAGAAAATATTGCCTATATTTTTATGTAACAAAATCATAATCATGTAATTATTTAACTTTGAGTTGATAACAAACTTAATATGTACATATAATAAAGACGTATACATGTCTTGAACATGTATAAACAAGAAAATATTAAATATTTGCTTGTTCATAAAATACAAGTGCAGTTTATAAAGATTTTTTGCAGTCTTAGATAGTCATTCTAAGTTGGTTTAATGATTTTACTTGCTTTCATATTCAGGATTCCATGGACAGTTAAAAAGTAAAAATTCTCTCATATATCACTGTAATTTAAAAACTAGGGCTCTGAAGAAATGTCCCAGTCTGTAAAGTGCTTGGCTACATGAGCATGAGGACATGAGAATGGATCTCCAGCATCCACGGGAAAAGCCAGGCATGATAGCACAAGTCTATAAGGGGTTGTTCTGTTTTTGTTTGTTCATCTGTTTTTTGTGGCTCTTTCAGCATTATTGAGCAGAGATGGGCAAATACTGGAGACACACTTGCCAGCTGTCCTAACAGAACTGCAAGCACCAGGTTCAATGAGTGTAGGTGTGGTCTTTCTGTCCCATAGTCACTCTCAAATAATCACTCAGAGGCTTAATATTACTTACAAATTCTCAGTCAATAGCTCAGGCTTATTACTAACTAGCTCTTACATTCTAAGTTTAACCCATATTCCTTATTTAGGTTCTGCCACATGGCAGTATATTTATTACCACAGCACATTCATCTCCTGCTCCCTCTCCATCTGGCTGATGACTCCAGACCCCGCCCTTCTTCTTCCCATCATTCTCAGTTTGGCTCTCACACCTGACTTTATCCAGTTCAGCTACTGGCCAGTCAGCTTCTTTATTAACCTCTGAGATTAATATATAGTCACAGTGTACAGAGGGATTATTCCACAGCAAGTGAGACAAACTGTCTAAAACACTAAGATGAAAAAAGGACTGTGAAGACATCCAGTGTCAAACAAACTCTGGCTTCCATATGTGTAACCATGTAAATCCTTCTTCTAACACTATAACAATTTTGCTCCAGATCATAAAACTAAGAGGTTTATGTTCATTTATCTGTGTGCATATATATTTTATACTAAACTCATTTTTATACAATGTACATTTCAAAGAATCCTAAAACATCTCAAATAATTTCATATTTCTATATGAAGTATGAAGGGGATACTTATTTCTCCTTTTTAAAAGTAATATAAAGTAATATAAAATAATAATCTATTAAAGAAGTTGCTTTATTTTACTTATTTTTTATTTTATAAGATCTAAGCTCATAGTTTTTTCGAATTAAAATAATGTTTATATTATTGGTTAAAAGGGCCTTCCAATGGTTTTAAACTGCTTCCAGTATTTATTCAAATTGTAATTTGCTAGAGAACAGGTTATGATTAGTTTACTTTTATAGATTTTTTAAAGTTTGCCCTTGCCAGTGTTCTAATATCGTTTAATATAGTTATAATATCAATTATGCATTTGGTTTCATACATGAAGGAAAAATAATTTGAGCGAAAGTGTATATTATACAATATAATGCACTGTTATGGATATTACTGAGATTTTGCTCACATGTCAATCATGAGTGAAAGCTATGAGGTTATATCTTTCCTGTGGAAGTATGACCAACATACACACTATTTAGAAGTTATGCTTCTTTGGCTAGTGAGATATCTCAGCAAGTACACTTGCATTAAGGCAACCTAAACCTAATCCCCAGAAGGCATGTAAAGGGAGAAGGAGAAAACCGACTCCAGAGAGATGACCCCTGACCTCTACAGAAATACTTTGGTATGCACACTTCCACGTGGACACCACACACACACACACACACACACACACACACACACACACGAAATTTTTCAACTATATAAAGAAGTTCTTTTTCTCAAAGCAGTACTAAAATACATATATATTTCTTTATATTTGTTTTGCTTCATTTTGTTTTATAAAATATTTTATTTTTGAGATTATAATATAATTTATCATTTCTTCCTCCCCTTTTCTCCCTCCAAAAACTCTCATGTACCATGGCTGTTGTTCTCTTTCAAATTCATGGCTATGTTTTCTCTAACTATTTATTGCTTGTGTTTATATTCCTACATAAAAACCTTATATTTCTACATAAAAACAACCTGATCCATGTGGAAAATGTTACTTGTATGTGTGTTTTCAGAACTGACCATTTGGTATTGGAGAACTGAAAGACTGTTTCTCCTGTTTTAGCATATCTTGGTTGCTTGCAGTTCTTTGTCCAGGCTGGGACATTATTAACTTCCCCATTACTGTCATTCTTGTTGAGCTTCTGTTTGGGCAGTCATGTTGGTAAGACTATGTAGCTTCTGACATTACAGGGAGACAGTCTCACAGCAAACTTCCTGATCCTTTGGCTCATACAATCTTTCTACCTCATCTCTCAGTGTTCTCTGAGCCTTAGGTTCATTTGTAGATATATCCATTAAGACTAAGCTTCACAACTCTGCATGTTGATTGGTTATGGTTTTCTCTAGTGGTCTCTATCTGTTGTAAAGAGACATTACCTTGGTCCGGGTGACAACTATACTTATCTGTGAGCATAAGGACTAACAGAGTGCAGTTAGGGATATGCTGGTTTAGTAAATGGTGGTTGTAAGTTCTTCTCCATGATCCATGACTTCACTAACACTCGCAATTGGCAAGGTTTCTAGCACAGGCATAATTTCTCCCCTGTTGAGCAGATCTTAAGAGCCGTTGTTTACTACTCACGTATGTGTGCCACTAATGCATCTTTAGAATTATCTCGCTCTGCTATGTTTTATAGTCACCCTAGTAGGGTAAGACTGTAGGCCTCTTCTCTGCTTTGATAGCTTGCATGGCATATTCTGGCACTATGACTGCCAGTCCCCAAGGAGAAGACTTTCATGTCAGACTGATTTGGGAAGCCTCAGCAATGCAAAAGCAGTAATATTTTGATGTTTCTTGAACAAAACTGAACAACTACTCAAAGTTTCTTGTGCCTGGTGTTGGGGATTTTCTAACATAGTCTATGATTCTTGGGGGTAGCATTGCCAGCCCATATAGGAAAATTTTACTTAATATTGTGTTTATACAAAACTGGTAGTTGAACTATGTTGAACTAAACTATGGATATTAAACTATTTATATAACACACACACACGTGTGTGTGTGTATCCACACTGACTTACATGAATTATACTTATTTTAAGGTGGACAGGTTTTAGTATGATTCTTTGTGGCTTTTTTCAGTCACACTAAGTGTTATTTTGCTCTCTTCTCTCCTCCTGTATTCACCACCCTCCCTCTCCCTAATTAGAGAACTTTCATGTTTCCCATTCAGATTGCTTGTACCCTGTATTCTCCCATCTCCACAAAGGTCCCTTTTTACTTTCCTCAATTCTGTATTACTCAGATCTGAAGCTTGGGGGCTAGGATGCTAAGATAAGAGGGAATATATGATGTTTGTCTTTTGAGGTCTGGGTTATCTCACTCAGTAGAATCTTCTCTAATCCCATCCATTCACCTGATTTCTTTACAGCCGAATAATATTCCATAGTGTATATTACTGCATTTTTACTATTTCTCAGTTAAAGGACATTTAGGGATAGCTGGAGCATGTGGCAGATTTATCTTTAGTTTGCTGTTGTTGTTGTTGTTGTCTCTGGATTCTGCACACTGATTTCTGTGGAGTTGTTCTGCTTTGAAATGCCACCAACAGTGAGTAAGTGCATCTTTCCCACACCCACTACAACATTTGTTGATGGTTGTTTTGGTGATTTCAAGGTTGTTGAAATTTTGAAATTGATGAAATGTTGAAACTTTTGAATTTAATGAAATCTCAAAATTGTTCTGTTTTGTGTTTTCCTAGTGGTTAAGATTGAAGAACAATTTTTGAGATGTTTCTTAGCTATTTTTTCTTCTTTTGAGAATTCACTGGTCAGATACCAGGTCCATTGTGTTGAATAGGATATAGGGGCTTTCTGTTTGTTTGTTTGTTTGTTTGATTGATTGATTGATTTTGAGTTCTTTATATATTCTGGATATTAATCTTCTATCAAAGGTACAGCTGGAAAAAATTCTATACTATTCTGTGTACTTCCTCATTATCCAATTGATTGTTTCTCTCACTGTGAAGAAGCTTCTTAGTTTTATGAAGTCTTACTTGTGTTAGCCTTAATTCTTGGCATTTTGATTTTGTTTTTGTTGTTGTTGTTTGAAGGAATTATTCTATGCTAGAAACAAATAAGGAATTAATGAAAATTTCATTTTATTCAATATTACCTCTAATACATGGCTGTATTTTTATAATCTGATGACCATCACAGTTCCAAAACACCATAGTAGTAGAATGATATTTAGTATCTTAAACCTTAAAAAATTATGAATTAGCCTGAGAATTACAACACTAACATCTAATATTCTGAAGATTTAACTATCTTTCAAGAATTGTTCATAAAGTTACTTGTTTTTTTATGATTTGCTTGAAGTTCAATGATAGAATGTGATGTTTCCTTCTACCCCATATGAAGGATATACTTGTAAAGAATCACAATGTAATATTCATACTAGTTGTGCTTGGATTTTAATAATATATAAGTATATATATTTAAGGGCAAGATATACAGAGCAAGCTTCCATAAACAAACAAAGAAAGAAAGAGAGAAGTTTGTTTCCCTTAATATTACCGCCATCATCAATACGTAGTGCTTAATGTTCCTGACCTTCTCTTCAAAGGACTAATTTCCTGGTTTGTTCTATTATTCTTGGAACCATGGAACGCATGCCCCTTGAAGACCTAGTAATTTCAAATAGATGAAATTTTGAAGAGACAGTGAGAAAATCTGCAAGTAGCAATGAGACAGAACTCTTGGGAGCAGGTGGAAGCTGCTGTGTCACTTCTGTGCGATACCGCAGGTCTCTCTGAGATTTTAAATTCCTTTCTCCATCTCGTGTGCTTTCTATTCTTCAACAAATTGTGAATGACCCACGAGAGCCAATTCTATAATATTAGACTCCATAGTACACTAGCCTTGACTGTTGATGTAAATAAATAGGGAAAATGTCTTCTTAATTTTAAATTGTTAGGAAGAGTCACTGGTTCTGTATAACCTTGTCATACACCCCTAGAGGTAATGATTGCAGACATTTGGATACCATTAAGAATGCCCACTTTTACTCTAGTTTCAGCTTTCTTGTTTTTCTTACTACTGTAGTATTGGATTTTGTCAACAACTTCTGGCTGATGTTACAGGTAGAAAATGTCAGAACACACTGGGAAGACATAGTTTATTCTTTCTACTCCTTTTATAGTCAGGAAATTGGTTAAAGAGATGCAAACTAACATACAAAATTATCTTCAGTATAGGTGTAAACCCTGTCTTCAACTTGAAGACCATGGACTAGATTAAAAAATAAAACTCTAACTGAGGGTCCTGCATGAAAATCCATATCAAATGGCATGCCAAGACTTTAAGAATCACTTGAGAAAAAGCTGAAGGTTTAACAGGATTTGCAACCTGTGTATCAAAATTATGCAAAAGTTTATTATCTATTTACTTGCTTAGCCATCTGAGACTTTCAGCTGGCCATAGACAGCAAGAGTTGTCCCTTTGCTTATTCGTGTATTTTCATACTGTTATTCTCATGTAAAAGCTGTAAATTTGAGCTCTATAAACATTGCATTCGGCTTGTGCTTTCATTAAGGTGTACCTATTGTATTTCTATCAGAGTCACATATAAGCTACCTAAACACTATTCAGGAATCTGGTTTGTTGAGAAATATGACCCGTTCGTTATTCCAGCAATTTCCTAAAGCTCAGGTGGGCCAATGAACACTTCCTTGAATCAATGTACTTTGATTAAAGGTTGCCGAGTTTCCAAAAACACTTGTCAATATTTTCCAAGAGAGGACTAGCAACAAGGCAGCTAAAAATAAGAGAGAATTGAATTACCACTTCAGCATTATTGATACCATTCCTTAAAAAAAAAAAAAAAGTCTGCAAAGTTATTTGCTTAGATGGGCAGTCTGAAAATGCAGTGTAAGAAGTAAGAGATTAGAACACATGCCTCAAAAAAAGAAAAGGGAAGAGGAAAAGGAGGGGGAAGAGGCGGAAGAGGGGGGAAAGGATGGAAATTGGGGGTGGGACCTGGAGTATTGACCAGGAATAAAGGATAGGGAAGGGAATGAGCTACTTGGAATGTTCTCTCCATTTCTGCCATCCTTAGTAAAATAAATAAAAAACTCATTCACTTACTAATGTAGGATTTTGATACTGACATTAACTGCTTCAATTGAACAACAACAAAAAATGTGGCCATGAGCAGTTGAGTGACTCCTTCCTGGGTCATACAACTAGAACATGCCTGGCCAAGGAATGAAAATAAGTTTTGCCTTTTCTTTATTACACTCATATTGCATCTTCCTATCTCCCCAAGACTGTCCAGGCTCACAGACTGTAGTTACAAAAAGTTCTTTGTGCTTTGTGGCCTAATTTGGATAATAAAATAATCCTGTGATCCATGGCAACTAGAGAATAGTTCAACAAATACAGTAACATGCAGGGAAGAAAAGTCATGAAATCAGGAAGGATGAATAAAAGGTAAGGTGCTAAATAGAGAAATACAAGCATAAAAACACAAGAACAAACAAAAAGAAAGTAGCTGCCTATGAAAAATATAGAGGAAAAGTGATTTCAAAAGAAAGAAATTATTCAATGCTATAAGAATGCGGGGTTTGAAGTCACAAGACTCTTAGATTCTACTACCTATGTTTGACATAATTAACTGAAATTTCTGAATTTGTAAACCAGAGAAGAGACCATAACAAAATTTTGGAAACATGCTGGATGAAGTGACAGAAACTAAACAATTTGTATTTAAGCTCTTAAGGTGTGCTTCCGTCCGTCTTCTTTAGCAAAAACAGCAGGAATTGAGAATCCCAATATTAAATTTAACTGAAGAGAACCCCGTAAAGTCTCACCAACATGACTGTTCACATGTGCTCTGAACAAGATCCTGTGGACATGCCAGTCTGGATGGGAAAAGCCCACAAGGCCTTAACCATACACAGAACATTGAGCTGGAGAGATGATCTTCCTGTGAAGATCATGCCAATTGGTTGTCGAGTGTCAGATGGTCAGCCCTGACCACATGTGCACAAGGAACATTCTTTGGATTGAACAGGTTATATTTAGGAATATATATGTATAAACATATACATAGATCCATGCAATAACATTCAGGAAAAAAAAAAACGAGGCCATGAATTTGAGTGGGGGAGGGGTTGTGGGAGAATGTGTAAAGATGGAAGGGAAAGGAGAAATGTTATGATTATACTATATCTTAAAAAGTATAATTCTTAAATATAGCAATATATATCCATAAAATTGCTGTTTTACCGTCCTTACAGTGGCTTGGGGGGATTCTGCTCCCTCAGACAAAGGCTCTGTTGCTGCTGCTAAAGGTAGCTCTAATTAAATGTCTATCATTCTAATAAAATGTGAGGTTCAAAGGCTAGAGTGAAAACCTGTGAACACAGAGAGTTAAAATAACAACTGGCTAACTTTCAGTCTTTGCTGATGTCCCCAGAAGCCACTCCCTTTCTAACAACTCCTAAAAACAAAAAACAAACAAACAAAACCCAAGGTAAGCTCCTCCCTGCTACTTCCTGCCAACCAGTTGCTAACCCGGTCTCTCTGAGCCCAGGTAAATTTTATTCGACTAACACAAATACAGCACATGTTTACACAGTTACCAAATGCAACATGAGCAAATGTAACACATCTTTGCCTAATTATAAAATAAAATTAGGAGGCGCCTGGAAAAGGTTCAGTGGTAGGGTACCTGCGTAGCATGTACAAAAACCCTGGATCCTATTTCTGGAACTGCATAGAACCGAGGGAGGTGGTGCAGACAGGAACCCCAGCAGGGAGCTGGAGACAGGAGGACTAGGAGTTCAAAGTTATCCTAAGTTCCTAGGAGCTTGAGATCCGCTTAGAAGCAAGGCTTAATAATAACGAGGATTGCCAAGAGTTGGAAGTAAGGGTAAAAATCAACACATGTTTTCTCCTATTGCTTCCTGTCGCTGGATCCTTTATCTGCATAGAGGCCAGACTTTTATAAGGGAAACTCCAGTTTAAACTTCTGACTAAGCTTTGTCTTGGAGATGGCATGCTTAGACGTTAGTTTTCGGATATGGATGTGCAATGCAGTATTCAGTATTCATTTAGTTTCAGGATTTTATCTCCTCAAACTTAAGGACAACGCCCCAAATAGTCACCATTGGTTAAGCATCTCCTCCCCGGCCCCATCTTCCCACCTTGAGCGGCCTTTTGTTCCTGTTATTCTTTTGGTCCCTGCCCTAGCCACGCCCACTCCCATAACCTCTGACCTGCCCGTCGCCAGCTTGGGACCCTTCCTCTTTCTGCTTCCTTGGCGTGCGCATGCGTTTTCTCTGTCTCTCTCTTCTTTTATCTCTCCTCTCTCCTTTTATCTCTTTTCTCTGTCTTTCTTTCTCCCTCTTCCTTAATAAATACTAATGGCTATTTCCTGTGTTTACGTGTCTGTTCCCTGCCGCCATGTGGGCCAAGGAAGCGTGCCCTCCTGTAGGCTTTCTCATGGTGCCCCCCCCCCCAAACCACCGCGGGAATCGTTTTTTTAAGAATAACAATCACCGTGCTCCATTAATATGCCAGACACTTTCTCGGTGTTTTCTAGCCCATTTCTTCCCCCGTCTGTCTTGGTAGGGAACCCATAAATGCAGCCATGAATCGGAGAGGTTAAGGGGCCCAGTGAGATAAAATGGGGAAACCGTCTCATGGGGCGTGCTGAAAACGTGAAAAGCACTCTGTTTCCATAAACGGCAGCTGTCTCAAATTTACACAAATTAAAATGGGGCAATTAGTATTTTGATGCCAAGTTTGTTTTTTGGTTAACTGTTTATGATGCGAATCTTTCTAAGTGAATAAAGTTTTTTTCTTACTTTCTAATAAATGTAATAAACATTGAGTCTGTTTTAAAATATGAGAGAAAATAACCACTTGTATACCTGGTATTTCAGAAGTGAAAGTATGTTTTCTGGTGTTTTAAAGTAATATCTTTAATTTCAAAAGGACCACAATATAGAGATAAAGAAAAATGAAGAAACTAGAGAAATTTTAAAAATAAATGAGGTCGCGTTACTAGTGCCAAAGACTGGGAATTCTCACAAATCCAACCATCCACAGGATAACAGCCTGTTACCCAGTCCTCAGCTATGCCCATCAGAGCTGTAGGGGTCTGGGGAGAGTCAACCCCTCCCCTGAGCATTTTCCAGGGGGAAGGAACCTGTGGTCTTCACAAGGCCCTGAGCGCTCCAGTCCCTGCAACCACTTCATAGCCAAGCTCACCTCGGATAGTCGTTTTAAGAGGAGGGCGCAGCTGCTCCTGAGACGGAAATGGCTTTCATATGACATTCATTACGGTTGTTTATTCATGAAAATTGACGAATTTTTTAAAAAATGCCTTAGTCTCTGTAGTTATTTTTCTGGACTACTTCCCAACCGGGTAGAAGTTGTCTTCACTCCTGTTTCTGGGTGGAGAGCCAGAGATTGGGATTATTTACTAGAATAGGTGGGAGGGATTCACGGTTTCTAATAATTTAGGCTTTGGCCTGTATCAGTCAACCAGGTAGACACCAAGACAACAAAGCCATACATTCCCATGGCCAGAAGAGAGAGGAAGGCGACGGGAAAAAGGGGCTCGGGCAAGACGGAATCTGGACAGCCATGCCAGTCACTTGGGCCTTCGCAGGGTCGTGCAGTGTGACTGGGAGACCGGGAAGTTCAACTCTACTTTGGGGTTTCTGTCAGGGAACATTGCCATGCTATAACTGAGCGGTGTGGGGGGAGGGCAGGGGAAGCAGGTATATGCTTGTTTGTTGGTCTTCAGTTTTATGTCCCCCCCCAAAAAAAATGGCTTCCCTCTTGATATTTAACCCTGTTCCAAGCTGTTCTACATTCAGCCATTGCCCATGTTAGCATCAGATTGCTGTTATTAGCATATTTGTTTATTTGACTATTAGACTTTTACTTTGGATAGGTGGTGGTGGCTCTCACCTTTAATCCCAGCATTCAGGAGATAGAGGCCCATGGTTCTCTGAGTTTGAGGCCAGTCTAATCTACATAGGGAGCTTTAGGACAGCCAGGGCTACATAGAAAAACCCCATCTCAAAAAGTTTATAAAGGAATGAATAATTAAAAGAGAATGGAATAGCAATGATTTTTTTTTAAAAAAAAAGATGGTTACTTTAGAGAGAGTATTCTACTTTCTAATAGTGTTAAATTATCACAAAAGCCAAACTGTAAAATTACATGCTTACCACCTATTTTTCTATTTTTATTACATTTATTCACATACTTTTATTAGGATATGTTGAGGGTACATGTGTAGGAAGTGGAAGTTAGAGGACATTATTAGAAGTTAGTTCTCTTCTTCTACCTTATGGGGCCAGTGATGGAAGAGTTAGGTAAACAGGCTTAGTGTAAAATACCTTTACCCAATTAGTCATCTGCTGGACCTTTTTGTTTTTGTTATTTTTTGTTTGTTTGTTTTTCTTTTTGTTTTTCTTTGAGACAGGGTTTCTCTGTGTACCTTTGGAGCGTGGCCTCAAACTCACAAAGATCCACCTGCTTCTGCCTCCCATGTTTTTATTAATTGAGAATTTCTTCAATGCATTTTGATCATATTTGCTACTCCTTGATCCTTTACTTATGGCTCCATTACTTCCCTACTTACCCAACATCTAGTTTTCTCCTTATTTTAGCCAGTCATGTCTAATTTGTGTGTTGGATTGTTCTTGGGAGCCGGGTTTTCCCTGTAGTGTTCTCAGGCTGCCAGAGGTCACACCATTAAAGTAAACTAGCTCTTCTACTCCCAGCAGATGTTAAATGCCAGTAGTTACTCGGGTACTGGTAGAATTCCTTACCCATCTCCCCTATCCATACAGGGAATTTTTTTTCTGGCATAAATATGCACAGGTCTTGTGCATGCTCTCAAAACTGCTACGAGTGTGTTTGTTCAGCTGCCGTTAGGTATGGAAAACACTATTTCCTTGAAGTTGTCCGCTTCCTCTAGCCCTTATAATCTTTCCTCCCTTTCTTCCCTGAGGATCCCTGAGCCTTGGAGGATAGGTATGATACGTGCTCCCTGACTTAGAGGTTAGCAGACCATGGGTTTTTATTCTCTTACATGTTGACCAGTTGAAGTTCTTTGTGTAAATTGTCATCTGCTGCAAAAAGCAGTTCCCTGAAGGATTTGTTAAATGGATAGAACAATAAGTCATAAGAGTAATTTTACTACTTTGTCCATTTAGCATATTAGTATTAGGTTCTTCCTTAGAGCCTGAGTTTCATCTCAGGGAGGAGGCCTTACATCCAACCAGAAACCGATTCCTCCCATAGCATTCGTGCCACTATTGTACTATGGACATACTTAGTGTACCTCACAAGCTTCACAGCTAGGTGACATTGATGATTGCTTTTCTGCCCCAATAGTATGCACAGTACCTCCATCAATAAGAGTGAAATTTCTAGGTCAGTACCAGCTTAATTTCTTCTTGTTCTAATAATCAACTATATGATGTCTTCGGGAATAGGGTCTTACCATCAAGTTATGGTAACCAAGAACTTTGACAATATCCTATAATATTTGTAATCTATGGAACCCATTAGTCAACAACTCAAAAATTTCTATTCCTAAAACTGAGATTTCAGGTGTTCTGTTAACTCACTAGTGTGGGATTTTTTCAGATTCTTTATGTAGGCATTTAGTGCTTTGAACTTTTCTCTTAACACTGCTATATTGTGTCTCATAACACTATAATTCTTGTAAAGGAAAACATTTAATTGAGGTGGTGGCTTACAGTTCAGAGGTTCAGTCCATTATCATGGCGGCAAATATGGCATTGTGCAGGCAGATATGGTGCTGGAGAGGTAGCTGAGAGTCCATTTTAACCCATTTTTCAAGCAATAGGCAGCAGACTGAGACACTGGGTGGTATCCTAAGCATAGGAAACCTCGAAGCCTTCCCCCAGTGACACTCTTCCTCCAGCAAGACCATATCCATTCCAACAAAGCCACACCTCCTAATAGTGCTACTCCCATTCGTTTATAGTGGGCGAATTCAAACTACCACAAACATTATAGCAGCAAGACTTGGAAGGCTTGGTGACAACCAGAATGGGTGAAGTGACGCTATTGATAAATACTCATCATGAAAGAACAAGGAAGGACCTGAGTTCAGATGCCAATTATCCACATCTCGAGTCAAGCAAGACAGCACACATCTGTAATTATAACCATGGGGAGAAAGAGAAGCAGGTCCCTGGAACTCATTAGTCTACTAGCCTAGTCTACCAATGACTTCCAGGTTCACTGAGAGACTGTCTCATGTAGTGAGGTGAACAGAATTCAAAGGCATTGGGTGTCAGTCTCTGACCTACACACACACACACACACACACACACACACACACACACTACACATACAAATACAGATGCACACAAAATCAAACTTGCTTTTAAAAAGGCTGTCAAATGTGTGAGTTTTCTGGTGAAGTCTGATTTCTATTCAGGTGCTGTTAATAAGTTGGTTACATAAAAGTATCCCTAATTTTCTGAATTTTACTCACATCAAGAACTGGAAATTTTCACTTAACACACATGGATATTCAGAGAAGATGTCATTAGAAACATGAGGCAGATTCATCCGTACATTAACTCTCATGACCATCAATGTCTGAGTTTACCTCAGCTTTGGGGACCAGCATGCAGACCCTTGGTACCCTGGTATAGCAAATATACCCAAAAGGCAGAGAATCTGCTCTGTTTGCAATTTCCTCCAATTCCTGAAAATTGAGTCCCTAAATTTCCCTTTTCTGATTATTATTTCTGATTTCATGATTATTAAAATGGTGATATCCTCCCATGATTTAAAAAACAGATAATTTCCTTGTTTCTGTGTGAATTGGATTAATACCAGTGTGGTCACTTTGGAGTCTTCAGTTTTCTATAAAGATAAGTCACATCTATGGTCTTTTCAAAGATTGCATACATATCTGTGTATGCTTTCTTATGGGCCACCAAGTAGATTCATGTCATCAGGTCTACATCATAAATGAGTCAGGGGAATATGCCCCCCCAGACCGTGTATCATTTATCGTGTATATTCACATATAGCAGAACTCAAATGCTAAAATCATTGTTGTTTCAAAGCAGCATGCATACATTAAAAAAGATAAGAAAAACAGCAAATATGTCTCCATCACAAAAAAATAAAAACAACTAAAGTAGGACTTGCTTAAAAATAAATCACTTACTAGATTAATAACTTTGAGCACGAGAACAGGAAAGTGGATATATTTGTTTCACAACATTAGCCCCAGTGAGCAATGTTCATGGCATATTACTCAGCAAGGAAGAAAAAGTAATTAAAATAAATTGAAGTTAATTATCATCATCATCATCATCATCATTACTACAATCTTTGCCCCCTACAGAGAGAGAAATAGGATGCTCTCATCATATTGGCATTTCAGAACTAACTTAATTTAGTGCAATGCACCTTTAGTGATATGTTTGAATATAGAGATGTGGAATTAAAGGAGTTATACTCTCCCTCCCTCCATCTATCTATCTATCTATCTATCTATCTTCTATTTTTGGTGTGTCTGTCTACTTACCTATATATCTAGCTAGATATTAAATATATGTACGATTTTAGGTAAAATGATTTAAGGTAACTAGGTGATTGAATTAACCATTTATATTTTAGCATATATTTATAGCATCCAGTAAATTAAACTATATGTGATTGATCACAGTGATATAAAAATTAATCTAGTGATTTCTCTACCTTTGCTCATTTACCAGTCTTCTAGAATGCCTTTCATTTTTGTTTGTTAAAATTGCATTCTTCTTTTCATATTGTCTATTTCACGTTACAACCTCTCCCCCGACTCCTAGAGCAAGCAGAGAGCACAGCATACCTCTAGTAGTGCTTGATTATTGCTTCATATCTGTATAATTATCTCAATATTAAAAATTACAGACATAAAGTTGCCTATCTTCTAATTATTTACACCTAAAGCACAGTTTTAGGTTGAAAGTGAGAAATATTCATTAGTTTTAATCTTCTGGACAAAGTCATAGGTACAAAAATAAATTTTACAAAATCCTCGGGGAAACAAAGTTCTGGAAATAAGATTAGTAAATAAAATGAAGAGACCACACCTGGTTCCCAATACAAATGAGCTGCATAGTCACCATCTTCTTCTTGTGTGTGACATTAAGAAAAGAAATGTTAGCAAATATGAAAGACTAAACCCAGAGCAGCACAGCAATAGCAAGGGCAGTTTCTTCTTTTTTTCTTTTTGATTTATTGAGACAGGGCTTTGGAGCCTGCCTTGGAACTAGCTCTTGTAGACCAGGCTGGCCTCGAACTTACAGAGATCTGCCTGCCTCTGCCTCCCAAGAGGTGGGATTAAAGGCATGCTTCACCACCCCCAGTCAGTTTCTTAATAGAACAGCAGAGAGGTGTGCTCTCAGTCCCAGAGAGACCTGGGGAATTCCTAGAGAAGCAGGAGACAGTCAGGTGGGGGCATCGGGCTATGGAGTATGCTTCTCCCTCAAGGACCTCCAGGAGCAGTCAGGAAACTCATTAATATAAGTATTCCAGGGAGCCAGGCTTTCCTGGAAAAAAAAAAAATTAGTATGAGAAGCCAGAACTCTGCAATTTCAGTTTTAAAAATAGCCAGTGTTATTAAGGCTGCTGTGTGCAGGGGAGCAAAAGAAAGTCCTTCTTGATGTTTGCCTCAGCTTTTACACTAGAACAGAAACTACACTGAAATTCTTCCCTGCAATACTGCGAATGATGAAAGGTTTGTATTGCTTGAAATTACCTTTTGGTCCTTCGACCGAGAAAGTTTCAGGGGAAGTGTTTTTCTGTCCTCTCCCATGGAGTCAGTCTTTGATAAAGGACAGGCAAGGGATGGCGCTGCCTCTTTTGCTCAGGATCAGAGCTTGGTCTCCCTTTTTATTTCAGCTCCTCATTTGCCTAATGGGCCCGTGAGTCTGGCAGGGCCATTCCCTGCAGGGCTCTGCTGACTGCAGAGACCCTACCTGACACTCCATGTTAGTGTGTCAGCACTTTAGCTCGGAGTGAATGAAAATCAATCTGTGTGACTGTGGCGGTGTATCTTGCACAGACCTAATCTGGTTGTCCAAATTTCCAACTCTTCACCCTAGCCCCCAGTGTGTAAGATGGTAAGTGCCTCTAGCGAAGGGGCTGCTTAGCAAAGACTGATTGTTGGTTTTGGTTTTGATTTTTCATCCTCTTTTCTATCTGGAAGAAGCAAATTAACCTGCTTAGGAAGCCACGTGTGCAGTGAAGAGAGTGTCAGGGCTCGTGCAATATCCCGTATTTGCTCTGGTCTAAGATTCAGTTTTTAATTAGGCTGGCTATCATAAATATTCATAAATACATATGCCAAATTGCTCCTTGGTTAACTTATACTGCAAACACAGGGGTTAATGTTTTAAGAGAGTGCTTGCCTCCGTACTAAAGCTCCCTCTATCTCTCTGTGAGTCTTCGAGCCAAAAACACAGTGTTTTAAATTTCCAGATCCACAATTCTGCAAAGACAGAGTTAAACACTGTTTGGACTCTGGCTGCCTAACAGGAACTGAAATGTTTCAAAGCTCGGTCATCAGCTCTCAAAGGCTGCCAGAGGAACTTTCTGAACAGATTGGGTTAAATATTTTTACAGACCCATTCTACGATGATAAGGCGGTAATAATTTGTGCAGTGCAACACTCCAAAGGGTGCCAAATTTCTCAAGCCTCTTTGTATGATCCTCAGAGTGGAGAAGGGTCTGAGCTACAAGGATGAAGAGGCTCCTTCTCCTGGTGCTGCTCTCAGGCTGCTGGGCTGATCACCTTCCAGACAGCTACACTCCGGATCAAGACAGAATCATTCACATCCAAGGTAAGAAAAGCACAAGTTCTCAAGTGAGCATCCCATGGAATGCCAGTGATTGACAGTGGGATGCAAGATGCTTGTTCTTTCTGTCCTGCTGCATGAACTTTTCCTTTCCTTTTCTGCTAATTAGTAAACATGTTTCTGGTGGAGGGGATGCTTATATATGGTGGGGGGCATTCATTATAACTCGGGAACAGTTGTAAAAGTTGAGCATTTTAAGAACAGCTGACTGTAGGGAGCTGGTGCAGTTAACTGCAATTGATATCTTCAAGTAGAATGGAGTGTGGGAAGTTCATGTTAAAGCAATGGTAAGGAGGCAGCCACAAGGCAGAGGAGTTTATGATGGAAGGTCCTTCTGTCACAATAGTTGCTTAATGATGGAGAGAAGTACTGCAAATGAGGGAACTATGTAGCTTACCCCTAGCTTCTGTTAGTTTCTGGGTAAAGCCTTCATTCCCATGGACCAGTATTCTGGCCCTGCCTATTTCTGTTGAGCTCAGCTGAATCCTCAGGCAGAGAGCTGGAGCAGCGCTAGCGACTGCAGTATAATGCAGCTCTTTCGTCAGCCTAAGCTTCTGTTGAGGGACATCCTGCAAAAAGAAAGCTGAAGACTTATGCAATAAGGAAAGGCAGGCCAAGGATCAATAGCCTCTCACCTGCCCTTGGATGCTAAATAGTTAGAGTAAGAATTACACAATGTAAGAGTTTAAATATATGCACTCTTATTCATTTTAGATAAGTTCAGTTAGGGAGCCAGAGACATTATAAGTTTGCTAAAAGACATTAAATAGCTGGTTAGAATTTCAAGGTCAAAAGAAGTGTGGCTTCGGAGAACTCTGATTGCTGTTGAAAACCAAGACTTGTAAAGGTCATTTGATAATATAAATCTGGTAAATATTGTCCTATAAATGTTTTGGAAGTCCAGAATAGAATTTCTAATTAATATGTCTCTGAGTGTTTTAGGAACATATTTTTCAGTTTTGTTTGCTTCCAGCAGCTTTATTTTTCACTGTTGAAGCATAAAAAGAAATTATATAATCATAAATTCTCCTTTGCAAGCTGCTGACTCAGCTGTTTCCTTAATGTATGTATTAGAACCAAAGCTCCTGCCCGAAGGCTGAAACGTTTTTACACACTGAGATTAAAGATGAAGAATAACATCCTTTAACTTTTAGATACAGAACTCAATGCAAATGGTAATGCTGAATCATTAGCAATAGCAATTTTAAATCTCATATAAAACAGTCTTTGTATAACTGTGTTTTAAACTTACAAGATATACTCAAGTTATATTATAAACCATGCAATCCAGCTAGTCTATGTGAAACCCAATGAATGAAAATATTATTTTAAAAACACACTGACATTTATAAACAAATTCATATTAGAGTAAGCTATTTAAACAAGAAAAATTCCTGTAGCCCTCAAAATCCCATGTGTTCTGTTAGAATTTAAAAAGGCACCTATCCCTAGTTACCTGAGCTATTCAAATGATTTCATACACTTTTGATTTCTTTCCAGAAGTCTTGAGAGTCCTCTTCATTTCAATTGGTAAATTCGTATTCTTAGAAAGTCTAGGCTTCCCTGGAAGGATTGCTTAAGGCTTTCAAGTGATACCATGCCTGTATTCACTGGTACAAATAACACTGAAATATGGCTTGGGTCACAGCATTGTGAGGTCATCCTCATTTAAATTCATTCATTTTTGAATTTATTCTAAAGTTGTCCAAATAACCATCCCCACAATTCCCTCTTTCTTCTCCCTTCCTTACAGCACTCATGCTGAAGTTTCAAGCTACAGAGTCCTGGGAACCACCTCCAGGGGCCAGTGGTAGTTTTACTTGTCCTTCCTAATACAAACGTAAACTTCATAGCACAGGAAGGAACCGTGAAGGTAGAGACCCTTCATTACACACATGAAATACTTGATTTCTTTCTCATTTTAAACTTTATTTGTAATAACCCAGAGGAATTAAAGGAGCTGAAACTCTCACAAACTGTTATGAGCCATTTGTATTTCAATTATTAAACTGGCTAGCTGACCCTCAAATTACTGAATTGTCGCTTTTAAGGAGTGTGATTTCACAGAGGTAGAAAAATGTTGAGAATTCACATTATTATTAAAAAGTATTTTATATCCCTTATTCATCATTGATATTCTATTTTATATTCCAAATTCCAAGACCAAATAATATTGAAGAAATATTACATATAGTCCTGAGACTCTCCTCAGATGCCTCATATAAACAGGACATTTGACTGATTCATTCTTGATCCTCTCCCATCACAGCTACCTAGGTGCATCTCTGGTGGCGTCTTCACGGCTTTGTTGCAGTCTTTATAGGGATATAAGCATGGGAAAGTTTAGTGTGGCAAGAAGAGAAGGAAAGAAGGAGGGAAGAAGAGGAAGAAAGGGAAAGAGAGAGAGAAAGAGAGAAAGAGAGAGAGAGAGAGAGAGAGAGAGAGAGAGAGAGAGAGAGAGAGAGAGAGAAGACTGAGGAGGAAAGGAGAAAAGACAGGCAGGAAATCAAACTCTGAGCACAGAGCAGGGATCTCCGTTGGTAAAGTGCACACTGTAAAAGCATGAGGCACTGACCCCGAGTTCCCCAGGACCCACATGAAAGGCTGGATGTGGAAGCACTTTCGTAACCCCGGCACTGTGGGAAGAGGGAAATCGGAGACAGATGGATTCCTGGAGCCCACTCACTAGCCAGCCTAATCAATGAGCTCCAGATTCAATAAGAGATCCTGTCTCGAAAACATAAGAGAACACACAAACAACAGCACACACATTCACACACACACACACAAAGAACTACTGGTTATGCATACATGTATATGTATATATGTGTATGTATATGAGCATACCACTCTTACTTTTAAACAATCTATTTATTCAAGTGTTTGCCAAACACTGGTCAGCTTTCACAGAGACAGCACCTATACTGCAGAAGGATGAATCATGTCAACAAACTTGTTCACCACCACTGGTTCAACACAAGTGATACAGTAGAAGAAAATGAAGAGCAAATAGAGGTGAATAGATACAGAAAAGGAATCAGTCACAAAAGGGTCATGTTTAAAGCTCTGTATCCAAATTCATTGAAGTTTTTAATTTCTAGCACTTTAAACCCATAATATGTAGCTTGTAAATATTTTTTAAGCTTGATATGAATAATATACACTGTTCTCTGCTAGCTGTCAATTGAAACCAGTAGTTTTATACAGATACAAAAATCTTCTTTTTTAGTGGCAACAAATTCATATAGGATAGCCTTTGCATTTTATGCTCTTTTCCTTGGGACTGAAATTTTAAAAAACTATGAAAGAAATCAAATTATTAGAAAATGCATATCTACGAACAAGCAGATAAATAACTAGTATTATTGAAACTTGAGGAGAATGAATGTTGATTCCCTTGCCTAACCCTTACAGCATGCTTATTTCCTATCTTACCACCTAATGAGAATATTTACATTTCTTTATTGTTTCAGATCTTTACTTAAAAATAAAGTGAAATCTGTTATTTTAATCAAGTCATTTAGAATATAAACACTATCAAATTCTAAGAAATTTAAAAAGTCACTCAAAGATTATTAAACAATTAATCTCTAGGAAAAATAAGATCATTATTATAAACAATATTCCAAAATAAAAATATTGAAAAACTAAATACAATTCCTTTATAAAAACTACCTCATTTGTTTTTGTATATTTTAGATGGCCATAGTGAAGTACTATTTACCACTCTAGTGATGGTGGGACCTGGGAAAATGGAGTCAATAAATGAGTTGGACTAAAGTCTCATGCAATAGCCAGCATCATTCAGATCATCAGACAATTTACACTCTGAGAGTTAAGCGGCTTCACAAAGTGTTCACTCACAAAGGCAAGCCACACGGAGCAGAAATACGCTTTTCCACAGGGGCACATGAACAGATAACAATAGCCAGTTGTAAAGAATAATATGAAGTAAACTCACTCCTATCCAATACACCTGGGAGGGGCACGAAAGCAAAATCTGAAAACAATTCTGTGTTCTTGAATAAACTGACATCACAAGACTCTTTCTTATCTTGGTTGCTTGGAGGTTTCTCACAAGCACTCAACAATGTCCTCACACAGAATTGTGCCCCAACATCTCCCCATTTTTAAATCTTTTTTAAACGCAAGATACCTAGAGTGGTTTTGATTTAATGTTGTGGATAAATCTAATTGTTATTTGATGTGTGAATAGCCTATAAGCAAGCGCTTTATAATATTAGGACAATGAAAACATTGTGTGCAATACTCTGCCACCAAAAATGGATCCAAACTGTGTCTAGTACTACTGGTTACATTATTATATTGAGTAGAAAACTCTAGAGAATAGTTTGAAAAGAGACCCACATGATTAGAAGCTCTGGTACCTTGTAAAAGTAAGCCCGTGTTCTCCATTTAATAAGAACACAGATGTTATGTCATCCTATGTAAATGAGAAATGATACAAATCCCAAGGAAAAAATGAACATAGTCCTTTTTCTCAGATGATAGTCCCAAGGTCTGACCATGAACACAGGGGTCATTATAAGGATAAGAGGAGTTGAACTCATCCAATCTACAAGTTGAAACAAAGGAGAATGAAGAACATAAGACCAATACATGTGCTCAGAGACACTCATTGCAGATGTACAGGTTAAAGCAGCTAGGATTACCATAAAGAGATTCTCAGGAGACATAGGACTCTGTGCCTTTCATAGCGTAACTTCTTCCTTAGTGTATGTAGCCTTGACTTGACTCCAGGTGGGTAGACTTACTTCTGATGGTATACTCAATATCTCCTTTTGCCCTGGAGCTGAAAGTTTGCTAGGTTTCTGGTGACTCCCATTGTCTCTGCAGTTGTCCTTGATGCCCCAAGGCTGGAGGAATCAGAGAGGAGCCCCCAGTGTTTCAGTGGATCAGTCTTCTGTGAGTATCCCCATCTCCTCTCTTCGCAAAGGGCAGGTCTCTGTTAGTGGCACCACTATTTTACAGCTCTACTTGGAGGTGGGACCTGGAAAATGGCTCTGATATATGATATAGATGAAAGTTTCTTGCAATAGCTAACTTTATTCAGGGCATCAGACAATTTATACTCTGCTGGTTAAGAGGAGTTCCATGAATAAAGTGTCCAATCCCCAGGGCAAGCCTCATACAGCAGATACATGCTTTTCCATAGAGGCATATAAACAGATAACAATAGTCAGTTGTAATGAATAATCGGAAATAAACTCATTCCTATCCACTAAATTTGGGATGGGCATGAAAGCATAATCTAAGAACAATTTTTTGTTTGGAAGAAAATGAGGTCATAATGACTTTTGTGTTGTTTCTTGGAGCTTTCTCACAAACACTCACAGGACTCCATTCTTACACTGAGCTCCCACACAGACCTTTAGATACGTGGAACCTTTAGGAATCATTATCCAATATTCAATCCAACTGGTAACCATTTTGCCTGGCTTTTTACATACATTGGCTGCTTGGCTTCCTTGTAGAGTCAGCTATTACTCAGTACTTGTACACACTCTGAGTAGCATATCACTTTATGTCCAAAGACATACTTAAAGTGTGTTGAACCGAGTAAGTCAAACAAGAATCCACCCCACCTCTTCTACTCTTCATTCAAATGGGACATAGATATCCTGAGAAACATAAACACCCCAAAGCCACAAAGGCATCATGTACAAAGCCTGCTAGGACAAGAATCTTTTTATTATAGTCAGATGTGTAGACTATGTGAGCAGGATGGGGAAACGGGAAAGAAAGCCTTACTGTGTTTTCACAAAGCGTTTAGAAGTTTCTCGTCAAGAAGGTATGATTTAAAATGAGACTGGAAAAGTAAACAAAACCCCGACTACCATAATTTTTCTGTCATCCAGGGTTGCATTTTACATTTAGCCAGTGAAAAATGTTTAAGTCTTAAGCAAAGGTATAATCTGTTATGACTGCCTCTTTTAAATGACCGTGTGGACAGCACACTACAGTGAATGGTCCATGAGTCAATGTGGGGTAGCCCTTTGGAATGTGTTGCTTAGTTTTTGTCAGTTTGACAAGCATGGCTCACTTGGGAGCAGGGAACCCCTGCTGAAGAGCTGCCTTCATCAGAGTTGCTTGTGAGGTTGCTTGCAGGGCATCTTCTTGATTAATAATTGATATGAGAGAATGCAGCTCACTGTAGACAGTGCTGCCCCTGAGCAAATAGTCCTGGGTTGTATTTAAAAAAAAAAAAAGCAAGCTGAATAAAACACAGAGCAAGCCAGGAACCAAAACCCCATGGTTTCTGCTTCAAGATTCTGCATTACATCCTTGCCTTGGCTTCCCTAGAAGATGAACTATAGCATGTAAGCCAAATAAATCATTCATAAGTTGCTTTTGGTCACAAGGTCTTACCATAACTACAGAACGTACCTAGGATATTGAGGGTCTTTAAGTAGTGTAGATGGGAATTCATGATGGTACGAGTCTAGATGAACTGTTAATTTAGTGAATGTAGAAGCCAGAATTTACTGATAGAATAAATGCAGAGAATATGTGAAGTGTCTTAATTGTAGGTCATGGGCTTTATATTGAGTAAATGAATGGATGATGGAGGTAAGGCCTAGACTGATAGAAATTCATAAAATGTGTTTGGCCACATAATATATGATTAGAAGGTATATGGATTTGCTAATTTATAAAATTATCAGTATGTGTTACATTTATAACTGAATGATATAGGTCCCCACTGATTCTGGGACTAGACAGTATAGTCTTTGGAGTGAGAATACACAGGCAGAGGTAAGAGGATGCTTTGGATATCATCACTACTAATAAGCTGAGTAAGGGAGTAAAAAAGACATGTATTTGCTTCCAAAGGCTCAAAATCCTCGTCTTTAATGCATGTGAATTTTTTCTCATTATTTTTAATTCTAAATTGGGATGGCAGCACATTCCAGTAATCCCAGAATTTGGGAGACAGGTTAAGAAATCATGTTCCAAACTTGCCTGGATATATATAGGGAAATCCAAAAAACAAAAAAAAAAAAAACCCTCTAAATCTAAATTAGCTACAAGGGACTAGAAGTAGACACTTTGATATTAAATATTACTTTTCTAGCCTGTGCAGAAAATCCTAAGGCTTGCTGTTTCCCAGCCTGTATCCCCTAAGATGACGTTGGTAGGACCCATATCCACTGCCCATTTAGAACAAAGTGTGTGCTCCCAGACTGCATATAGTCCTTTTCACATATCCTTTTACTATCCTGTCATTTTTCTAACCCTTGATCAACCAAAGCATTTGTGCTTGGCTTGTGCAGGAGTCCCTGCTGGAAGGCAGGGAAATGAACTTTGAAGGAGTGAGATTGAAAATATCTTTAAGTTTGTCTTCATCAAACTGGATCAAACTTCGAACATTTATTGCCGCATATTTAAACACAGTGTATTTGGAAAGAAGTTTCCTGGTGTAAAACAATCCCTATGCACAAAGACGCATAATTATATTGAAACTCAACTCTGGCCTGATCTCAGTCATACTGCTAGCACTGAGGTCATTTGGGCTATTAGTCATCTCTGTTTCTGGTGTGGGAGCTAGGAGGACCCTCTGGCTACACACAGATAATGTAAGGGTCATTTCGATTACTAGCCACCTCCAGCTTGGTTGTGAGGGCTTGATGTGGTCTGGCCCAAGAGATAACACAGATCAATGGGCTGTTAATCACTTCCAGATACCAGCCTTCTGCATGGAAGAAAAGGTTTTACATCTTTTTTTTTCTTTTTTCTTTTTCTTTTTTTTTTTTTAAGAAGAGAATCCTGTATGCTTAGCATTCCTTGTGTCCCTGGGGATCTGTGGGCACAAGAACCTTCATGCTCCCAACAGACTTATATTTTTCTTTCTTTCATCCCTAAACTCAACACCTAACCCCACTGAAGGCTT
Organism: Alexandromys fortis; assembly: GCF_014885135.2. NCBI lineage: Eukaryota > Metazoa > Chordata > Mammalia > Rodentia > Cricetidae > Alexandromys > Alexandromys fortis. Next base: position 1,495,149 of record NW_026068055.1, on the reverse strand, counting down.
AATGATTCATGATTGTTAGCAAAACAATAAAGCCTCCTAAATAATTTTCTAAGTGCTTTTGTATTCCTATGATATCTTTCATTATGAAAAGCTGTTGATCTTATCATTGTGTACAATTGAGAATCCTTTCTAAAGTCAGTTGAACATCTACTTCCTCCCATAACAGAAACTTTCTGCCTGGAAACAAGAGCTTTGAGTTCTTTACTTTGCGACATAATAGAAGAGTTTTAACAATTAGGAAATAGGATAATCTCAGATATTAAAGAAAACAACACACACACTATTGTTCCAGTTTCTTTATAAAGTTTGAAACACATCCTGCTAGTGACCATCTTGGGAAGTATATTTATCTTTTTTCTCATCTTTATTAATTCCTTGAGAATTTCATGCAGTATTCATTGCTTCCCTCTCCCTGACAGATCCACACTCACCTTCTCTACCCACCAAAATCTGTGTCTTCTTTCTTTTTGGTTTTTCTAAACAGGGTTTCTTTGTTCTTTGTAACTACCCCGGCTTTCCTGAAACTCATTTTGTGGATCAGGCTGGCCTCGAATTCACAGCGATCGACCTGCCTCTTCCTCCCAAGTGCTGGAATTAAAGGCATGTGCTACCACCACCTGGCTTGTGCCCTGTCTTTTTTGAAGGCCCATCAAATACAGTTTCTGCTGCCTGTATACTCCTCCACTGGTATATGATCAATCCACCATAGGCCTCCTTCTTAGGAAAACTGATACTCCCTCTCCCAGCCTCTATCAACTACTAATGGGTCCTTAGCCAGGGACCATGGCCTCCTCTCCTCCCCATGCTGGGATTTGTACTGACTAAGTCTGTACAGGTCTTGTGCCTGCTGTCACAAGTGCTGTACGTTTGCATCTGCAACTGCCTTGCTGTGTTCAGAAAACATGTTTGCTTAAAGTCATCCACAGCCCCTACCCCTTAAAAACCTCCCCACTCCCTCTGCTGCAACGATCCCTGAGCACTGAGAAATACATGTTCCATTTATCTTAACAGTATCATTCAATACACTGATGAATTGTCCCAATTTGATTTTTTCCTCTCTTCCTTAATCTTTCTATGATACCCTGATTTATTTTTTTACAGTCTAAATTAGTAAGAACTTAATGCTAATTTTTTTACCTGTTATCCACTGGTAACAAAAATGAATTTAAATTCTGAAGGTTATTAACCAGAGACAAGAATTCTATAGGTAACAAAAATACTAAAACCATCTCTTGCTCTGAAATAAATAACAGATGTCATGGTAGAATGCCCGTGCATCAGCCTTGACATGTACAATCTCTTATCTGTAGAAGGATGGAAAGCGAACCCTATCATCCCATCTATTTCTCCCCAACAGGGATGCATCAGTGGTGAGTCTCACTAAAGTTGACAGAGACTAAGCATCCTGCCTGAGGCAGGTGCTTGTCAGCCTTTGAAGCTGAGATTCCCCGCTGAGCAGTCTGTTCTCTCTTGAAAGCCAAGCTCTCAGGGGAGCCAGACAAGCTGCTTGGAAACGTCCCCACTCTTGAGGGAGGTACTATTCGAGTGAAGGCATAGGTTAAAATGGTCGACATTTTATTCCACTCGTTGTTGCTCCAATTGTTTAGAACTGTGTTCCAAATGAAACAAATCACTCTGAAAAGTTTAGTCTTGGCCCTGAATAGAAACGTGCCTCCAGTCTGCCATGGTGCTTTAGCTAAGAGTAAGATCAAGGGGTAGAGAATGCTGTGAATCCATCCCAGTAAAGATTGTCTGACACCTATGAAGAGACTGAAGAAGGAGCAGAAAGAAAGGGTATTATAGAGAGATAAAGGTGAGAGGGAGAACCTATTTATAGTTTGACATTCATACATTTATAAAAACAATTTTTAGGCGTTTACACACACCCTGTCCCACTCTTTTACCCTCCTTCTCCCAGTAAATTCTCCCCCTACACATGTCTTCCCCGACATTCACGTCCTCCTGTGTGTGACTCCCTGAGTTTAATTTGAATTTTCTACCTGAGCATCAATGGGAGGTTCTTTGCACAGCAAGAGCAACTTACCAGAGGTAATACCACGGAAGGAAAAGAAACCTCACACCCCATCCGCTGTCAATTGCCAGTGGGCCAGAAGAGCAGGGTACATTCTCTTGGAGGTTGATGGCCTTAGACGTCTCAGCAGGAGGACTGATGAAGTGCTGGGTTTTAAGCTGACTGATCCTAGAAACTCTTTTCTGGAAGAGCCTGGAAAAGTAGAAGGTCAGATGTTAAACACACCAGACTCGTGAGCACTGGGCAAATGTTTCTTGTTTCTCCGCACAAGTAACTTTAACTAGACACTTGCTTAGTCAGGCGTTAGCAAAGATTTCTGTATGTTGAGTTTAAGTAACCTAAGGATCCCAGGATGAGGTTGTCTTGTTCTCCTGTACTTATGAGGAAACTCGGGGCCAGAAGGAATAGGCATCATGATCTAAGAGTCATAGCCCGCGTGCTTAACTAATACCTTTGCTAGTGAAAAAAGAAGTGGACATAATTAACATAGGAAAGTAAGAAGCCCACAAAGAAGTCTATTAGTAAAACGGACATAAACCAACTCTTTTTATATCTTCCTTATACTAAAATATGAAGAAAATAGAAATGTAAAAGGCAGAATATTTATTAATATCTTAACACAGATTTAGGTGTAGATCTCAGAATCGAGATTTTTACAATGCAATTTGTTTGACTCCATAGGGTTCCTCTGGGCCTCTTGATGCTTAGCTCAAGCAGAAAGGCTTTCTCTTCTTGGCAAAAAAAAAAAAAAAAAAAAAAAAAAAAAAAAAAAAAAAAAAAAAAAAAAAAAAAAAAAATGTTTTCAATATTGCCTTAAATGCACCTTTAGGATTTATAGTAGCAGTGGCATGTGTCTTAACTTCTTCCTGTGAAGTTTTCAGTAACAATAACATAGCACACACTCATGATCAGAATACTCCCAAATACTACCTTTCCGTGTAGAACGATTTCCCATCACTGCCAGTTTAGCCAGAAAGCAAGGGAGGAAGACCATGGTCTGAGTTCCTAGAGGGTGCTTGCTCCATAGCACAACCACCAAAACTGCGGGTCTACCCTGAGAAGTTTGTAAAAATACAGTTCTGGATAATTCGGTAGATTAACAATGAAGAATTGGGTGCAAAGACTCTGCGGTTGTTAGAAAAGGACCAGAACATGGAGAGGAGGCGACATGGATGCAAGGAGCATGATCTGGACACTTGTGTAGTTTGAAGTCAGCGCTGCTAAAGATGAAAAACAGCGGCAATCATTGCCTGAAAGGGTGATCTTCATTACCCTTTTTTCAGCATTGGGCCTTCTGGCTATAATTCAAAACTAAACACCACAAGTGTTCTTGGAAACACTGCCTTTAAGGAGTAAGAGAAATGAAATGAACATCTTTAAAATCTTGCCTTGAGAGATCAGTTTTGCGAAGAGAGCAGCGGGCCTTCCTGTAAAAAAAAAAAAAATAAGTGGGGGGCTGGAGAGATGGCTCAGAGTTTGAGAACATTGCCTACTCTTCCAAAGGTCCTAAGCTCGGTTCCCAGTGACCACATGGTGGCTCACAACCATCTATAATGAGGTCTGGTGCCCTCTTCTGGCCTTCAGGCATACAAACAGATGGAATGTTGTGTACATAATAAATAAATATTAAAAAAAAATAAAAAGTAAATAAAAAAGTGTAATATTTATTCATTACAATACACCATAATCACACCTGGTGGCTTCTTGTATGTCTTTCCTGAGGTACCACAGACAAGAACTTGTGGTTTTTGTTTGTTTATTTTGATTTCTGTATGCCCATTTGTTTTATTTTTAAAGCTTTATTACTTAAGAAATTCATCAATTTTTAATTTATTTTCATATCATTGTTAAACATTGTGTATATAAAACACATGTATGAAGTTCAAAGTTTTCAAAACATGGAAGTATGTATACAAACAGGCAAACAATTCCCCCCTACACACACACACACACACACACACACACACACACACAACACATACAATTTTTCTTCCAGAAAGAATTTTTAAAACTTTGTTCAAAGTCTTTCAAATAGCTTGCAGTTGCATCTTTGTCTATGTGTTTAGGAAACAGGAGAAATCAGCTTTCTATTGTATGTGAGGAAAAAGTTCAGTGATGGCCTCACAGTCCAGTGGAAGCAGGTAGTGGCACCTCATTGCATACATGAATGTGACTTGAAAACATGTAAGTATGTATATGTGTGACTATACACGTGTGTATTTATTGTCACAGATACCATATGGAGTCAGATACCGAAAAAGGTAACCAGGTTATTGTGTTGTTGTTGTTCTGTTTGTTTGTTTGTTTGTTTTGCAGAGGTGTATATTTAATTCCCATATTTGGCTATTTTAAATAAGTGACCACTTTTTTTTAAAAAAATTGTTTTAAGATATCTAAAATTCTGAAACTTGTTAGATCCCATACACCAGGGTAGAAAGTAAGCGCCCAAGAATTGTCATCTTGCTTGACTGTCTCAAAGGGATGCGCTGTGACTCACAGTACATTTCCTATTTTTGTTACCTGGGTTTCTCTCAACATGAATAAATTACATTCAAAACAGTTACACTTCTAATAAAACTAAGAACAACAGTTTTAAAGCTGTGTTGCTAATATTTCTTTCTACATTCGTTTTCAACCTATTGTTTAAAGATTTCACCTAAAGCACATGGCAAACACAAGGGTCACTGCTGCCACTTGGTGTGGCTGAGTTTATGCTCTAGGTTTCACAGCAGTCTGTAAAACAATAACAGGTACCCAGCGGGCCAGTGCATCCCCAGTTGGCTTTCTCACCATGCCCTGCTCTTTCCCCCTGGGGAAGCTCTGAGCTTGGAAGGGCATCAAGTCTCTCAAGTCACGGTCACTCACCATTTCTGTTAGAAACAAGTAATTTCATCCTTAGAAGACGCTCTTCAAAACAGCTACGTCCCCCACTGGGCATCTTTAATTTCCCGAATGACCTTTATGTTTTGAGTAAACAGCCTCATTTAAGGACAAGGACTTCAGCTTACTTCAGAGTTGTATGACTCTAGAGTGAAGACAAGAACAAAATAATCACATACACGCAGCTTTATTTTATTTATTTTTTTCATTTTCTTAAGAAGAAGCAGTACTGATTCTGAAGATCAAGGTTTAATTTTATATTTTGCCTTTGTGATGCTGTGAGACCCTCTGCCCTGCCACTCAAAGAATTTTGATTGATTCATGAATATATCAGACTAAGCTAAGATCTGAAATCTCATGATCAATACCATGTGGTGGAGGCACATACCTTTAATCCCAGCACTTGTGAGGCAGAGGCGGGCAGATTTCTGAGTGTGAGGCCAGCCTGGTCTACAGAGTAAATTCCAGGACAGCCAAGTCTACATAAAGAAACCTTGTTTGGAAAAAAAAAAGCAAACAAACAAAAATAGTTTAAACTCCATGATCAGATCCAAGATTCTTTTACTTTTGGCAACCCTGTCCATTCTGCCTTCAGCTCTCTTGAATCCTTTCTGATGCAGTTGTCATTTCTTTCTCATTTCCTTGCTTGATGTGTTTTCTATCTGGTCCATGTGATGGGGAAGCCTGGTGACAGGACACAGAGCCTGGTGACAGGATTCAGCTAGGTGTTCTCCAGCGGTAGACATGGTGGAGCTGAGCTATAGTAGGGCTTTGAAAGAACGCTGAAAAAGTCTGACTTGCTAGCCAGGTTTTATTCCCCAGAATCTTCTCGTTGGGTAATAGATCCTTTTCTCCAGCCATGCTCAGTGCTTTATAATCTGCAGTAGACATTCTCTGAAATGTAAAGCCATCGTCAGAGTTATGGGGTTTGGGTTAATAAACACTGATGGCCATTCATTATCAAATGTGCTAGGCATCCTTCTTAGGGATATTTGAATTTCAGGCAATTCACCATTCCCATTAAAAAAAATAAGAACCCTAGACTTTCACACAGCCTGGAAAGAAGGTTAAACCCTGAAATACATAAGTCAGCTTCTGCCCACAGGAAATACTACAGAAAAAGTGTTAACAGTTAAATACAGAAAACATAGAAGTCTCAGTCCTTGGTATAAGTGTTTTGTTCTATGCTCTGCTATTTTTGAAACAAGACTTTGTATTCATCTTGAAACATTTTACAATTGCACTAAACCCACAAATTCCCAAGTCCCTTTTCTGTTTATATATAAAAATATAAACAGCTTGAATTTGATATATTCTTCATTTTTTACCTGCTTGGCTCAACAACATGACAAGCAGTTGGTACAGAATATCTATATATGACAAGTCTGCTTGGCACTGGGCAGACACTTAGTGAAAGCTGTGCAGCAGACACCCAGCATTAGTGCCAGGGGCTGTATTCTGACAGTGCTCTAAGTGTGTCGTGTGTGCAAGGTCCACTATGTGACTGCTTCACTATCCTGAGTTCATCTGCAAGGCACAAGCTTAAGGGTTGCACAGCGAGCCCAAATGATACCGTTCTACACTGACACAGTGAGACTAGGCTGGGGGTCTCTATCCAATGAAAAGGCCTATTCCTATGTGCTGCTTTGCCCTTTATATTTGCAAAATGGGTGTTGGTTTTAACTTCAAATGGAATAACTTGTACAAATCATAAAACTGAGACTTCTTGTGGAAATGTGCAGTGTTTCTGTTTGTACTCAGAGTCCAGCATGGTGTAAAGTCCAGGTGTGTCCTTCAAACACTTGGCATCTATGTCCCTTATGGTCACTGATGGGCATAGTCAGTCAGCAGAATCTTTTCCTACCCTGAGAAATATGGCTAGAGATGTTTAGATGGAATTTAGCTACAGACTTGGGATATTGTGTGGAGCAAGTATATGTGTGTATTCATATATGTATACATATATATGCGTATGTGGGGTAGGATAGAAAGAACAGTTGTCTTTTTCTCTTCAGATTCTCTTTTGCTAAATGAGATAATGATTTAATTATATAAAAATGTTTAATGTACTATGTTCATGATTCATTTTAACTAACTACTCTATAAAGTCATTCTTCTCCACCTACAGTATCTACTGAAAGTAAGAACATGGATGATTTTGTTACACTGTTTAGTTTCTGAGGATTGGGGCTCACTTATATAAATATAATGACGTGCTCAATTTTGAATATCCATTCTGATCACAGTAACATCAGACTACCTGATTGTGGATATTTTAATATTGAATCAAAACTTATTGTACATGTGTCAATAAAAAAATGTTGAGCTCTGTCTCAAGGTAAATGGTTGTTCTTGGTGATTTGTACATCTTAAAAGATTCATGTCCAAGGATTGCTCAGTAGCAATTGCCCTAAGGCTGTAAGGACTGCCAAGCTATATAGAACGAAGCTTTTATTGTTTAAAAGTTGTGCAGACAAGAGGTATGTTTGCCCTAGAGTTCTTACACCTTTTCCTTTTCATATCTCAAGAATCCTCAGTAGAATATGTCAAGGTCAAAAACATAAAGTGCTAACCAGGGAACCCCAGGGAAAGCGAATCTCTGAACATAACAGCTGGCTTTCTAAAAGCAAAGGCCCTGCTGACTTGGCAACTTATATTGTTGTGGTGCTCTTTGGAAAGCCATGAAGTCCTTGACAGGTGAAAGCAGAAAACAAAAGGGCAAGAACAATGAAGGCAGAAGTGATAAGTGTAAAATAATACTAGCGAGCAAGGGAGAGAGGAAAGAAATAGAGAGGAAGGAGGGCACCTAAAAATACAAAGACTGAAACAGTTCCTTCATGTTAGAAAATAAGTATCATTTTCAGCACACTTGAAACTTTCAAAATTTGAACAACGTATTTCAAAACTTACCACAGTTTGTCACCAGCATTAAGACTGCCCTTCTAATGCCCAGTCTCTGTTGAAATGGGATGCATGAATGTTGATTGAAGGGCTCTAGAATAGCACAGTACAGACGTGCACATAAACGGAAAACATAAATGCAAAAGTGCTCGCATGGGACTGTAATGATAAGATGCAAGTGAACTGTGTTTCTTTAAAGGTTTTCTATCAGGGTATTTCAGACTTACTGCACTAGAAAATCTAGCTGGACTTACTTAGCTTTGAAAGTTTAGGGGTTCATACTGATTGTCAGGGAACTGTGTCCCTTCTCGCAACTTTTCATCTAATTTTCTGGTATTTCAATAAAGAAAAACGGAATCAAAACAATATTGAGAACCTACTACAAAACCGTTAATATCATTTGAATCCCAGAACTTATAATGATTGATGTGCATATCATTCCCAGCTTAACAGTTTCTTACAGAAACTTCCTGTCTAATAGAGATATCTTAATATATGCTTTAAAGCAATGACGGAGAATGGTGTTCCCTGTCACATGGTCCTTTTTATTATGTGAAAAAGTATGCAAGCCCTTGAAATTATTTTCTGCTTCCCCATCTTGCTTTTTTGTTGTTGTTATAGCGGAAAATGGCCCCCGTCTCCTTGTGGAAGCAGAACAAGCCAAAGTCTTCTCACACAGAGGTGGCAATGTGACGCTACCGTGTACATTTTACCGAGACCCTACAGCATTTGGCTCAGGAATCCACAAAATCCGCATCAAGTGGACCAAGCTGACTTCGGATTACCTCAGGGAGGTGGATGTCTTTGTTTCCATGGGCTATCACAAGAAGACCTACGGTGCATATCAGGGTCGAGTGTTTCTGAAGGGAGGTAGTGACAATGACGCCTCCCTGGTCATCACAGACCTCACCCTGGAAGATTATGGGAGATACAAGTGTGAGGTGATTGAAGGACTGGAAGACGATACTGCTGTGGTAGCACTGGAGCTGCAAGGTAGGCATTCAGAAAACCTGTTAACTTTGAAGGAATATCTAGTCACTACTCTTTTGTTTTCATGAGATGACTTGTAGTGGTTACTGCAGTAATAATGTGAGGACCCAAAAGTCTAAGCCTAGCAAATTTTTATTCTTTTTCTGCATATGATTTCAGCTTTCATGTTTGAGATGTACTCAGAATACTTCTTTGCAAGATTGAAGCTATTTACAAGGAGAAACGTGTAATGAAACTGAATTAATCATTTTTGGAAATAGCCTTATGCTATTCAAAACTTAAATCCCGTTTTATGGTTATTGAGAAATTCTAATTAGATTCTTTTTGATTACGCTTCTAAAATTATCTCCATTTCAAACTAATAGTAAGATTTGTAAAGGACATCTGCAGTACAATACATGTAATTGTATTCTGTAAAATGTCTGCAAAAATTAATTTGACAAAAAAAGTAACCTCTGGGTTTACTTAAATATTCTGGCAAAGGAGTAATTCTTTTAATGGCCTAAGGTCTTTTAGACATCAAATATCAAATAATAGAGGCATTTGGGGAGGATTTCTATTTTTTTAATATATTGCAGTCAATAGGTTCAAAAGTCACCACGTGGACAAAGCTATACAAGCAAACGTGCTCTTGCCTTTATCTTGCTTCTTCTCAGTCATCACTCTAAGAAAAGGTTTGTGCTGAGAGTTGTACAGTTTAAGCCGTCTTATTTTCCTGAGTTTCACCAGTGTTCTATACTGAAGAATGAAACTGACTGCATTAACAGGCTGATTTCCTTCACAAAATCACAGATCTGTGTTTGCTAGAAGATTTTATCCCATCCTAGAACAAATTGGTGGCTTTTGAAAATGATAACACTGAACACTGGCCCTCCTGAATCCCGCCAGATTCCATTAGGCATTTAGAGTTTCGTCAGTTTCCTCTTGCTGATGAAACCCAGCATGTAAAGAAGTTCAGTGTGACATATAGACTGGTGGGCCTATTAATCCTGACATGGGACGCATTTTACTTTTAACTTTTTTAAATAAAAAGTTAATAATTAAACTTTTACAGAAAATAATAAAATGTTAACAAAAGGCTTGTGACTTTCTAGAAAGACTATGTGACATTAAGTTAAAATAGAAAACAACTTAAAAATAAATATAGTATATTGGATTTGGAAATAAATCAATCATATTGCAGATAATCAAGGACTAATGAAAATTTTCTAGTGCCCATGAGAAACACCATGACCTATGACACACAATAGTGAATTTAAATCTGAAAGATTTCCTGGGTCTTTAAAGCTATTACAAATTAAAGCATCCTATATTTTCCACTGTTTCCATTATAAACCATTTGGAAAAGAAGAGGTGACACAAATTGTTTCTATCTTCAGATAAAGATGTTGGGAGGTTTTTTGTCCCTTGAATTCTAGCTACCAAGAGAGTCATTGCGCCATGGATTATTATCCTTCTTGGGCACACATCTGGGATTACTAAGAAAAGAGAACAAACGATATGAGGTACAGAAAGTACTGTAGAACTTCTATTCTGGGGTACACTGTGGTCCCAGTTGGGCAGGGGCAGGGCATCCTTAGAGCCATCTCCAGGCTCTTTCTCCCACTTACAGCAGCGGGAGTCAGAGGTTTGCCTTCTTCCTTTGGCTCTGGTCCAGCTGACAGATCCCTCAGCCAAGAACCTGAGAAAGCAGGGTGAGATCAGAAAGCCTTCTTGGATCCTCGCCTGCAGTAACCTGCGCCAGCTGGACTGGTCTAGAGGGACAAGGGACGAGACTTGATTTAAAGCCTCAAAGTCCTCTTGTAGAAATGTCCAGGATCATTTATAAAAGAACACGCTGGCCATGCCTGGTTGTTAGAGAACTGTACACCATCTTGAACAGGATCTACAGATTTGTAAAAAGAACTTAACGCCCATACAGTTACCCAGGGAGACAAGATGCTTGCATTCCATCTGCTAAGATACTAATTAGTTGTAGTAATATTTCTAAGAATGTTTTCTCTGGATTATCTTTGTTTAACTATAAGGTAAACATTTTGACAGATGCCTTCTTTAATAAGCAGTAAGTGACACAATCTGAATACTTGGGTATCCATCCAGTTAAAAAAGAAAAGTATATGAGACAGCACTCAATCTCCCCCAATAATTATTTGACCAAAAGAAATGCTTTCTGAAGACCATTGTGTCTTCCCAGACACAGTCAAATGCCAATTCATGGTCTTTGCATTTACGAAGGGATTGTTCTCTGAAATACTTGACTCTTCGGGATTAACCAGTCAGTTAATGGATGTACTCATCTTTCATGGCATGAGTCAAAGGAAACATTTTTTTGTCTATTTATATTGAAAGAATTTTGAAACCTTGGCTTTAGCTTGTAATATAATATATAAATAGAGAAACTAAGAATGAAACATATTTTCAGTAGTATTATTTTTATTCTCAATTGGCTTTGCTTGCCTGGCCTTTACATAAGTAATATTAGAAATGTATTAAGTAGAAGCCCCTGTTTTAACTGTTTTAAGGTCAGGAAAAAACAATTAAGGAATACATTAAAGTTGAAACAAAGATTTATAATGCTTCTCATGGGGTATGCCTTACTAGCACAGAATTGCCTTATTAATATAACATATAGCTAATGAAGCTTTTTTTAGATATGCACATTCAAGTTTCTCCAAATAAAAATCCCAAGGAGACAGTCACTTCCTTGCATGGCTTCAGGAGCACATGTGGAAATAGATGGATATGCATATTTGAAGCATTCAACATATGTCTTTATTTGAATTGAAAACTACAGGAAACTACTTGCTAACTCCATAATAGTAATGAATATTAAAAAAATTTGAATTTTTTAAAAAATATCATGTACAAGCATCCCCCACCACCCTTACTATTTATTATTGACTTTTCCCTTTCTAGAAAAGTTCCACAGCATCTCTTTTGGGGTTTATATTCAGTAGCAGGAAACATGTTTTTAGGACACTACATAGACACTATAACTCAGGGCTGCATCTCTTCCAGAAGAGAGAAATTTTGAGCATAAGTTGAGCTCTTGGCAGCAGAGGCAAATCATTGAAGTTGTCAGTCCAAGTAAGAAAGAGCAAATTGTGTGATGCTTACAATAAAGTGTGCCACAAAAAGGGGCTGTGAGAAACTGTTGAGAGCTGATAAAACCTAGTTCATCCGGGAATTGTAGTGATAGGAGTGGCGGGGCTGCTTTCCCGGCACCCAGCCGCCCGCATGGCTAGCTTATGCCCGGAATAATTACACGGAAACTGTATTCTTTTAAACACTGCCTGGCCCGTTATCTGTAGCCTCCTATTGGTTAGCTCTTACATATTAATCTAACCCATTTCTAATAATCTGTGTAGTGTGTAGCCCATGAGCTGGCTTACCAGGGAAGATCTTAACCTGTGTCTGTCTGGAGTGGGAGAATCATGGCGACTTATGACTCAGCTTCTTTCTCCCAGCATCCTGTTCTGTTTTCTCCGCCTACCTAAGGGTTGGCCTATCAAATGGGCCTAGGCAGTTTCTTTATTAGTAAGAAATCACTCCCACATCAGGGAATCCCACATTTTCTCCACACCTATCTGAACATGAAAATGCTCAGGGTTCTAACACTAATGACCCTTCCCTTGTCTTCTTTGGACAGGTGTAGTGTTCCCTTACTTTCCACGGCTGGGACGCTACAATCTTAACTTCCATGAGGCACGGCAGGCTTGCCTGGACCAGGATGCTGTGATTGCGTCCTTCGACCAGCTGTATGATGCCTGGCGAGGTGGGCTGGACTGGTGCAATGCTGGCTGGCTCAGTGACGGATCTGTGCAGTACCCTATCACCAAACCACGCGAGCCCTGTGGGGGCCAAAACACAGTGCCTGGTGTCAGGAACTATGGGTTCTGGGACAAAGATAAAAGCAGATATGATGTTTTCTGCTTTACATCCAACTTCAATGGTAAGATGGTAGCTGCGTTGCCTTCCTTTCTAGTCCAGATAACAAGTTGTATTAAAACACTGTTTGGATTTCTGTGTTATCTTCGAAAAACAAAACTAAATAGCAGCAATAAAAAACAACCACATAATGTATTACTATATTTTAAAAAGATGGATAAAATATTCTTGAATCTTGAATGTCATATTTTTTTTAATATCTACATAAAGCAGACAAAGCTACCTTCCTCTGGTTCTCCTACAGTTTAGCCATTCTGATTTGTGAAGCGGCTGAAGCTGTTGTATGATATGTGCCACTTTGCCATGGTGTACTATCCCTGCACCGTTGATCTCTTTGCTGAAGGCAGGAGCTTCTCTGCCATGCATGCCCTCCCTTGCCCAGTCATGGTGTTGTTATCAGCAAAGTTCAGGCCAAAGGGGAAACTGAGCAAGACAAGTAAAGTACAACTAGCATTGGGAGAGAAAGGTGGGTAAAGGCTTCCACGATGTATGACTGACTCACGGCATTCCTCCCATCCAGCCCTTTGGGCATGTCGTCCTGAACATAATCTCAGGGACTATCATAAAATGAAAATGCAGGATCCTTTATTCAAAATTGATTAATAATTTTAAGGCATATTATGGTACAAGCCTGTAATCTCATCATTTGGTAGTCTGAGGTAGGAGGACTATAAATTCAAGGCCAGCCTGAACTATTCAGTGACATTGTCTCAAATGAACAAAGGCAAAATCAAAAATCACCCAAAGAATTTTAAGACTGCAGAACCTCAACACACACATGGGGCCTTGTTATGATTTAGCCAGAGCAAATGCACAAGTCACATGCCTGTGAGTCAGACTCTGAGCCCATATTTTTATATATTTAAGGGGAAAACCGAAATGTGTGGTCACTATGCTATCTCTTTTAAAAGAGAGAAACCAGATGGGAAACAGTTTTATTTTGCTGACCACTTGGTCACTGTCACCCAGCAGAGCTCTGACTGTTGTAGCTCTATCTGTCACAGTACTGAAGTCGTTCATGGTGCTGAACAGATGGATATGCTGCCCAGGCAAACTTCATCCTCAAACACGTAGAGGTCAGACTTGAACTGATGTACTATGGTTTGCTGATCCGTACAGTTGGCAGACTTAACTCTAGTTAATGAATGTTGTAGTGTCTTCTATGCTTCTTCCAAATCTCATTAATTTAGGGAAGAAAGAACCGTAGCATTAGTTTAGACTTTGGCTGCCAATCTTGGGATAGGAAGGGGAGGACATCTCAGTTGTAAAACACTTGCCTCCCATACAGGAAGAGATATGTTCAGTTCTAAAAACTCATAATTGAAATCCCAGATATTGTACTGGGTGCAGTTATAATCCCAGCAATGGGGAAGCAGAAACAAGGGGATCCCTGGGACTCACTGACCAGCTAGGCTAGTTTTTAATGAGAGGCCTTGTATCAAAAGACATAAAGAGCATTTCTAAGTGTGACACCAAGGATGGTCCCTCTAGCAGCCATGTGCACATATTCAAAACCATAAACAAATGTACACACACACACACACAAGAGCACCACACTTAATGAGGGCTAGTGGACACTACATTATATGGTGTGTCGGATAAGGAAATGTGATATTATACTTGAAACTAAGACAAACGAAAATATATTCAGCAAATGCTGCTGGAGTCAATTGATAATACAGTTTGTAAATTTTATCATATTTCACTGTGTTAATGGGATCCCAGTAACTAATACTGCAGTAAGTGGTTGGAAGTAACAGTGTCCCTATGCGATGAAGCAGCAGCCTGGGAAGTTGTTTTAAAGCATCCACAAAGGCCTTGACTACTAAGGGAGTGCAGGCCCGGTTTGCATTCAGTGAGCGTATCATTGATGGCGAGTGACTTCCTGTGTTTGATGCATTTTTATGCTACACGCTTTGGTTGAGAATAAGGTCTTATTGATACCTGTAATGAAAAGAACTTGAGGGCTTTTGATTTTCTTAAATGGACTTTTATGTCAGGAACGTTTTTTGATCCTTTCACATTCAAATTTTGCCTCTCTAGAAACTCGTACTGGGGTTCAGTCTTGCTACAAGTAGAATTTCAATGGCCCTTCTTTCGGTGTGGAATTCTGTCTTCCCTAGAATTACAGAAGGGCTCTTTTAGTCTCTAATTAGCTAACAGAAACTGCATCTGCCATTGCCCTTCTCTTTTTAATGCTATACAAGGGCATGTGTGAGCACATGCCAAGAAGCAAGGGGAAGGTGAATTTATTTCATCTAGAGTGACCTATTAATATGACATTGAGATGGCAATGCTATGTTCTCCAAATTTCAGATGTTGCTCTGTGCCTCCCCACTGAGAAGCACTTTAGCTTTTGGCTCCTTCCTTCTCTGTGGTTCTGTCCCAGGCTGACTCACTCTTTCTCCTTCTCTCCACAGGCCGATTTTACTACCTTATCCACCCCACCAAGCTCACCTACGATGAGGCGGTGCAAGCTTGTCTCAATGATGGTGCTCAGATTGCCAAAGTGGGCCAGATATTTGCTGCCTGGAATCTTCTGGGCTATGACCGTTGTGATGCTGGCTGGCTGGCGGATGGCAGTGTCCGCTACCCTATTTCTCGGCCAAGAAGGCGCTGCAGTCCTACCGAGGCGGCAGTACGTTTTGTGGGGTTCCCGGATAAAAAGCATAAGCTGTACGGGGTCTATTGCTTCAGAGCATACAACTGAGTGTGGCCTAGGAAGAGGCAGTTCTCAAGTCAGAGGGAACACGTGAAAGTTTTTCTGTTTTTGTTTTTGTTTTTAATATGAACTCATGCAAGTTACCAAAACTGTGATAACCCTTTTTCACTTACTGTAAAGAGTTGCTTTCATGAAGGCCAATTCATTCATTTGTTTTGTAAAGCTATCAGTCAGTGTATATTATAAATTAATATAACTATAAGGGAAGCTAAAAAAAAAAAAACAGGCTCCAGAGCCTGTTTTATGCTACATCATCCCAACAAAATGCCATTTCATGAATGGGGCATGCAATAGTCTCATAACCAGAATTGTGTTAGGGAAAAAAAGCAGCAACTTCCACAAGCACAAACTTTACATGTTTCTACAACTTTGACATGCACTCCACTAAACAAATTAGAACAGCAAATCTGAAATACATAAACTGGGATTCTGGGAGGTGCAAAAACTCAGTTTCACAAAAGAATAATGAACACTTTTCTAAAAATTAATACTTCAAGTCTCCAGGATCTAAAAAAGTTTACTATTTAAAATTCTACCTTTTTGACTAAAAAGAAAACCATATAGATTCAAATGCATAATAATAAAACCACAGTTAGAACTCCTAGATCAATCCATTTATATGAAGTATAGAATTATATACACAGATAATATTTTACCAATGAGAGATTGCTACCTTCTAATTAAAATTACCTATCAAAAAGAATTATTTTATCATTTTTGAGTAGCTTCACTGAGTTATATTTAAATTCTAAGGGATCTTTGCTAAGCAGTATTTAGAATTTACTCAGGGCAGTTGAAAAGATAAACTGCTGGACAGAAAAACATATAAAATGTAGCAGCTTGATTTTATGTTAGCTTATGAAACATTGTCTTATAAAATAATTTTAACCTATTTAATATTTCTCTCTTATTTACATTATATGACGAAAACCATCCAAATGAATCAATAACTCTACACTTGCTTAACTAAGAAATCAAGACTCAACATCCAAAATTGTTGTCCCTGCTTGCATACACAACAGAGACCCCAAATAGGAGCTGTGTTTAGGAGGGAAAAGTAAGATCATGCAGTTCTAAAGAGTCTTTCAAATAGAAAATAGAGTCACTGCCAGTTTCCTTTCTGGTTATCATTTGGCAGAAAAAAAATACTGATACTCACATCAAAGACTTTACAACTTCAAGCTTTAAGTGAAAAGTTGAGTTCAGGCTCAGAAAAAAAAATGACTTTCAGTATTAGCAAGCCCAATCTTAAATAAAGCTTTCTTTTTATGACTGCTGAGACCCCACAGGGACCAATATTTGTATTCAAGTAATTTTCTGATTTCCCATTGTTTCACAGAGAATTCTGGTGAGTGGGTCTTAGTATAATAATCTACTTCAACATAGCTGATGTACTGTCCTCGATGTTTTTTTTTTAATGTAGACTCCCCCCCCCCAATGAACATGACTAAATAAATCTGTTTCCTGAATTGACCGTGGTTGCATTTAAAACTCTGTAATAACTAAGCTTAGTCTATAGGCTTACATGTGTGGAAGGCACAGAGCAGTTTGAAGTCCATGGAATCATAACTATCATGATATACTATCTAGATAAAATATTATAAGTAAAACTAGCTCCTTTCTTTCAGATTCTTTAGTCTTAGAGCATGAGGATGCAGTTTTAAGTTAGGATACACAAATTACACAAGACTTTAAGGTCAAAGAGATGATGAGGCTTCATACAAACACTGCTGATTTATCTCAAACTTCTAAACTCAACACATATTGAAGATACTGAATGGTCTAAAATATAATGAATATTTTATTTAAGCAGGAGACTCTGAACACCTTATGGCAGGTCTATGCTCTTTAGAGGAAGACCATACTTGAACAATTATTACCTATATTATAGGAATTTTGTCAGAAATGCAAGTAGGAAAATTTTATATTGAAGTGGGTGCATTCTTTACAGTTATCTTCATAGAATTCCACACTTAAGTATAGTAGCATTTCTTAACTTTTGAATACTTAGTATAGGAAACGGTGCTGATCTAAATCTCCAAAGTGACTGTTAGCTGACTTACATCTGTGTCAATTGCATACCCTCTGTCCATTCCCTAGGATGAACACTGCTGAGCAGAGTTTTTATCTTCTGATTTTACACAAAGGACCAGATTCCTGATTCCCTTTGAACTCCTAATTAAAAGGGGGTCTTTTAATGGTCTCATCTTGCTGTTTTATTCCACCAAATATCTATTTTCATACTTCATATCTCTTTATGAATATCTTCAAGAGAGAAATTGTCTTAGCACAATTCCTAGCAGAAATCTGACATGACACTAATTCAGAAATCACTTTGTAGACTTCAAGATTTCCAGAGTATCAAAAGATAGATAGATTACAAAATGTTTTCATCATTTTGTCTTATGACATATAAAAAACAAATTATATCCACACATTTTACTGAAATTCCATCTGAAAAACTCTAAGCCAAAAAGAGCCAATTCATATAAATGAATACAATATAGGGATGAAGATAAGTTGTCATATGAACACTGGAAGCCATCTTTTAATGACTGCTGCCATATTTTGTCACAGCAACTTTTAGCCAAATGTAGTATTTGTAAATTTAAAATTTCTTTCATATAAAGGGGGCCGGCACCTGTTAGTGTTGTTTTATGCAATAAGATGGTCTCTTGTTATTGAGGCAATTAGTAGACTCAAATAAGATCCCCATTTGGTTGCTGGCAGCCATACTGGGTGTGTTGATTTCAGTACTCCTAAAAACAGACTTGTGTCATGGAGTAGCTGACCACTACAGAAAGAGGACTAGAAGGCAATCAGTCATCAAGTTTGGTTTAGCTTTGATTTTTTTTGTTTGTTTGTTTTCTTTTATTTGTTTGTTTCATTTTGGTTTTGCATAGAATACTTAGAGAAAAATCAATGGACAGCTGACAGGTTTTTTTTGTTTGTTTTTTTTTTTTTTTTTTTGAGAAGTTAACTGTGTCATAGCTTATGACTGCCAGAAGATCAGGGTCCAGAAAAAAAACATGAATAATACAGAAGTCATTAAGCCACCCAATTTAAATGCATTTCATAGCTAATAAGTACAAGTTTGAGGAGAACCAATCTGTATTACAAAAAGACTGTTTTCATTTTCTGTAAGATACAATGAACTGGTAACAAACATTAAAAGTCAATTTTGCTTTACTCCAGTATTATTTGATTCTTCTGGCTTGTAAAATCAGTCATTTTTCTTTGGGTCCAAGCTGGTAAATATATCAGCAATAGTCTGTTGCTAGTGTCATGCTTTGGATAAAAACACATCCCAATAACTTAGAGCTTTGACATTCAAACAAGGAAGAATACTTCACAATTCCCCTATACTTATCTGCAATACATTAAAAGCCTTGAAGAAAAAATCTTCCAAAAGAGAGGCCAATTAAATCTCATTTTAGTGTGTAAACTCTTTCAAAATGAGGGATATAATTTT
Source organism: Alexandromys fortis (assembly GCF_014885135.2). Lineage (NCBI taxonomy): Eukaryota > Metazoa > Chordata > Mammalia > Rodentia > Cricetidae > Alexandromys > Alexandromys fortis. The sequence continues at coordinate 1,476,204 of NW_026068055.1, read as the reverse complement.
TATTCTGTCATTGTTTTTCATATATTTTTAATCTTGTTTTAAACTAAGTCTGTGAGGCAGGGTGAGAGATCCAATTGAAGTCCTTAGTCCCCAAATAAAAGTAATTAAACCATTAAAGTGTGGTGTGTTACTTCTCTACCAAGGACATGACTTAATACTACAACCAGATGCATAAAAAGAGTAATAAGAGGGAGGGGTTATTGAGTGGCTTGTAGCCTACTGAATTTAAGAAGAAACTGACATACTGCTGTCTTCTACTTCAATTGTTCCGTCCCTTCATTTAGAATCTTTAAAGGTTCTGCAGCTTTATTTCTCAGTAGCTGGTGTGTGTGTGTGTGTGTGTGGTGTGTGTGTGGGGGTGTGTGTGTATGTATATATGTATATATGTATGTATATGATTTAGGTCTAGCCTGACTGGTTCATATGTTCCTGAGAAGAGGAATGTGGATTGAGGAAAGAAATAGATAAGAGACAGAAGATAGAATCAGGAGTGCCACTAGTGATTACTGTCGCAAAAAGCCCCGAGTTTATTACTCACAGTCCTTCCATACCCTAATCAAAAAGGGAGGGCACAAGACTTCCATGATACAAAGAACGAACAAGCAAGTGTAATTACCTCCTTACATCTCAAAACACCTGGTAACCACACCCTAAGTCAAACATCCTGTTCTCTGGCTTTTGAGGAGCAAAGCTCCCAGTAGCCACATCTTTAGTCAAACATCCTGTTGTTTGTCCTTGAGGAGCAAGAATGGTTTTGAACTCTCTGACCTTTAGCCCATATGGAACAGATGAAAAACTTTGGGCCTATACCCCACCCACCCACCCCCCACACACAAAATGTATACTATTTGATTCATGTTCTAAACTTAAGGGAAAAATTCATGACACATATCTTCTACAAGAAGCAAACATAAAATTCAAATTCATTTCACTATGTTTCTATATCTTTTTAAGGCCAGTAAGTGGTTACTTACATAGCCACTCACCATTTGAATATATTGGCAGGCCAAGGTAGAAGTCAATGGTTTATAAAATCAAGTAACTTTCCTTCCTTCAATCTACCTCTTCTACTCTTTCCCTCTGAGGTTGTCCACACAGCTCAAGCTCCAACTGTTAAAAGTGGGCTTTTTCACATAATAGATAACTGACTGTGTGACCATTGTTGATTTGGGAGAATACCCTCAAGGTGAAGATAAAGCTCAAGTTCTCATCTGCCTGGTAATTAAATTCTTGGATGATAAAAGACTTGTGATAGTATTAGTCCCAATATGTTTCTATCCAAGGAAACAAACCTGGAAATCATGTCTTTATTCCACTGAAAAATAGTTTTCCTTTTAAAAATACCTTATGTTTTCCATCAATGGAAATTCCTTGTGCCCAAATGCTATATTGAGAGAACAGAAAAAGAGTTTTAAAGCAAATAACTTTGAGGATTAATAAACTATCAAAGTGCTGTCTTTGAAAATAGTGAGACTCTTGTGTGTGAATCTAAGTGTACAGCTACAGAAACATTCATTGTCATTTATTTTTCTGACAAATTGGCACACCTTCAGACTGCCTCTGCACATTCAGGAACAGACAATGCCTTTAGTGGTCCTTTCTGTTCTTGGGTTCCACCAAGCAAGGCATCTTTACTCTATCGGAAGAAGTTTGTTTCTGTGATGGAAGATAATTTTAAGTGGCTGAATACTGAGTTCTGTTCTTCTAAGAAAATGTTTCCCAAAAAATCTTTTTTGATGTCTATGTAGTTCAGTGGAAGAGCACAAACCTAGCATTTTGGAGACCCTATGTTCAATACTCAATGTCATTAAATAAATAAGCAACTTTTTTTTCAGTTCAGTATATGTGAAAATTCAGAAATCTGTTAAAATAGTTGTGCTCAGCATTTCAGAATCATCTGTGTTCATAAATGAAGACAATGGCCAGGCAGCAACCTGTAAATAGTATTTTCCTAACTTCTTAAATATGTGCTCATGGTGCTGAAAAATAAAACCAGACAGAGCATGAAGAAAATATTTATATTTCTTCTTTATACAAATAGTAAAAATAGCAGTTTAAAATGTATTTGTCTTTATGATCTCAATGCAATAACTTAAGTAATAAGTCTAGAAGATATCAAACCAACATTTTCAAGGAGTTAACAGTTCACATTTTCTAAGGCCTTCACAACAGAAATGCATTATAAAATAATTAATTAAAGAATTTTAGTGTGATGGTTTTCATAAGAATGAAACATAAGCTTATATATTTGAATGCTTAGTCATCAGGGCATGACACTATTTGAAAGAACTAGAAGGGGTGGCCTTATCGAAGGAAGTGTATTACTGGGTGTGAGCTTTAAGGTTTAAAAGCGCATGCCAGGCCAGTCTCCTTCTCTTTCTGCTGCCTGCAGATCAGCTATGTCTATAGCACCATGACTGTCATATGTGCATCCATGCTGCCAACTATGATGATAGCATGTTTAACCTCTGAAACTGTAAGCAGTCCCCCAATTAAATGATTTCTCTTATAAGAGTTGTCTTGGTCATGGTGTCTCTTCAATAGAACAGTAAGACATTTAATCATCATGGCATAGTTTAAACCAATTCTGGAGACACATAACACTCTTTAGTGCACTATCAAACATGTTCTTTCCAATAATTTATCCTCTTTTCAGTATGGTTCTGGCTAACAGAAATCTAAACAGTTCTGTCAAATAGTCAAAATCTGAACCTTTGTGTTATTCTTATTCCCACTGAGGAAGAGCATTCTACACCCGACAATGTACTTTTCAAAAGAAGCTACCAAAACTCTTCACAAATGTACATTTTACCAACATTTGCTAAGTTGTAAAACCAAATACAGTGTAATCATGACACATATGTTCCTTTAGAAGTGTGTGCACTGGGAAGATGAGTTGACATTTTTTTAAAGCATAATACCAATGACAGTTGGACCAAACATAATCTGCTCCTGACTTAGTAAATCTCTCTATGAACAGCAAAATCTTCACTGACCAGAGAGCTTCTCTCTTGTCTTCAAATTTAGAGACAATATCTTAAAATTCCTTACTATCAGTCTCATATATTTTTTTGAGACAGGATCTTATTGTGTAGCACTGGTTGACCAGGAACAATATTTAGACTAGGAGGGACTTAAACTCATAGAGATCCTCCTGCCTCTCCTTGCCAGTAGTGGGATTAAAGGTGTGGGCCACCGTACTCTGAAGTTTACTCTATCTTCAATTGATTCTGACACACAGCCTGGAGCCTGTGTTGGTATAACTTAGTAAAAGTTAGTACTGTTTGAGTAATGATGAAAACTAAATTTATTTATTCATGCTTTTAACAAGGCCTGAATTTGTTATCTGCCAAATTCATACAAACTGAGGGTCAACTGTGTTCTGACGTAGGACTCAGCCACTTGTGTTCTGGTCAGTGACATAGAAACATGCTAGAAGGACACATGGTGCTTTTGGTGGGATATGAATACAGTTCTACCAATGGAAATTAACCACATTGCATTCTCACAGTAATTTAAAATATGTTTTACAAGTGTGGTTTAATGTTGATGAAAAGAGTTTTCAGTTAATTATTACAATAATTTGCATCCTTCTTCTTCACCTCCTCCAGGGAAAAGAAAATATCATGGATCATGGGCTCAAAAGATATCTACTCATTAGCCCTTACTAAGTAACTCTGAATAGTCTGTTACTGATTTTATGTCCCAATTTAAAAGTCATTCAAGTTCAAATTATTTTCAGTTATAAATATGTTCAAGATTCCTGGTGAGTTTGTTACTGAACCAGATGGCTGGCAGATATGCAGAGTTCCACCTAATCTCACTTTTTAATCTTAAAATAATTGAGTTTTTCCTCTTCTCATAGCCTTCAATGGTAAGCCAGCTATGTAAGAAAAAAAATAGTACGGACACTTGCTAGTGTTTTATCAAGTGATTTGACGTGAGTCAGTCTTGGTCAATGTAGGAAGAAACTATGGATCAAAAGATTTCCAAGATTTTGGGGATCTCTACCATGCTAAGGAAATGACTGTTGAATAAGAAGCCTGCCTAGTGGAAATGCTGAGAACCCACAAACTTCCAGGTTTGGCTGACATGTTTTCTGATTGGTTTTGCCAGTTAATGATAAATTTTCTGTAGTTCTCAAACTATTTTCTGTCATTTCATTCACAAAAAGAAAACAAAGTAATACAATATAGAGATTCATGATGTGGTCTAATAATATTGTGAAGTATGTGTGTGTCTGTCCTATCAAACACAGAATTTATTCATTCATACCCTGACAAGTTTTCACCTTCCTCACAAATCCAAGGACAGACTCAAAAGTTATCCATATGGAGCCTAAAAATTAAAACTAAGATATACAATTCTTCAACATCTGTATACTCTAAAGAGGTTGGGATGCATATTCCCAAAAGGGCATCACTGCTCTCCAAAAGCAGAAAATGATGAAGTAGGTCATAAGGGAGAGATTGGCATTATGATGAGCACAGCAGATGAGAAAAAAATGAGAGAGCTTACACAAGTAGAAGCCATCTGTGCACAGCAATGTGTTGATGCTGAGTAAGTACAGAATTTATGTCCTATCTGGAGCACCAGTGGGGAGCATTCAGACCCTTGTCTGTCCATCATCCATCCTCTGGTCCACACATAGAGAGTCTTCTAATTCTACTTCTGATCTATCTAGAATGAAAGAGATGTCTAGTTTTAGAAGCAAAGCCCCTTCTCTGAATAAATAATACAGATCCTGAAATATGAAAGACCACAACTTCTTAAAGTCTCATTCTCTTTCTGGACATTATGTTAGCAAACAATAAAAGTATAGTAACTCTATAACCAAAGGAAGACTCAGAATCTGGTAGATGCAATTACTGGTTGAAAATCATGTCTACTTTAGAATTCATATAATATAACAAAATTTCGGTTTGATTTTCTTTACAAATACAATCAAATCTGATAAGTATGTGGCTGAGACACTACCATATGCTAAATATGAAAAATATGTTGTAGCTGTGATATCCTGAGAAGAAAGACACAGAACCCCCTTATCCCCCTAAAAACTCCTATTAATTAGTGAGTCTATACTGAAATACTGCTCTCAAAAACTCAATGATTTTCATGGTCCTTACCACCAGAAATCATCAAAGAACTGGAAAATGTTTTCCACCATAGTTTCATTTCTCACTGGAACAAGAAAGCAAACCAGTTCTACTAGAGTTCTGTTACAGTTTCAAAGTTCAAGGTCCTTTGTCACTATTGCCTGGCCTCCATTTCTGTAATGTTAGTCAGATTAAAAATGATGAAGGAATGCTATCATCATGGTGCCCACACAAAGCACATATCTATGTCGTCATTGACCCCTGGTTCGTTCTCTCAGACTGGAGAGATAAGCAGTATCCTGAAATCCTTGATAATTTGAACACAATAGGCCATCTTACCTACCTTGCTACCAACAACTCCCTTTGCAATGAGTTGAATTTGATGAAATTTCCTTGAAGTGCATTTCATGATATCCATTTTATCAGAAATATTGGTTTAGGAGGTTCTTCTGTCTATGTGTTGCTTTGATAGGTTGAATAAAGAAACTGCCTTGGGCTTTTGATAGGGCAGCACTTAGGTAGGTGGAGTAGACAGAACAGAATGCTGGGAAGAAGGGCAAAGTGGCAGACATCATGAATATAGACGTAGTTTAGAATCTTGCCAGTAAGCCACAATCATGTGGTGATACACAGATTTAATAGAAATGGGTTAATCAAAATATGAGAGTTAGCCAATAAGAGGATAGAGCTAATGGACCAGGCAGTGATTCAATTTTCTGTGTGATTATTTCGGGGGTAAGCTAGCAGGGCAGCTGGGACCAAAAGCAGGCCTTCTTACACACCACGCTTTCTCTTTCAACAGGATAAATATCTTTGACTCTTTTGCCTTGCTTGTAGCCCCTATCTACAAAACACTGTATATTACCATTCCTGGTCCTGCTACCTTCCAAGTGAAAGCAATACCAAATATACAGAAGGCTGCAATTTCTAACCAATGGAAAAATCCATTTCCTTAATGATTGAGAACTGTTCTTAAATGAGGCTATAGTTACATTACTGTCCATTTTTTTCTGTTTTAGGCATTATTATTCACAAAACACACAAAAATTTTTAACAAGGAAAAATGTACATTAAGCACGTGGATGCCCTGTTACAATGAATTTCCAAGGTTGTAAGAGATAAAAGGGCATTGTGTGTAGACAGATATTTGGGAACTAAGGAATCCAGCATCAAAATTGCAGTTCCAAGAATAAATTGGACATGGATATGGGTATTTCCCTGAGTCCTAAGAAAGACCTTAAATAGAAGAGAAAGAAGCTAAGTTTGTGTGCATGATGTTTAGTTCTGTGAAAGTTATCTGAAATATTAATTTTTAAGCATTTCATATTATACTTGCTAAAACTGGACTCTTTGTTTATTGCCTCAGGAGGATAATTAGTAGGTAAGTGTAGTGATAAATGTCTTTAATCCCAGCATTCAAGAGGCAGACACAGGTAGGTCTTTATGAGGTAGAAGCTGCTCTGATCAGTTTGATGAGTTTCAGGGCAGCTAGGAATAAATATTAAGACCCTGTCTCAAAACAACAAAGATTATCATGGAAGAGAATTATGTAGAGTGCACATAGTTTGTGACCTGCAATTAAGTTCCAAAGGAAAATTCATTATTTCCTGCTAATGGTCAAAAACAGAAGCAACTATTTTTGAGCCGGTGGTTCTTGCGTAATTCCTTTACATTGTAACAAATCTCTTGGTGTTATTACTTTATTCTAGTAGTGTCTTAGCAAATAAGACAATATGGTAATTTTACCAATAAATGTAGGACTGAAAGCAAAGCCTATAGGCCCAAGAACACAAGACAGGCGGATCTCTGTGAGTTCGAGACCAGCCTGGTCTACAAGAGCTAGTTCCAGGACAGGCTCCAAAACCATAGAGAAACCCTGTCTTGAAAAAAAAAAAACATAAGACTAAAAATGAGGAGGATTGCAGGTTAGAGCACACTTTGGAAGAGCCAGACATTTGTGCTCTTAGCCTAAGGCTTGTTGGATGTAGTTTAGCTGTCAAGCTAATAAGTAACCTTTTAATTTCCTCTATATAATTTCATCTATAATCAGATTCTGAGAATAATGTTAAAAGTATCTGGAAATTGCACCATGGAACAAGATATGTTTGGCAGATAACACTGCTAAAAGGGCTGTACCAGAGTCGTATTCTTAATCAGAAGGAATGAAGTACTCTAGAGAAATACTGAAGGTACAAAGCTACAAAAAGTTAGTGAGGGGAGTAGCTATAGAGATTCTGCACTTATAACTGAAAATATGCAAGGGTTCTTCTTTCAGAACCATACCTAGTTTTGAAAAAAGGAACTCCAGGGTCCAAGTCTCAGACTGCGCAGTGGGTAGTCACTCATAAAAGTGAATGCTGAAGAGAATTGAGATCTTGTAAATGTTTGGATGTAGGAGCTGAGTGGTAGTACTAGGTCTTAAAGAATTCTTGCTGTCTGCAAATTCCAGTGTGCCCACAAAACATGTTCCTGAAGAGCTAACAGAGTCTCTGATATGAAAGAGAGATATATGGGGGAGAAAGGGGGTGTTAGTGTTATTTAGCTTAAAGTAATTAATGAGAAGCAAGGTGAGAGAATCTAATAAGATAATGGGCAAGGCCACAAATGGTGGCCTTGAGTTTTACCCAGGAGAACACAACAAGCATTTTCCAAAGCAGTCAGGCAAAGCATTATCCAATAACTGATAGGCAGAGGTTAAGGTCTGAAACAAGAGGTGGTGTGGCAGTGCAATGGGGTCAATATCATTCCAAAGGGGTTATGTTAGGGATGTAAGAACCTTGGAGGAGCCTTGGACCACATCACCCACCGTGCTTATACCTAGAATTTGAAAGAGTGGGATGTGAACCTTCTGTGTTTTGATTATGCCTGATGGGCAACTGTAATCAATTCTATAGAAAAGATTACCAATTATTCCATCTCCCATCTGGGGTGCCATGGGTCATTAATTAGAATATAAAAGATTGGTCATTTTGCATAAAAGGCAGGACATCTTCCTGAATATGCATCATGTCTCCTATAGGACCAATAAGGGCAGCCTCCATGAGTCTCTGACCAATGTTGACAATTTAGGTGTTACAGGTACAAGTATCTCCTCTTGGCAGTCTGCTAGTGAGCAATCTCCAGACCCCACCATGAGAGTGGTCTCCCAGAACCATTATGTGTCGGTTTCCTGAATCTTTGAAATCTTACTATAACAATAACACAGAGGGGGAAAGAAGTCTGGAACATTTTCCATTACCTTAAATCACTTTCTTGTACCTTCAGAAGTTTCTTTTTTTTTTTCCTGGTTAACATTTTATTTTACAACTAAAAATATACATTAAAATAACATTTTCAGAGTATTATTAAGGGAACAAAACTTTACCATGCTTTAAGTTGGCTCCTAAAGGGTTATCAACAAAAACCGAATAATCTTTCCCCCATGTATGCAGTGTCACATGTGTGCACTGATGCGCACGGGCAGTCCCAGCTTAGCACAGTATCACGTGTTCATAAATAATGGTCATGTGATCTGAAAGTATGTCAACCATCTTAATAAACAGCAGGGAAGGGGCTGGAGAAATGGCTCAGAGGTTAAGAGCATTGCCTGCTCTTCCAAAGGTCCTGAGTTCAATTCCCAGTAACCACATGGTGGCTCACAACCATCTGTAATGAGATCTGGTGCCCCCTTCTGGCCTGCAGGCATACGTGGAGTCTAAACACTGTGTACATAATAAATAATTTTTTTCTTTTTTTTATTGAGAATAAGAAAAAAAAGTTTCTGCCTCCTCCCAGCCTCCCATTTCCCTCCCCCCCCCATTCTTCTCCCCCTCCCTCTACTATCCAAAGAGCAGTCATGGTTCCCTGCCCTGTGGAAAGTCCAAGGTCCTCCCCCCTCCGTCCATGTCTAGGAAGGTGAACATCCAAACTGGCTAGGCTCCCACCAAGCTGGAACATGAAGTAGGATCAAAACCCCTTGCCATTGACCTTGGCTTCTCATCAGTCCTCATTGTTCGCCATGATCAGAGAGTCCGGTTTTATCCCATGCTTTTTCAGTCACAGTCCAGCTGGCCTTGGTGAGCTCCCAATAGATCAGCCCCACTGTCTCAGTGGGTGGGTGCACCCCCCGTGGTCCTGACATCCTTGCTCGTGTTCTCCCTCCATCTGCTTCTCATTGGGACCTTGGGAGCTCAGTCCAGTGCTCCAGTGTGGGTCTCTGTCTCTATCTCCATCCATCACCAGATGAAGGTTCTATGGTGATATGAAAGATATTCGTCAGTAATGCTATAGGATAGGGTCATTTCAGGTTCCCTATCCTCAGCTTCCCAAGGGACTAACTGGGGACATCGCCTTGGGCTCCTGGGAGCCACTCTAGGTTCAAGTCTCTTGCCAACACTAAGCTTTTGTATCCGCAGACCTTCATACACTTTCTGAGACCTTCAGAACTTTCTTAAAGTTTCACATTCTCAGATGTCCATAACACTTTCTTAGACCCCCACTACCACTGGGCTGTGTCTTCACCAACAACCTCTCCTGGGCTCTCTGTGGGAACTTCAATCACACAGGGTCAAGTCTCAGTTTCTCTCCATGACTTCTTCATGTCTTTTAAAAACTAATACTACCTAGGTAGCTCTTACCTTACCATGTTTGACTACCAAGATGAGGTACATTCTTGTATGAGTATGGGGCATTGCAGCTTTAATGCCTTACTACACAAGCAACTTTTTAAAATCTTATCATAAACTCTATTTTTATGGTTTTTGTTTTCAGACAGGAACTATCATATAGAAATAGAGAAAATGGGCATGGGGTAAGGTACTGTGAAGGAGAAAGTTTAATAAAGTAGAGGTGTTAGCTTGGCTAATTTACAGGGATGGACTAAACAGAAAAAGACAAACTATATATCATAAAAGCTTGGATTTAGGAAAAGACAAAGAGACTAAGTCAGGGGCCAGAGCCTGGCCAAATATATGTGGGATGTGGAACCCCTGGGGTATGACAGTCCACTTGGGTGGAAAGATGAGTATCTGGTTCAGACCAAGTAAAGGCAAAGATACTTTGTGGCTAGACATTGAGAGGTATGGAAAATAAGACATCCTTGAGGTCTAAGACAGATAAATATGAGTTCCCTGAGTGAATGGTGGAGAGGAGAGTACTACAGGGGTTGTGTACTCTGAGCCACAATTCAGTTGCTGAGTCAGAGATCCTGAGTCAACAATGGTAGATTCCATTGTTTTTCTTTTTTTCTGAGAGTATAGGGGTATTAAAGACAGAAGAAGTGAGGTGCAGAAGATTCTTTCTTAGGGGTCAGAGAAAAGAGGCTTAAGTCTCCCGAGGCTGTTGAGAAAGAGTGGGTATGGAACCTGGGTGATATATTTGATGGGGTTTGGCGAGGCTGGTAAAGCTGTCCCCCTATCCTGGCAATAGGGGAACAAGAAGACATGGGTCCCTAAAACTCTTGTCAATGTGGTGGCTCCAGTGTCCAGAAGGAAATGAATAGATAGCCCTGAGATTGTGGTATACAACCAAGGCTCCTGAACATAGATGGGTGTGGCTGGGTCAAGGGAGCCTGGGCCCTCACAGTCATCTGTTCAGACAGGAAGTTGGCTGAAAGGCAATCTGGGCTTGATGTTCCCGTGCCACGAGGGATATGGAGGCAGTCAATACCCCATTGACCTTCTTGGTTGCACCTTGGACATGGTCTGGGTGGTTTACATAGGTTCAGACAGGCTTTGGTGTTTTGGAATATTTGTTTACACTTTGTGAAGATGCGTCACTGTGATTGGCTTAATAAAGACCTGAAAGGCCAATAATGAGGCAAGTGAATAGGCAGGAGTTTTTGGAGAGAGAGAGACAACTCTGGGAAGAAAAGAAGCAGGGAGAAGCTCATGAGATGTAAAACAAGTTGGACATACAGTGCAGAGGAGAGGAACAGTCACATGGCAGAACATAGATTAACAGAAACAGGTTAATTTGTGTTATAAGAGCTAGTTGGGAAAAAAGGCTAAGCTAAGGCCAAGCTTTCATAATGAATAATAAGTATCCATGTCATTATTTGTGGGCTTGTGGACAAAGAAAGTCCAATTAGATAGTACAACAATACCTTGGCCCAGTTACCCTCCTGACTGCATTTAAAATAGGGTCCCAGAGGTTCTCAGGCTTTGGGAGACCAGGGAGTCTAGGCAGATGCCTTCACTGGTATCAGGCATTTTTATTTCTCCAATGGTGCACTTTAAAGGTCATTGCTAAGATTTCTGCCTGTGGAGTCAGGGATTCATTCTCTAGATATTCAAGTTTGACCTTAGCTGTTATTAGGAAAACCCTGGGAGAAGAAGTAGGCCATGAGGAGCTCATTTCCATGTGGGTTCTCAGGATCCAGATTAGTAAATTGTAAAATGGCTTTTGTGAGGCGATCTAGGAATTAAGGTGGGTTATCATGTTTGTCTTGGATGACCTTTTGAATGTTCTCATAATTTACCCCTTTAAGGGTAGCCTTGTGAAGACCAGCCAGGAGACAAGTGATAAATACAACCCCCTGAGATATCGTAATTCCATTCAAGGTCTGATGTGGAATTCCCCTCTGTATGCTGTGAATATCATTGGTTAATAAGGGAACTGCTTTGGGTCTATATCAGAGCTATAAGGAAACAGAGCTAGATGGGGGAAACTAAACTGAATGCTGGGAGAAAGGAGGCAGACTCAAAGAGAAGCCATGTAGCTCAGCCGGAACTTTAGCCAGTAAGCCACAGCCATGTGGCAATACACAGATTAATAGAAATGGGTTAAATTAATAGGCAAGAGTTAACCAATAAGAAGCTAGTGCTAATGGGCCAAGTCGTGATTTAATTAATACAGTTTCTATGTGATTATTTCTGGGCTGAGCAGTAGGGAATAAACAAGTGGTTCTCTCCCTTACAAAGGCCCTTGTCAGGGACTGCCTTAGCCTTGACTTGGTGACCAACCTGTTACTAAGAAGAGAGAAAGGAAAGCCAGAGAGGTTAGAGAAGAAGAGAAGGGACTGTGGGTTGAGGCTTGTCAGTATGATAGAAGATACTGGAGAATCATCTGGTTTGGGATTTGTAGCTAGGAGGAGTTGCTTCTATGGTTGGCTTATACCATGTGGTCACTTTTCATCAAGTGGAAGTAAAGGTCACAAAGTGCATCCTTTGCAACCCTAGCTAAGATGGCTGTCAGCCACGTGATTGTCTCCATCCCAATGTGGAGACATCAGCTAAGATGTGAGCAAGCTACTTGTTCCCTTTAAGATTACCTATGTGTGGATTTTTAACTGCGAAGCATGCTGTTATGAATTTTAAATTAACCTTTTGTTGCAGATTTTACAGAATTTTTAGTCATACTCAATATGCTTATGACTCTTGAGGTATGGAAATTTTACACAATAGTTTTACAAATATTGAGATAAGATTTATACCTTAGCAAAAGCTTTAGAGAATTAAACAAAACCCAAAAGAGTATGAGACGAGTATGAGTAGCCCTTTATCCCTTTATTCTGTTTTGCTATCCTTTCTCTGTCACATAGTTAGGTGGCTTGCCTGAAATGGAAGATTTTGGAGGAAAGTTTTTAAACAACTGTGCTTGGGTCTAGAGGAGGGGGAACCCTACTCCAACCCCAGATCCAGCTTTTAATTGACATAGAACAGCACAAAACAATAGTCTGATGCCACCCATACCTAAAAGACACTTGAATTCCTATAAAACTGAATCTAAGATGCTAGAAACAAGGAAAGATTAGAGATGGGAGATTTTTCAGTCCTGGCTATAGATATCCCAGCCATTGAAGAGTGTGTGCAGCAGCCTGTGCTCACATTGCAGCCCGTGCACACCTTTGCTTTCTTCTCCTCCTGCTGGGCCAGCCTCCTGGCTACCACTTTGCCACCAACTTACAGATCCGTCAACTAGTGACTTAAAAGACAGGACATTTATACCATGGTGGGTGAGGGAAATTAGACAAAAACAAATAGGGCTTGAAACAGAGAAAAGGGAAATGGGGAATGGGGAACCACTTTCCACTTCTGTGATAGTTTACGGTATTTGTAATAGTTTTGAATAATATTAGGATCTAGGATGACATTAGGTGGCCCCTTGAATTGATTATCTAAAGGGGTATTGAAGCCAAATTTGATGGCAAAATAGAATGAATTTAGGGCCTTTTGGGTTGGGTGCCAGGTCTAGGGGCTGGGCATTTTTAAAGAGGCATTCTATGGGGCAATGAGAGCATTTGGAAGGCACCATTCCCATGGGTGAGAGAGGGAAAGGAAAGTGTCACTGCAGCCTCTAGTCATGGGCATCCCCAGGACTCAGGGAGGGCTGAACAAGGACCAAGCCATTCAATCTTGCTAAAGGAAAGACTAAGTACATGGTACCAGGGTTTTCATGGATGCCAGAGCAAAGACCAAGTTCTAGGAGATCTCATTCACAGGAAAAGGTTAGAGAATGAAGTCATAAAAGTCACAAAGGGATTATGGGCAGCTCTGAAGGGGAGGCAAGATAAGAGGTCAGGGGTGGTGCAATAGCCCAGGTGTGCCAAGGAAACTGCAAGATCATACCTTCAAGAGTGGGAAAATAGGGTTAGGTGCAGAAGACCAGACATAGTGAAGCTTTAAAGACTATGGCTGGGGGTACATCTGCCTCCAGGAGTACTGGTGAAGGGGAGGTCCCAGACACTCAACAGTCACTTCCTTGGACTTAGGGAAATCTTTACACTGACCAAAGGGGAAACTTACCTAATGGCCATTGGTGGGTGGAGTTCTGAATGATCAATGACCCTGAAGGTTAGTCTGTTTTGGGTGGACTTGGAGATGAGAGATAGGGTCCCAGTGAAGCTTGGGCCCCCAAGGGGAAATGTAGGAACTAGGAGAATCTTTCCTGGGTTTTCACAAGCATTACAAATTTAATGGAAAGTTTATCCTGGTAACTGGGACCCAAAGAGTACCACAAATTCACACCACACAACAAACTTCACACAAGAGATTTGTTAGGAGGGGAAAAAAAAAAACAGGAGGGTGGCTGCCTCTGCTCAGGCAAGAAACAGCAGAGAACTGAACAGACCACAGGGCTTATATAGAATTTCTTGGGGAGGGGGAAGAGCTTTTCAGGGTAAAGCTTTCGAGGGTGCGATTGGTGGGATTTTAAGTCCAGAGCTTGGGATTTATATTCAGTAGGGCTGGAACAGGGTCAAACCATTAGGGCAGTTAGAGTATTCTGTGGGAGGTCCTCATGGGAGGGGCCTGGCCACTCATGTAGCTTGACAGCTTACAGTGGGAGCTCATATTGAGAACTTGGTGACGATTTATTATAAGGCAACAAAAGAATCTTTCATAGGCAAGTTCTGTCAAGCCTAGGAACAAGTGCTGTGTGACAGAAGCTATGTGATTCAAGAAGAAAGAGAAAAAATGTGTGTATTTGGTAAAAAGAAATCTGTGAAATGATGAAAATAAAGTCTTGATATGCATCTCCGGTCTCTGATGCAGTGTAATAAGCTATCTAGGCACCTGCAGTTAAAATGCCACCAAAGTTCACCTTCTCAGGCAAGAACAGGGACCCTGAGAAAGCCCTTCTCCCATGGTAGCCTCTCAAATATACTTTGAGCAGCTCTTTTAATGAGTCTTTCTCTGTTAAATTTATTTTTGTTCTTGCCGATATCTAAGAATGGGAAGCATTCTTAGAACTTAACTGTTTACCTATTAAGCTGAGATATCAAGTCTAGGCTGTAAAGTGATATCTTTTTCTTTTTGGCATTATCACAGAAAAAGATAATCATAAAATAAATCATGGTTCAGCAACCAAAGACATTGTCAAAGTAACTGAGATTCTTTGAAATTCCTTATTCTTGAAACCATTTCTTCCAAGTCTCCAGATGCTCAGGTGTCCCTCACAGCACTCAGCCGAGACCCTCCATCTCACCTCCTCATCTGTAGCCTCTCCACACCTTTTGTGTGGACCTCTCACTTTTTCCGGACTTTGGTCACAAAGGCCGACTATATTGAGGGCTATGAGAACAAGATAGTCGACCATTGCATGGAAAGTCCCTTCCCAGGCATGGGTTGACAAACTGCACTGCCTGATCTCAAGTCCTGCCCCTTCTATTCCTGGCTCCTCTGGTGAGATTTGCTATGGAGCCTTCTCTATAGATTCAAGTGTATTCATTTCCCATAAGGCTCATTTAGGGTTCTGTGGAGTTCCGTGAAAGAAAGCTATTTACCTAGGCTGTGTAA
The DNA here is from genome assembly GCF_014885135.2 of Alexandromys fortis. Classification (NCBI taxonomy): domain Eukaryota; kingdom Metazoa; phylum Chordata; class Mammalia; order Rodentia; family Cricetidae; genus Alexandromys; species Alexandromys fortis. The sequence goes on along the minus strand of NW_026068055.1, from coordinate 1,460,894 downwards.
AGGCCTAACATTCCAACCTATCTAAAACATAAAAAAGTTAAGCCAGTTTCTCCAGGCAGTTACCTGCCAAGGGACCACCCCTCAGGAAGGTAAGCCATGCCAATGAAATAAAAATTATTTCTCTTTAATGGTGTTCTTTTCCTACCCAGAATTTGTGCCCCTTGCTTCTTATAAAGCCATAGCATCTGGCAGCCTGCTTTTCTAAATCACACACAAAAGGTAACTTTTCCTTTTCTTTTCTATCTCCCATCTGAGCATGCTTCCTCTAACACTTTGACCTTACATTTTCTCCCTTCAGTGTGGCTGCCTGTCTACCATCCAGCTGACCTCTGCAAAGGCTTACCTCAGACAACATACTTTATTCTCTTTTCCTTTTTTTCCCTTTCGTTGGAGATGCTGTGATTTTAGCACGTGTCTACTTTATTGCTGTTGTTGTTTTCACTTGAACTAAATTGTCCCCATGCTTCCTTTGAATTTGTTTTTCAATTCTTTTATTAATGACATGAATCCCTAAGTTACACTCTCAAATTCTAGTAACTTTTCTTCCTTTCCTTGTAGAGAAAGAGAGAACATTTATAAATGAATGTCTTGTTCATAGACATAAATTTTTATTATAAGATGGTAACTATCCAGGTCTTCTCTTCTTTGTCCCATTACTCTCAACAACCAGATCAAAACTATTTCTATGTCAAAGAGGCATACTTACAGTATCATATTCTAGTAAAAGTCTAGATTGATTTTTCACTAACCCCATCATTAAGATAAACAGAGATTTGATTCAGTAACTACATAGAAAAAGTGAAAGATAATGGAGTTTGAAGGACCATAAAATGATACCTGGATGATACTGGTTAAGTTTTAGGACTGGAAGATTGTATTTTTCCTGTCCAAATCTGATATACTTACCTGGGAGTGAAGAACTGAACTTTTCCCTTTGTTTCTTCAGCAAAATAATATTGGTGTCTACTCTAAGCCAAGAAATCTGACAGAAATCTGTTGGTGTGCTGTGCTGCGTGGGTCATCCAAAGGAGAGCCACTCCAGAATGTCATTGTAAGCTCTCTGGCAGCAGAGAGGAACAGCTACTATGAATTGACCTCAATCCTCCATTCAGCAGAATATTTATTGATTTATACACTAACATGTTTGGGATGCAGCAAGTTGCTCATGCCATAGCACCTTTGCTCTATTCTATATGATCCCCGAGAGAAATTATCACCCCGCCACACACACACACAGCCTTTAGTCCTTGTTGTGTACTTCACCCCCGCCACACACACACACACACACACACACACACACACACACACACACACATCCTTTAGTCCCTGTTGCATAATGTTTGCAGTACTCACTAATTCAAGATGTTCCAAATGCGCCTGGATAATCTTGTGACTAAAGTCTTGCAATGGATGGAAAACGTTCTCAGAAAAACAACTCTATAAATCATAGAAAGCAGTCACTGTCCTCTGCAGTAATTCCTTCAAGGTTTAAATGCCTTCAATAAACACCAATACATTCTACTGCTACTCTAAATACAGTGAGAAACAACTAGTACGTTCTAATGTCTACCCTTCATACGATGACTCTACCAGATTCTTACTAAGAAAATCATACAGCTGAAAAGCTAGGGAAAAGAAAGCCATCCCTAAACTAGGCAGGAAGAATGCAGGGTATGGAGGTGAGCAGGATAGCCAAGATGATTCGCGGTCTATGCAAGGTGCCTTCCGAGTCACAGCACACCAAGAGAGAAGCGGGTGTGGCTGTGGATGCCATCGGGATGGCACTTCTGGAGAGAAAGTGGGTATGGCTCTGGATGCCAGCGGGATGGCACTCCTGCAGGGAAGAATTATTTTAGAGACATTGTTTGCATTTTAAAATACATGATTATATTTTAGTGTTTACCTTTAGTCACCTTTATGGATTTTATTTGTAAAAAAAATGCATTCTATTTATATGAAAAGAGTAGGTCAAAGGACAACTTTTGCGAGTCCCTTCTTCTTCCACCACCAGGTAGGTCCTTGAAATTGAACTCATGGGATCAGGCTTCTAAAAGCATGAACTGAAACTACAGGACTGTGAATATGGTAAAAAGAAGAGAAAATGAGTGTATCTGGGTACCAAGGAGATATGACATTCTAAACTGCAAAGAACCTCAAGAGATTGCCCTCTCACTGGAGGATAGTCCCGAATAATGGCATTATTATTGTCCCCTACATCAAGAGTCAAAGAAAATGGGCCTGATACATATATGGGCAGGAAAATAGTCCCCCAGAATATTGCCTGTTTCAAAAGTTTAAGAAACAGTAAAAACCCCACCTATTGAATATGTGCACAGTACTCCTTTTGTTCTTGGCCATTCTCACCTCGAGCCTATCCCCTTCACCATGGTGTAAGCGCCGCCCATCTTCTGTGCTGTGCACTGCATCTGTGCCTGGATTCTTCAGAGATAGCAAGGACCAGGGAACTGAAGGGAGAGCAGAGCTAGATCCTGGTCCCAAACTGACTGCTCTTCTCTGCTTCTTTGTCATTGCTCACCTTTGGAACATAAGTGATACCAAGTGCATTGTGCAAACAAAATGAAAAATAGACTGACTTTATCTGAGGAAGGTACTTAGGAAAAAATACCAACACTATTGAGAAACTACATTTAGTAAAGAATAGTCATCTGCAGTTAACATATCACAAAGTATTAATTCCCAACTGAGCTTTGGGATACATTGTTATATGTATGGTAAAACAACTTGTTCTTCTAACCAGGTTTTCCTGACATCATAGCATGCTGAAATCACTGTCACTTACTGCTCTGAGATTTATCTTTGAAGTCTAGATGTGGAAACCAGATCCCAGAGCTCATACACGTTATATACTTGTAGAGGAAGGACCCTACAGAAAGAGCCAAGTTTTCCCTTCTGTGCCCTCTCTTAAAGGCCTGAGACACATCTGTGCTTCCTTGATCTGTATCCGAGGTGACTGAGGAATGTTAGTCAGAAGGGAGGAGCAGCAACCTTAAGCTGTATATGGCATCAAAGATCCTTAGGTATCCATGACGTATTTGAACATTGTTCTTTTATGTTGCTTATTGGGATTGTTAATCTCTAAAATGCTTTCAAGGTCATGACTTGTTATGAACAGAAAATACCCTTATCAAAGGGTCACTTGGTCACACCCTCAGTATTCTTTCCTCAACATGTTTTTCTATCTTCATAACAAGGCCCAGAAGAAAACTCAAACCTTTAGGTTCTATTTATCTTGTAATTGTTTATAACTGTGGATTCAATGTGTTTCTCTTTTTTCATATTCAAAAATAAACAAAGGAGAGGTCATATTTCATTCCAACAGTTGACTTAGATATTTATTCTGTCCAGCATCCTATTTATTACTCAGAAGTTCAAATATCCACAAAGCACTTGATCATGAGTGTTGTTCAGTCAAGTTCTCTTTTACTTTATAAGAATAACCTTTCTTTTCACTTCCAGTAACATAGTTCTCAGTGGCATTTGTGACCTCATCAGAATGACCTTTGCCTTCTACTCTGTTTATTCCTCTGTTCCCTAGGCTCCTTCTTTTGGAATAACTCTCTGGCATTAGTGCTTCATTCAGGGCAATTGTAAGAGTGTATGCCAAGGTGTCTTAGAAACACAAAGAAAATCAAAAGAACAGGGGAAGAAAAGAGTTCCTTGGAGCATTCGCATACCAAATACACATATCTTCATCTTGAGGAAGCAGTCTGTTGCTTTGGACACCTGTCTATACACATAAGACTACCCTTGATACCCAGAGGGTCCACGCACAATGACCTTAGAGCCCTTCACTAGCGAGTTCCTGTTAGGGTTCTCTAGTCAAGCATAGTGCTACTGCCCACTGCCGCTATTCTTTCTTTCTTTTTTAGAATTTATTTTTTTAAAACAATCTCTTCTTATTTGTATACCAATCCCAGTTCCCTCTCCCTTCCCTCCTTGCACTCTCCCTACCTTCCACCTACCTCACCCCCAATCCACCTCTCAGAGGGCAGAAAGATTCCCATGGGGAGTCAACAAAATCTGCCACATCACTTTGAGGCAAGACCAAGGTCTCCCCGCTCCCCATATCCATGCTAAGTATGCCATACCTCCAATGAAAATGGGCTCTGAAAAGTCAAGTCATGCACTAGGCATAAATCCTGGTCCCACTGCCAGTGCCCCCACTGACCGTCACAGTCACACAACTGTCACCCACATTTGGGCCTATACAGGTTCTCCTGCTGGCAGTCCAGAGTCAGTGAGCTCCCACTAGCTCAGGTCAGCTGTTTCTGTGGGTATCCCCATCATGGTATTGACCCCTTTGCTAATAACATCACTCCTCACTCACTTTGACTGGACTCTGGGAGCTTCTCCCAGTGCTAGCTGTGGATCTCTGCATATGCTTCCATCAGTTGCTAGATGAAGGATTTATGATGACAATTAAGGTAGTCATCAATCTGACTACAGAGGAAGGTCAGTTCGGGAACCCTCTCCACGATTGCTTAGGGTCTTAGTTGGGGTCATCCTTGTGGATTCCTGAGAAGTTCCCTAGAGTGGTATTGCTGGGTCCAGGGGTAGGTTGATCCCGAATTTCCTGAGAAACCGAAACACTGATTTCCAAAGTGGTTGCACAAGATTGCATTCCCACCAGCAATGGATGAGGGTACCCCTTCCTCCACAGCCTCTCCAGCAAAGGCTATCATCGGTGTTTTTGATTTTAGCCATTCTGACAGGTGTAAGATGATATCTCAAAGTTGTTTTGATTTGCATTTCCCTGATTGCTAAGGAGGTTGAGCATGACCTTAAGTGTCTTTTAGCCATTTGAACTTCTTCTTTTGAGAATTCTCTGTTCAGTTCAGTGCCCCATTTTTTAATTGGGTTAATTAGCATTTTAAAGTCTAGTTTCTTGGTTTCTTGGTAGCACCATAATGGTTCCCTTAATCAAGAAATACCTTTACTTGCTCTCCCTCTGTCCTTCCCCCACCTCGACTATCTCATTCCTCACATTCTCCTCCTTTCCCTTCTTCCTTCCCTCCCCCATTCTGCTCTCCCTCCTGACTTCCAAGTTTCTCAGGAGTTCGGTCTATTTCCCCTTCCAAGGGGGATCCATGAATGTGTCTCTTCGGGTTCTCCTTGTTATCTAGCTTCTCTGGGATTGTGGATTATAGACTTGTGATCCTTTGCTTTACATCTATATCCACTTATGAGTAAGTACATATTGTGTTTGTCTTTCTAGGTCTAGGTTACTTCATTCAATATCATGTTTCCCTGATCCATCCATCTGCCTGCAAATATCAAGGTGTCATTATTGTTTCCTGCTGTGCAGTACTCCATTGTGTAAATGTAGCACATTTTCCTTATCCATTCTTCAGTTGAGGGTCACTTAAGTTTCTTATTTGTAGCCACCACACTTGTGATTATCATGGATTATAGTTTATTTTGGGGTGTACCATGAATGTCAACTCTGCCAGCCCCGAAGACCTCAGCCTCTCCTATATTTTACCTAGGACCATCCTAAAGAGGAAAATAATTTCCTCACACTTGCTCAAATTTTTAGCTTCTTCAGCATTTATGTCTAGGAAGAACAGTAAACTTGCACGCGCGCGCACACACACACACACACACACACATTTTGTTTTAGAATTTTATGGACTACTCAAGTATACTTTTGTAATAGATTTACATACAGCTTTTTTTAAAAAATGTTTTTGAGCCAAAGGAACTAAAATAAGGGGAGAAAATCTCAGATTTGTTTATTAAGGGTCAATGTTTTTAGTTAAAGTGTCCTTATTTCTGTTTTTATTTTCATGGCTATTCAGCCAGTGAACATACAAAATGTAAGTAAATTGCGTAAGACAGTCCCAAAGACTGAATTTAATACACATCAACAATCTTCTGGGGAAAACTGTTATTCTAGAAAAGTGTATTTCTAGGGAGATCTTTGATGCTCTTTGCTATTCTGTTTTTTGTTTGTTTGTTTGTTTTTGTTTCTTTTCAGCTTTGGCTTATTTGCGGGCTCTTTATTTGTTTTCTTTGGGTTTCCCCTCTGCTTTCTCCTTGGTTTCTGCAGTGGGAGTGGTTGAGTAGCGGTAAAACCCTGCCAAGGAGGCATCTTTGAGCTCTGAATGGCAACATTCAGAGATACCAGAGCTATAGTTCAGAAACTGTGGCATCTTAAAGAAAAACCTAAGATTTTCTTTCTTTTTCTAAAAGTATGTCAAAACACCAAGATAAAGCTAAACTTCCAAAATTAGATTAAAGATCTCTACATGATTTTATTATTCATTTATAAGATAAAGAACATTTAAACAGTAAAGAAGAAATAGTTCTTCATGGTAAATAACTCCAGTCACCCCATGTCTTTATCATTCTGGCTTTATTGTAATGAAGCTGATTAGCATTCTTGGGCTCCATTAATCCTTCTAGGAAGACCACAGCTAAAATTGTGTATTTGTCATTGGTTTTTTTTAATGATTTTGTTATGACTGTACATTTGTAAGCAATTCTTGAAAATATTGTCATAGATTGCCATTGTCGTGGAATCAGTATGTAATTGACTGGTAAGAATAATACATGTAATATCTAGTAGAGATCCCACAGGTTTTTTTTTTTTTAATCAATTATACTCGTTTATCGTCCCTTTGTATTTCTTTATTAACATTCAAAATGAGGTATTTACAAATAATTTTTATCTTAGAGACTTAATTATAAATAGGGGAGAGAGGACTGTTCAGCCTTCCCAAGTCCTTGCTGTAAGAATGCACTGCAAATGCTTGCAGCCTGCCTCTGATATGACGTCATTGGTTACTGCAGCCAACGAAAGCTGGATTACATTATACCACCTTTTCTTCCAAGCCAAAGCTTGAAGATCAGAACAGAACACTTCCCCATTTGTGACGTCTAGTGGCCCAGAATATGCACGGCCAGCCCTTAGTCAAGCAAGGTCAAAGTACCTTTGCTCAGTCTTTATTTCTAAAAATATACTAGAACACACCTTATTCTCCTGGAGAGACTGGTGGCAACCCAGGAACTGGGCAGATTAAAATAAAAATATTGGAATGTCTACCAAAGTGAACCAAGGCTCAAAAATAATTTTCAAAAGGAAGACTTGACAACCCGACATTCAACATTGTCCTATCCTCACAAAAGGAGGGAAATATAGGCACTTCCTCTGGGTGGCATCTTGCACAGCAGTGGGAAATGATGTTCAGAAAGAAGCTTCAGGCCAATACCTGCTCTTTCTGGAGGCTGACTCTTTGGACACAGTGTGGAAACCTAGCCAGTCTTCAAGCATTTGTGGGGCATCAGCCCATTGTAGTCCCTTTTGGGTTTAAGTGCTCCCACTTTGCATCAATTATCCCATTATACTTAGTACTCAAAAACAACTCCAGGAAAGCCTCTTGCTCTATCTACTTTCGGAAGTAAAAATACAAAGTCTCTGGAAACTAAACAAAACTTGTATCATTTTACAGGTAGAAAAATCACATGGTTGTCACCTGACTTTATGTCTCTTTGGCATTGGAATATCTTTTCTTCCATATCGCTAGTCTCTGTGTGTTACTTGTATTAGTCAACTAATTAACTTCGTTTTTATCAACGTTTTCCTTGCCATCTCAGTCTGCAGCACATGTGCCGGGATCTTTCCATCGGAGGAGAGGTGTAAGAAAGAAACAATAACTGAAAATGATGGAGATAACTACTAAATATTGTGGGTTCTGTACCTCCTTGGTTAAGTAATTAGAGGATTCGAAGCTTGGATATAAAGTATATGACAGACTTTGAGATAGGGTTTGGGAAACAAGGTCTAATTATTTTTCCATGACTTCAGAGGTAGAGAGAGAGCACACAGTCTTGAAAAGAGACTTACTTATTAATTACTCATTGCTGTGAAAAAAATATTTTACAAAAGCAACTTAAAGACAGAAAGATTGATTTTGACTTACAGCTCTAGATGATACCATACATCATGGTGGCAGGCGGCAGCTGTGTCCACAGTTGAGAAGCAGAGTAATGGATAGGCGTGTTCCGCTCATTTTCCCTTCATACCTGAGTCTCATGGATTGATAGCACCCACACTGAGGGTGGCATTTACTACTTTTGTTAACCTAACTTACACAGGCAGGCACAGACAAGCCTTGTTGCCATGGTCCTTCTAATCCCATCAAGTGAGCAATCGGGATTAGTCATTGCAGAGTTTATACCTTTGCTCCTAGTCCAGGATATCATGGGAAAGGGGCTCTTGCTGGGCTATTTGACTCTGCAGCTATCTAAAATAAACTGTAAGCTGCCTATGTGAGGATCATGTACCCTGTGGGAGCTAGGAAACTGTTGGATCCATCGAATCAGGCTTGGTCATGTGATGTTCCCATATTATGCAATTAATCAAATGAGAGCAATCTAGAGCTTGGACAAGTCCTGGAGGAGGAATGGATTGCACATAAGTCTAGACTGGTTGGATATAATGTCTACCTCCCTAAAAGAACAGAATCACAAAACAAATATTATGTTGAATTAGAAGAAACTGCCATTTTTACTATTAACTTTCATTAGTTTTCTAAGGCTGTCATAACAAAGATGCACAAAATGGGTGTCCTGATGGTTGCTTGCTATTGCTTGTCAGCTGGGCACAATTCTGGACCAAACAGGTACTGGGATGTCAACTTCTCCAGCAGAAGCCAGCCACTATGAAACTACTCTGACTGCTTATAAATGCATCCTCAAAGACTGAGCAGCTCCTAGGTTCTCAGTCTTAGGTGTGAGTCAACAGTTATTGGTATTTTAAGTATATGTACTTTAAAAATACATATTTTTAAAATATGAACTTGGATAAATAATTCATCCATTGGTTCTATTCCTCTAGAGAAGTCTGACTAACACGGTCATAAAGTGTTAAACCCTCAGGGTGACTGGATTAAGTAGAGATGGGGCTAGGTGGGACAGGAGAGAAAGACTTAATGATTGCCAAGGAAAACTCAGACACGATTCAGAGGAGAAAATACTAAAAAGTTAATGCAAGATTTAGGCCCTGCTTGACTTCTCTGTTAGTATTGCAAATGAGTTCTAAAAATAAAAATGTGCCAGAGGTGAGCCAAGGCCAATCCAAGCTCCCACGGTTCATCTCAAAATAAAGAGCTGCTGATTGGAGTCATAAGAACCCTACCCTACTGTGTAAAGTAAAATTGTTTTTCAGAGGTAGAGGGTTGAGTGAAACCTGGGCTTGCTTTTTATATCAAAATGCTCTGCTGTTTAGGACTATGAAAAATCACAGAGCCAGGACAGAAGAGGAATTGGTTCATGAAGTTGTGGAATTCAAAAAGTTCTATAGCTGCTAGCCTGCAATATGTAGGTCTATAAAAATCCCAGGTACTGATGGCTTAAGTTCCACTCCAAATGTGAGACAGACCAAGTCTTACCATCATCAAACATCATCACATGGTGATGGTTACATTCGTGGTTTCAAAATGTGTCTCCCTTCCACATCTTGTGTCTTGGAAACAGTCTCCAATGCCAAAGTATTGAGAGATGTGGACTGATGGGTGTTGTAGGTCGTGGGGAATCTCCCTTCATAAATGGACTAGTGTTTTAATTAAAAGGGCATATGGGAATGAGTTCCACATTTTTCTTTGCTATAAAAGAAACAACTCTCCTCTTACTGCTCAAAGTGCTATTATAGAACTAGAGACTGAGCCCCAATAAATGTTCAAACCTGCCAGCCATTGTCAGTGAAATTCCATGTTTTAAAGTTGCAACGTTTCTGTTCTTTGTAAAATTTCTTGTTTCTATCACTCTTTTGAAGCCTCAGACACTTAGGCATGGTATACTTAAGACATCTGGCTTGTAATATCAAGCAACACATTCTGTAAATCAAACACAAGCACACGCTAGGGAAAAATGAAGAGAATCTTAGTGGAGGTTAGAATCGGTATGCTCCATGGACTCACTGCCTGGGTGTCACATTTACTCAATACCTGACTTCAGGAAATGTTTACTTTTCTAGGCCTCTGATAAAAGACGCCTTTTAGAGTCCTGTCTGGGACAGTTGTGAAGACTGATGGACATAAAATGGAACAATGACTTCACAGCATGCCTGGTGCAAATGGCATACCCAATGTCACTTGAAGTTTTGGTTTGAAAGGGAAATGTCTTAATGGGTTATACTTAAAGACTTAGTGATGTTGCTGCAGAAAGCTTTAGATCTTTAGAAAGTGAAGTATTGCTAGATGGAGTGTGTTACAAGGAGAGCACCTAGAGGTTTTATAGTCTGACCCCATTTCAAGTTCACGTTCTACTTCCTGTTTATGCAAGCGTGCAATAGGACCAGGCAGCCTCCTCCTGCTGCTATGCTTCCTGTTCTGTATTTTCCAGAGAGTGATCTAGCCCAACTTCCAGTATTAAATGAGATGATTTAGCTAAATATAGATTGTAAATCAAAGTAAAAGAAAAATAAACAGCAGATAGAAGCTTGAAAAAAGAACAAAAAGAATGATATAGAATATTATTATACACATGTATTCCCTACAATCCTTGGGCCACATCCAAAGCTGTTGAGTAGTGTAGGAAGCCTCTCTCTACAAGAACCAGAACTACTGATAGCTAAAGAGCTGGCCATAGACTACAGCACCATGCAATATGTAGGAGCCAGAGGTTTACTTGAGGCTCCAGTACAGTGAATCAGCCAACATGACAGGAATTAAATATAAACTGCAGGGGGCAGGGGTGAAGGGACTTTTATTTTCACATATTGCTATTCTAAGATGTTTGAAGAGTGACTTCCAATTCCTGATCATAGCATGTTGTTTCTTGACTGGCTGTGCACACATCCACGTTTGTCAAAGGGCTACAGAAATGTTTTGGAACAACTTAAACCTCTCATTTTGGCATTTGTCCACAGAAGCTTGACTGAGAATAACTTTTATCCCTCTCTTTCTGTAGCCCCTCTTCCTTTCCTAACCAGACAATCTTCCAGAGTGTTTTAGACAACAAGATTTTCACAAGCCAATGAGCCCTTTAACCAAATACCTCAGCAATAACTTCTGAGTCAAGTTAGTGCCCCAGAAATAAGCATTGGATAGATTATAGGGTTAACCTAAAAGCAATGAACAATACCTTTTAATGTTCTGTCGATATCTGAAACTCAAGTTTGAGTGAAACGAAATCATTACTTGGTATGGTTTACATGTTAGAACTGTTTTTATCCTAAGTCAAATTCACTGCCTCTCCTAGGATATCATTATATCACTCATTCTGTATTGCTGTAAATAGAAAAACTACATCAAAAGAATCCATATACAGCTTCCTGGCTTCCTATTAGGCCTGGATACAGAATTGGCAGCACATACCAGCGCAATTACCAACAGAAAAGTCTTTTTTCAAGGTTTGTTTTGTTTTCCTTTCATTACACAAAGGAATGAATAACAAAGAATTTTCCTTCCTACAATAAAATCATCTATTTTCAGCATTTTAACTGATGAAGAAAACTGTTTTGTTCAAAATGAAAATAGAAAGCATAGCATTAATATGTGAGTTAATATCTAATCATCCACTTCTCGCTTACAGAAAGGAAATAGTGAGATAGATATTCAAGTTAAAATGCTCTGCCCAGAAATCAATGCCACGGAAAGATGATTTTCTGTAGAAAATGTTTCTTATTGTCTTGGGCCTTATTCCAATTTCCAAATATAGATCTGTTGAATAAGGTTTCACATCAGTTCAATTTTAGTATTGAAATGTGTTTTCAGGGGAAGAGATTGAGGTATTATCTATGGACATCATGCTGACTATCAGATATAACACATTCCTGCAGATATAATTTATACTTCTCAGTTTCTACCGTTCAGATTTAACATGATATACCTAGTATAAAAATTAGTTATAATTAACTGGTCAAACACTATGCCACATCAGGTCATATCAGACTTTGGGTCTCCCAGAAGCATCTATTATGGAATCTGGCTGATTATACCATTTGTTAAAAACAGGGGATTTCAAATAACAAAAGTAACCCTTAGGAAAAGAAAACAAAGGATATACCATGCCAACGCTTCTCAGTGGGCATGCGTGTATTTTCTATATCAGTCCCTGTTTCCAGAAACAGTGGCATACTGACTTGGGACCCAATAATTAACATGAGTTGCCTTTATGAGAAATGCTACATTAGTCAGAAGTCCATACTCCACACACACACACGCACACACACACACACACAGAGGACACTTTCACTTATGAAAATAATATACATGAAGCTATATTGTTTATACGGGGTAAAGTGATAAGGGTGATGTCTACTTTGATTTAAGTGACTCAGTTTACAACAGAGCAAGCCTAACAGTTTTCAGACAGTGAACAAACGGTAGCATTGGACAGAGGCTGAGAGGAAAGAAACATAGAAGGCAACAGCGAAGAGGAAAATCTCACAGCTGCCTGGGACATACATGCAATGGTTTTCCATTAATTTTCAGAATATGTAAAAGCACCCTTTCATTCAAGCAATGTTTGAATACTGGATGTCAGAATTAGGAAAACTTGAGTCCAGTGAAGAAAATAAGCAAAAAATAAGAAGCAATGAAGCTTTAATATAGTTTCCATTAATTATGAGCAAAATGTAAATATAAATGCCATGTAGTTTACTTGAAAGATGGATGACAAGGAGATGCCAATTTAGATGAGATTCTCATTGAAGTCATTTGTAAAAGACATTTGAGCAGAATTCTGATAAACAAAGAAAAACATTAGGGCAGGAGCTCCCCAGATTCCAGACACAGAAGCATTCATTACATTTATAGGCAATGAGTGGGATTGAGTTGTGGTAGAAAAGCTCAATGAGTTAAGGTAACTTGTCATCCATTGTGTTGAAAGTATCCAACAAAGACTAGATAATGTAGGACACCAGAGTCTATGGTAAAGGCTTAGCATTTTCTTACAAATGCATTATGTTTAATATAGAAGGCCTTGAATTGGTTAATTAAATAACCAACATTTATTTATAAATAATTCTTCTTGCATGGGGACATGGTTCATCAGGTGAAGTGTTTGCTGTACAAGTATGAAGAACTGAATCAAGATCTTTAGCATGTTTGTGGGGAAAAGGTGGGAATAGAGAAACAAACTTCAAGACATAGGTCTGATGGAGGAAGGTCACTGGTTAAAAAATAAAGAAACTGCTTGGCCCTCATAGGTTAGAACATAGATAGGTGGAGTAAACAGAACAGAATGCTGGGAGGAAGAGGAAGTGAGCTCAGACTCGATAGCTCTTCTCTCTGGGGCAGACACAATGAAGCTCCGACCCAGGATGGATGTAGGCTAGGATCTTCCCAGTAAGTGCACCTCGGTGCTACACAGATTATTAGAAATGGGCTAAATTAATACGTGAGAATTAGCCTAGAAGAGGCTAGATATAATGGGCCAGGCAGTGTTTAAATGAATACAGTTTGTGTGTTGTTATTTCGAGGCATAAGCTAGCCAGGCGGCTGGGAGCAGGGCGGCAGGAACACAGCCCGCAGCTCCTACAACATAGGTCTATTGTTAGCAGACTGGTAACTGAAGAATTAGTATGCTTTCCTTAGGGTGCTTTGTGTAGTAACCTTGGTTGGACATCTGCAACTACGACCTCATGTATAGCTGCAAAGTTTAAAGTTGTGATCTATTTACAAAAAAAAAAAATCTTTAGTCTAGTTTGAACTTGCTCTGAGGTAAAAATTAGTTAATTGTGCACAGTAGTCTTAGCAAAAGGAGCAAGGCAAGCTATTAAGTGTCTGCAGTCCTCAGGGGACAATAGATCTAGTTATGAAGCACAACCTAATATATATTCTATATATCAAAATCATACAGCCAAATGAAAAGTCATCTTCCTAATCACGCATTGATGTATGTGCCCCTAAGATTGAGATATAATAATGATATTGCATACACATAACATAAAAATGCATGGTAATGGGGAGATATCATAGCTGTTATTGCCCAAGTGACGTTACAGATGAAAGCAACAGTTTTCAGAGTCGGTTGTTCCACACCTTGCTAATGGGGTACCCCTGAACACTACTTCCTCTGATGGATTGGCATCTGAATTATCAATTGCTAGAAGCTGTAATTGTGTCATGGCCCACAATAGCTCATGACAAATGCTCCTGACAATCACCCATGAAGGGATGAGTGTTTCTCTGCTACTTTTGGGTCATCCACACTCCCGTAAGTAACCGTTACTCATGCTCCTGTAAATAATCCCAATGAACTCCATACTTTTTCAAGCTGGACTTCTATGAATACTTCTGTTGTCAGTGTAAACATAAATATGTCCTTAGAGATCCTGCTGTATCCCAGCAGGATCAGCACAGGTAACTGAGGGAACTGGGTCTCTAATGAGGTTTTTAGTCTCATTTGTAAAAGAATTTAAAGGCAGCCTCTGAAAGACGCTAAAAGGTACATTTATTACAGTTTAAAGGAAAAGCCTCAAAGCAGATAAGCTGTCAATCCCAGCAACTGCCCAGAGGAGGGAGTTAGAGTCAGGAAAGTGAGGGAAAAGCTGCGCTGCTAGAGTTAGAGCATCGTGGAAGTGAGCCACAGGGTGGACAAGCAGCCACAGGCAGGGAGGAGATCCTGGGGAACAAGTGGGACTCTTACAGGGGAGTTAGGTTTCTGTAACCACTCAGGAAAGTAGGCAGCCTTATGAAGTTGCTTGGCTGAGATTCTATAAGCAACTGAACTAAGGAGAGGAAATTCTGAAACGGAAAAGTACATTATCTTATTAAAGAAATAATTATCCCTCCATTTCTTTAGTATTCCCCAAGGTGAACTCACCTTCATTAGGATTGGTCCCATTGTCTACTGACCAAATGACAAACAGAATTTCCTCTTTATGGAGGAAAAGATAGCATGTCTTCAGCCGGAGGTAAAATCGACTCTTTTCTGTAAGAAATAGATGTTTGTTTGTACCCTGGAAAGGAAATGTCACACAACATAGATACAAATTTCTATTATTCATAAGGCACTCGTTCTGTGTTACTTGTCTTATGGTACTACAAATGGACTAAAACATTGCCTGGCAGATACTGTTATAAATACTTGATAAGCAATGAATGGCTCATTTGATAGTGCAACTGCAAAACAGGTAGACACTGATCATCTCCATTTTAGAAATGAGAAACTAAGGAAAAGACGAGTTCAGCAACTTGTTATATATCACAGTGCATTAAGAGATGAAGTCCATTTTGATCCACAGATTTGGACTCAAGAACTCAGGCTCTTTGCCATTGTATGGTACTACAGAACCCTTAGTATCCGCCAGTCTTCACCTTCATCACAATGGTCTTCTTTAGTTTATCGAATATTCTATTTTCTGTTACTTTCTCATGCTTTCATATGCTTTCCTAGTGGAGGGAGATCAGCTGACTGCGGTTTTAATGTGCTCATTCCAGTATTTCTGACAAGATTAAACCAAGGTGGAATGACAATGGAACCATATAAAGGTTTACACAGAATGTTAGCATTACAGCCAAGTAGAGACAATGGTGTCTTAGGCCAGGTTGGTCACTGTATAGGTGCTGAGACAGAGATGACAATAGATAAAGGAAAGAGGAAACAGGACTGGGTTTGGATGTATTAATTCTGACATTAACATTTATGGAAAGTGGGCAGTAGAATATATTTGGAGTTCGATGGAGAGGCAAAGGCTGAGTCATGGGCAGGTGGTATTTGTGTCCTCTTGAGGTTAACTGGATAACATCAGCAAGTAGCAAACATAAGCAGCAAAGATGTGCAGGAGACAATGAAGAATGCATCCAATGAGTAGAAGAATGTTGTGGAATATTTGTTTAACTATGCAAAATGTGTTGCATTTGTTTAACTATCTAAAGATGTGTTGCATTTGTTTAATTATATAAAGATGTGTTGCTATTTTACCTTGCCTGCCTAAGGCACTTGATTAGTCTAATAAAAAGCTGAACAGCTAATAGTGAGAGAGGAGGTAAAATTTGGGCTTTCAGACAAGGAGAGTAAGTAGGAGAAAAAATTTAGGCTCAATGAAAAAGGAAAAAGAGATGGCAGGGAGATGCAGGCAGCTGCCAGACAGATATACAGGAATCAGAAAAGTAGCACACACAGAATGAAAGGTTAAAAAGTCCTGAGGCAGCCGGGCGGTGGTGGCACATGCCTTTAATCCCAGCACTCGGGAGGCAGAGGCAGGTGGATCTCTGTGAGTTCGAGGCCAGCCTGGTCTACAAGAGCTAGTTCCAGGACAGGCTCCAAAGCTACAGAGAAACCCTGTCTTGAAAAAAAAAAAGTCAATAAAGTCCTGAGGCAAAACCTATATGAATGAAAACAGGTTAAATTAAGTTAAAAGAGCGGAGGGACAAGCCTAAGCTAAGGCCAAGCATTCATTAAAATAAGCCTCTTTATCTGTCACTGAGAGCTGGTCATTGATCCAAAGAGAAAGTCAACAACAGAACAAAGTCCAGTAAACTGTGATTTGTAGAAACCAAATGAAGAAAGTTTGCACAGAATTTTACATGAACAATTAGCAGGGCCAAATGCAGTTCCTCTGTGGCAGAGCTAGCGCATCCTCTTTGGTTGAACAGCCTTCGGAAAGTCTCCTCTTCATATGTTGCCTTTTGAAGATTGGGCTGAGAAAGAACATTTTTCCCATTAATGAAAAGAACTTGGGTTCAAGGAAATGACTATGTTCTGTCCATAATACAATATGGCCTGGAAAAATGGATCAGTAGTTAAGATCACTGGTAGCTCTTCCAGAAGACCTAAGTTCAATTCCCAGCACCTGTATGACAGTTCACAACTGTTGTAACTCAAGTACCAGGAAATCTGGTGCTCTCTTCTGCTTTCCTTGGTACCCAGACACACATATGGTGTACAGTTAGTTATACATCTAGGCAAGACACTCATACACATTAAATATATATATAGATATATATATATATATATTTTATTTTTTGTTCCTCTGTTTTTACATCCCCACCAATGTTTCCCTTTCCTCCTCTCCTCCCGGCCCCTCCTCCCTCCCCTTTCCTCCTCTTTCCTCTGTTTTTCTTCAGAAAAAAGGCAGGCCTCCTATGGATATCAGCCAGCCATTGTGTATCAAGTTGCAATGAGACTAGGCACTGCCTCTGCTATTAACGTTGGATGAGGTAATCAGGTAGGAGGAAAGGGTCCCGAAAGCAGGAAACAGAGTCAGAGACCACTTCTGTTCCCACTGTTAAGAGTGCCAAAAGAAGACCGAGCTACACAAATGTCACAAATATGCAGAATGCCTAGGTCAGTTCATTGAAGCCTCCATCCTTGACTGATCAGTCTCTATGAGCCTCTATGAGCCCAGGTTAGTTGGTTCTGTGGATTTTCTTGTGGTGTCCTTGACAGTTCTGGCTCCTATAATCCTTCCTCCTTCTCTACCACAGGATTCCCTGAGCTCTGGCTAATGTTCAGCTGCGGGTCTCTACAACTTTTCCCATCAGATGCTAGATGAAGCCTCCCTGATGGCAGTTGGATTTGGCACGAATCTATGTGTAGAGCAGAATCATTAGAAATCATTTCATTGAGTTTTATTTCTTTGCAAATTGTGCTCAGTTCTAACCTTGTTCTCTGGTCTATCCTGCTTCTGGGTCCTGGTTCTCAAGTGAGTGGCATCTCAAGGTATGGGTCTCAAGCTGGACAAGTTATTGGTTGGTCACTCCCAAAGTTTCTGTGCCACTTTTACCCCAACACATCTTGTAGATAGGACAAATAGTAGGTCAAAGATTTTGTGGCTGAATTGGTGTCCCACTCTCTCCACTGGAAATCTTACCTGGTTACAGGAGATGGTTAGTTCAGGATCCACATGCCCCTTTGCTGAAAGTCTTATCTAGGGTCATGCTCATATATTTCTGAGAGTTTCCAATGCACACAGAGATGCTCCTATATTCCAGTTTTCTATCCCAGAACTTTCTCTCCATCTTCCTCCCACCTGATTCCTCCTGTTCCCAATCCCACCTCTCATTCAGACCCCTTCCCTAATCCATCGAAGATGCCTATTCTATTTTCTCTTCACAGTAAATTCATGTGCCCCCCCCCATGAACCCTCTTTGCCACTTAGCTTCTCTGGTTCTGTGGATCATAGCATGGTTATCCTTTACTAACAGCTAATATCCACTTATGAGTGAGGATATACTGTATTTGTCTTTCTGGGTCTAGGTTTTCTCACTCAGGATGATTTTTTTCTAGTTCCAACCATTTACCAGAAAATTTCATAATGTCATTCTTTTTAACAACTGAGTAATTCTCCATTGTGTAAATGTACTACATTCTTTTAAGCCATTTTCAGTTGAGGGACATCTAGGTTGTTTACAGTTTCTGGCTACTACAAATAAAGCTGCTACAAACACAGTTGAGCAAGTGTCTTTATTGTATGGTGAAGCATCCTTTGGGTGCATGCCCAGGAGTATAGCTGGGTCTTAAGGTAAATCTATACCCAATTTTCTGAGAAACCACTATATTGATTTTCCAAAGTGGCTGTACAAGTTTTGCCCTTGTACCAGTGTGGAGTATTCCCTTTGTTCCACATCTGTGCCAGCGTGATTTGTCATTTGTGTTTTTGATCTTAGCCATTCTAACAGGTATAAGATGGAATCTAGGTATTATAACTTGAGATGGAATCTTGACTGACTGTAACTCAAGTCCCTGGGGATCTGATGCTCTCTTCTCTCCTTGGTAACCAGGCACACATGTGGTACAGAGACATAAGTCTAGGCAATACATTCTTACAATAAATAAATAAATATTTAGACAAATATAGTATTTACTCACTCAAGTGGATATCAGACATAAAGCAAAGGATATCCAGTCTACAGTCCACAATCCCAGAGAAGCTAGAACCCTCATCCAGAAGCAGATAGAAGAAGATGCAGAGATTCACAACTAACCACTGGGTTGAGCTCCCAGAGTACAATCAAAGAGAGGGAAGAATGATAATATGAACAAAGGGGTCAAGACTATGATGGGGAAACCCACAAAATCAGCTGACCCAAGCTAGTGGGAGCTCACTGACTCCAGACTGAAAACTGGGGAACCTACATAGGACCAAACTAGCCCCCCTGAATGCAGGTGACAATGGTGTGGCTTGAGAAGTATGTGGGGTCACTGGAAGTGGGACCAGGATCTAACCCTAAAGTATGAACTAACTTTGTGGAGACCATTATCTGTGGAGAGACACCTCACTCAGCCTAAACACAGTGCCGGGTGGGAGGGGGGCTTAGTCCTGCCTCAAAGTGTTGGGATAGTCTTAATTGACTTCCCAGGGAGGTCTTACCCTCTCTGAGTAGAGGATGGGATGGGGTGGAGGGAAGGTGGGGGAGGGATAGTGGGGTAAACAGGAGGAGAGAAAGGAGGGGTAACTAGGATTGGTATGTAAAAAAAAGATATTTTTTAAAAAATTAGTTTTATACCTATATAAGTTTATTTTTATTATAAGAAAAATTGATCTGAAATATGGCTGCTCTTGAAAACACTAAGTACTGGAGTTGAGGACCTGCTATCCCCATCAGGATCCCATTAAGTTAGAAATTGATTTCACTTCCCACATTGCAGGTGGTTGTGTAAGGTGCTTTAGAACTGAGAAGTGCACAGTATAAAACTCAGTGGGCAGTACTTCAAATCATAGAGGATGTTTCACCAGCACCTACTACAAACACACTTCCTCCAGACACACTAGACACACCTCCAGACACACATACCTTTAGACACATGCACCTCCAGATACACACCTCCAGGCAGACACACCAGACACACCTCCAGGCACACATACCTCCAGACACAGGCACCTCCAGACACACCTCCAGACACA
>NW_026068055.1:1415160-1439752 GCF_014885135.2 Alexandromys fortis | reverse complement strand
TCTCTCTTTCTCTCTCTCTCTCTCATACTCTGATTAATTATTGAGTTTCAATTTTTAATATGAACTACCAACTCCTGGAACTGACTCTAATCAGCTTCATTTGTATTTTAAATAATTGCTGTTTAATATTATATTATGCATTACACAGATATTCACAGAGAACCCAATTACCTGCCACTTTAAATTACAGGCGCCCAGTAATTAGCTTCTGCCTTAGAAGCCACAATGGAAAGATTCAAGTTAGTAAAAACTCAGAATAAAAACTATTGCCACCAGTTTAGCATGAGTAAATTTCAGAATCATCCAATGTGCATATTTTAGTATATTTCTCTACAAGAATTAATGGAATTCCTGTTTAACTTTTCTGAGGCTCCCTCATGTGCACTAAAGAAAGAACAAAGTCCAGGTGGAAGGCATGAATCCCAGGTAAGAGGATTCCATCGGTAACCTACTTTGAAATACCTTTGATCCAGACAAAAATCGCTTTCAAAAGCCAAGCCTCGTATTATATTTAGAATAGAATCTGGAGACCTCTGTGACCTCCAAGGCCTTGTTGGAATGGCTTTCCAACCTGCTGTGTGCTAGGGCTACAGTTTAGACTCTGAGAGGCAATGATGGGATCTGGAGGAATGGCAGTGTCTAGCATGAGACTATGCCATAGATTGGCCAAGTGTGGCATGGTTTAGACCACTGCCTGACATAATTGCTTCTAGCTGAATTAGCCACTAGGATATCAGGACTGCATGTGATCAGATTCTACAGGTTCAGAAGCTGTGGGAACTTGGCACTAGAAAAGTTAATAAGTACCTGTGGGAAATGAGAGTGAAGATCAGAACTCCAAGATGTTTAAAGTGCGTTTTACCTACTAGCAACATCAGCACCACTTGGGAGCTCGTTAAATCTGAAGAACCTCAGACCATCCCTGACCTTCTGCATCAGAATCTGCATTTTAACAGGATCCCAGGGTGACTGGGGGGGCACAGCTGGGATGCACTACTCTGGGGCAAACTTGTCTGCAAATTGGAAGCACTTAGAGAAACTCTATTAAAAATACACGTTTGATAAGCTGAGCAGGTGGCTCTCACTTCTCTTGTCAGCATACGAGTGCTATTTTGAATTTTTTCTGCAGTGTTTGTAAGAGGCTTTTAGGAAAAGAATTGGTATCTCGCAAAAGTTTGTGAGACACCTTTGGCCTTATCTACTGCTCTCTTCTCTGGCACAGTCTCATTGAGATCATAGTAATGAGTCTGATTGTTGCTTACATCTATACTGAGGACTTCACAGCACCCCTAACTCCTAAAGAGGCCCTTAGTTCTTCTTGGGCAGACAGTCCCATAATGCTCTGCTCAGTTTCCAATAGTCATCAAAGAGCCAAAGTCTGTCAGTTTTCTTTGACCTTTTCTGTTTAACCCTAGGTCATGTTTTGTCCTGTTTGCTTGGGAGCACAGCACTGAGTAAGCCTTGGTTCATTCCAATGATTTTGTTGCCTCCCAGATGAACTGATGCACGGGTTAGACCTCTGCCTCCTCACTCAACATCGAGTGTCAAATAAAGAAAAGGGATAAATGTTCCTTTAGTTTCAACTCACACTGAAATTAATTCTCAGAAAATGATTTCTAAAACACACCTCTTCCTACTCTATTAGACAATGCCAAACCGCTGCTGCCTTCTCTGAGGAAAATGTTTCTCCCAGGCTGTATCTTGGGAATCTATTAGATGATCATGAGAGGGACTGGTCCTATGTTTTTCTGATTTCAGTCAGGTCTTTTGCTCTCAACAACACCTCTGCTGCCTCTTACCTGTGGGCTGGTAATGGTGTCTTTTCCTCCACACTAGCAACTGATGCTCATGATGTATGGGGAGAATCTTTCCAGCGTACTTAGACCCTGAGCTCAGCCTCAGTGTCTAAGCAAGAAGCTGGGATGTGCGAAAACAGATGTCCACAGAAAGCGGTGTTTGTACCACATCTGCATGGTGTACATCTGCTTCGAAGATAAGAGATGACAAGACTTTAAAAAATATTTTTGGAAGTCCTTACTTGGATGTCTTGTTTGAATGCAGGTTTTCTTTTTTGCCCACTTATTTTTAACTTGTACTCACAACCAATTTCTAGTTTCCAAGGAAGCTTCCTTGTCTTGAAATGTCTTTAATCCTGAGACAGCGAGTACATGTATTCAGTGTGTCCGCATAGATTATGATGGGTCTGGTCATGCCATTTCTGAGTGGCTGAAAATGTTGACATTTCAGGAACATTACTAAAATCTAGGCTGTTTTGTTGTCATGGTAATCTAATAAAATCTGAAATGAATCTAAGAAACAAAGCAATTCCTGAATTGTGGTCTGTTCAAGAGGTTTCTGACCCACTCGGTCCTGTAGTCATTCAGTCCCAAAGAAACATACAGAAGTCGACAATATAAACTGGTTCGCAAAGACAAACATCCATAATCCATTTTTTGGGAATGTGGGCACAGTTTTCTAGGCTACTTCCTGCTGACTGAGGGCACTGATAATCTTATGGGGACCTAAAAAACCTGAGAATGATCAAGTCCTGACTGGAGTATTCTGTGAGACTTGATCATCTCAGCAAGCAGTCTAGAAACTGTTCTGGATGTAGAACTTAGACAACTGGATCATCTGCTTCTATCAAAGATTTCTCAAGGGGGTCTTCCTTGATCAAACTTGATTTTTCTTAACCCAGAATGAATCCACATTTCTTATGGAAACAAAAGCAAAACGTCTTCTCCAAAGTAACATATCTTTTGACTTAAATTTTAAAGTCAAGGCATTTTCAAAATATATATGTTGGATTAATCCAGCAACATCTATAATCAAATGTCTTTTAGCAGCTCTTGTTCCTTCCTGAGCCATCAAACAATTCAAAGACAGCACAATAACATACAGTATCCAGATTCTCTGTGTATTTTCCATCTTTATGTGGCTTTACTTTAAACTCTATTTCTTTTATTTTTACTTTTTGGTTTTTTGGGACATGGTTTTCTGTGTATCTTTGGCTGTCCTGAAACTCACTCTATAGACCAGGCTGTCCTTGAACTCACAGAAATCTGCCTGTCTCTGCCTCCCAAGTGCCGAGAGTAAAGTTGTGTGCCACAACAGTGGTCTTCACTCAAAAGATGTCTGTAGAGTAGATAAAAACCTGAGTGAGTGAAGCACTGTGTTTATGCTGTTGTTTTATAAACCTAAATCTAAATATCTGCTGAAGTATTATAAAGATAGCTTAGCATAGTCCAGAAATCTTTACTGGATTTTCCCTGAAAGGAAATGTTAGATTGTTTTATGTAATATGTATTTATTTCAAAACTTCACATATCCATATATTATTTTGGATAGTGCTAGAATACACAAGATAAATATACCAGCTTTTACTTCAGATATTATAATGCGGACTTTAAAATTCCATTCATTTATTTTTTTAATCTCTAGGTCATATTTTAATGGATGCATGGATCTTTGACCATATCTTGCTGGAAAACAAGCAATCTGTTCTCTGGCCAAATATTTACTTTGCTGACCTGGAAAACTGTGAAAGACATGATGTTCTGGCATTTAGCATGAAATTAAAGTCATATATTTTTGCAGTTTAGACAGATATTGATGAACATGTATTTTTCTAAACATTTCTTTCAAAAAGGTATTTCAGAAACCCCAATACTCTAAGTTTTGTTTGCTTAAGCATTCAGCTTCTTATTTAGGTGACAGGCAAGCATGGTGGCATATTCCAGGACAAGATAATAAGAGGCAAGTAAGATAGTCCTTCATTTCTGATGCAGACAGCAAACAGAACTGTTCAAACAACAATGCATACTATCTTCTACTATCTGTCACAAAGAGGTGAGCAGCTTTTTGTACTTTCAGTATTACATTTAAACACCACCCCATTAATGTCCATGCCTGCATGTTCTCCCATTACTGAAGGAATTATAACTGAAAATATTCATGAGCAGTGTGGCCACTTTCCAGCAGTGCATCCCAGTTTGTTGGATACTTCGCAACTTTGGAGAGTCATAAGACTTTCTTTATTCTGTTTCCTTACAGGTAAGAAGACGTGACAATCCCTCTGGCATTAGCCTTAAGAGAAGTGATTTAGTAATGTATTTAAGAAGTATTTATTGAGTGTCTGCTACATGCCATGCACCATTGCAGGTGTTAGGAACCTGGTGACATGCAGAACAGAAGAGGTCCTGTGCTCACAGATGACATGTTCTTGTAACAAAAAACAGACTGCAGCACACTTAGGAGAAGGCCTGGCACTCAGTAAATAGCTCCTTCTACACGTAGTTATTCAGCCCAGACCAGAGCTACATGAGTTCAAAATAGTCATCAAATGCAAATCTTCTCTTCCATTTTGGACTTTCCAATTTGGACTTTACTGTAATTTTTCTGTAAGTTTAGCAATGAATAGGTATTACCTGAGCAATAAATTCAAAATAGCAACAAAAAAGAGCAATGACATAACTCAATATACATCTGGCACTGTTTCGTGGTGTTAAGCAGAGGAGTTATGACTTAGGTAAGCATTCCCTAAACATTATTTTCCCATTATTTAGGGGAGATGCAGTCTTTCCAGTGCCCACACACTGGCCTATTCATTGTCCATTATTTCTCTTGTGCTTTGATCTGGCCTCGGTTCCAGAACCCACTCCTGTGTAGAAAAGAATGTGTGGTTTGTTTGTTTGTTTGTTTTCAAACCCTCATTTAACAAAACACAATCCTAATTTTATTTAGCTCTTCTATACTCAGATACTTCCAAGCCCCTTTGAGATTTGCTCTGTTGGTAAGAAGCTTTCAGTGTTCCTTGATTATTTATCTATGTAGGGTGCTCGTGATAGAATGTATGGCTTTGCAGGTACTGAATACACACTGTACTACTGAAACCCATCAGCATTCCTTGTCTCTTGCTTTTCTCCATAAGCTGTCTCCTTATGCAAATGCTCTATGATATCTCTATTTTCCCAACCTGGTAGAAGAGACTGCATACTTAATGATTTTCTTCTTCTGCAGAGCAATGCTAAATCCCTTTGCCTACTTTTTAAGAATCATTTTTTGTCTTATTTTTATTGAGAAGTCCATACATGCTAATAATTTCTATACATGATTACAATGAGACTAATAGAACAACCTCACGGTTTTGAGGAGAGAGTGCTCTCCAGGGTTCTGGGAACTGGTAATTTAGGCTGGGCTGAATCACACCTTTCAAAAGCAGGCATGACAATTAATGGCTACTGTGGGAGGAGGTGTGTTTCCTTGGGGTGTGGCCTCTGCGATAGTACCCATGCTCCAAAGGATGGTCCTATATTCCTACACATACAGAAGGCACCATGTGTACTCCATGGGATTTAAAACAAAAAGAGCAAAGGGATTTTGGAGGGAAATGATGGGGAAGAAGATAGGGAATTGTCTGGAAGGTAAGAAACTAGTGGTGGGCTTGATCAAATGCCTTCATTAGACTGCAGCATTCTTTCCAGCTCTCCACACACCAATGTGAGGGTATGGTCCATCATTTAATGCTGAAAAATATAATGCAGTTAAGATTTAATGAAACTATCTTGGGCACTAAGGAAACATGATGAGTTTAAACACAACTAAATACAGAACTACTAAAAACTGTACAATCTATTAGACTCCAGAATCCTCGAGCCCTTCTCAAGCATTTCCTAGCTGTTTCTCATGATTTCAGCACACCTTCGTGATGGTACTCAACTGTCTTCACTCTTCAACCTGGAAAGACCTGACCTTAACTTTCCCTTCTCTGGTTTCGATGCCCCATAGAGAGAAAGTGTACTAATGTAAAAGTTTGAACCAAAGGAGAGACATGCTGTGTGAGGCTGGAATTTCTAACTTAGTGTGACGGTCACACATGCAATCCCAGCACTTGAGAGACTGAGATAGGAAGTTGCATTTGTTACGAGCCTGGGTTACAAAGGACACCTTACTTCACAAACAAGAGAAGAGAGACAACATTAGCAAACAGAGTTAGGGTCTCTCTAAATCCTCCCCCAAGAAACACACAATGCAGAAGAGCCAGGAGTCTCCTTTTTCTAGTTCCTTCTACCTGTGGACTTGTTCTAAAGCACAGCAAGTTTAGAGGCCCCTCAGATTCCAAATGGTTTCCCCTAACATAAAGGACACTATTGTTTTGGAAAGACAAAAGCCTCCAATGATATAAAATGGTGATTTCACCCCTTGTTCTCCTAACATTATGAACAGTCATAAAATTTCAAAAATATCGGGAATTAATCTCAGAAAAAAAAACTATTATCCACATAATGTAATTTTCCTATTCTTTTCTTTGCTCCCAATTACAAAACAAATGTTGAAACCTGAGCTTGGCTGTGGTCTCCAGCTGAGGAGTACCATGCTTCCTTTATTAACTCTAAGCCTGAGGACACTGAATTAGGACTAGCCAGTGGGGTAATTATCCATGGCTGAGGCCGAAAAAGATGGCTTACAGCTTTAAACCACATGGCTAGAAGGGAGGCTTGCTAGATTAAAGGAGGGGAAGAAGGATGGGAGAGAATAATAACTGTGGGAGGATTAAAATGACCAAGAACAATGGCAATGGGTTTTTGATCCTACTGCACGTACTGGCTTTGTGGGAGCCTAGGCAGTTTGGATGTTCACCTTACTAGACCTGGATGGAGGTGGGTGGTCCTTAAACTTCCCGTAGGGCAGGGAACCCTGATCGCACTTTGGGCTGACAAGGGAGGGGACTTAATTGGGGGAGGGGGAGGGAAATGGGAGGCGGTGGCGGGAAAGAGATAGAAATCTTTAATAAATAAATAAACGGATAAAAGACCAAATTTCACTATTTATAGATATGAAACTGCCAAAGGAAAAGGAAAACCTAAAGTCTTAACTTCCTAAAAGGACACAATAATCTGTAAGGGAGATATCTGAGGGGACAAGAGTGGAGACGCCCAAAGCTAGGCAGTTTACCCATCTATCAATGGGTAGGAACTAACTTATGCCATAATCTTCCTGAAGACAAGAACCAGAGATCTCTGATCTTTGGTAGAGTAAGGACAAGAGAGTCACTGTGGTATGTTGGTCAGCTGCTCTAGACAAAATGGTAAACTCTTGGTTCAGTGGGAGAACTATCTCAAAGGAATATGGCAAAGAGTTATAGAGCAGGGTACCCGATGTCCCCTCTGGCCTCCATATACCACCTGCAACTTGTGCATATACCACACAAACCACACACACACACACACACACACACACACACACACATGCACACACACACACGGCCTTTTAAAATGAATAATGCAATAGAAACTGCTAAAAATTAATATAGTTTAGTGATTGATTGTATAATGGTGTTAGGATAGATGGGAAAGAACTCAGCCTACAAGTCTTGCAAAGTGATAGGTGGAGCCATAACTTGACGTTTGCCTCCTCTGAAACCCTAGCTGAGAAACAATTGCTGTTTTGTCAATGTTAAGAGGTGGAGCTACTGGAAGGCCTTTAGAGCTACTGAGGTTAGTAGGCTACTCCTGTTATCATTAGTGGATTTACACAGAGAGAAAGATTCAAGCTAGTAAGTTGTTCTATCTCATAATGTAACTGATGATCTCCACCAGACTCCAGGAAGACCCCAATTCTAGGATCATGGACATCTCAGCCTTTGGAACCATGAGCTAACAACCCTCTATTAGATACCCAGTAGATAATTTTCAGCTATACAGCAAGAAAAATTATCAGAGAGTTGGCTAAGGACAGGGTTGGATAATAATTTTTTCTGAAGCTTAGTATATCTGTGAAATTTCAACCATCTGGAACCAGAAGCCATAGTACAAAGAGTATTGAAGATGTGGTTATGAACAATATTGAGCAAAGATGAAAAGAGAACACGGAGATGGCCAGGAATAAAGGCTTTCACAACATCTGAGAAGTCTTTTCCCTTCCCACTTTGGCGTCCTAATCTTCTCCATAAGCCTGACTGTAACTCCATCTGTAAGGACAGAAACTCCAACAGTCCATTTGTAACAGTCCTGTTTTCCCATAGTTCCTAGACCACAGGAAGTACTTCTGGTTATTGAGTAGATGTTCCATCTGACTAACGATCATGAGAGATCTGGGAACTAAGGAAATTTTGAGAGAAAATCATGCCGAAACGACCTCTCAGCTAAAAGTCTCATGTCACTCACTTGGACATGTGAACTTCCTTCTTCCAGATAGGGAGTGCTGGGGAATTACATCTTCTCTGCTTCCTTTTCAGTTTTCAAATTCACCCTACTTTCTGCATTTAAAGGGTTGTGAGAAACAAATCACTTTCCTCATACTGCTTTTTCCGATTGTCTCTGCAGTGAATATCTTTCTTGTTTTTCTTGGGAAGTCACAGGCTTATTCAAAGACTGAAAAGTACAATCACTTTGTGGTAGGTAAACATATGCTACCAGTTTATATATTTTGTATATATAGTGTATATGCCAGTATATAGACAACCTGAGAGTCCTATAAAGACTGCACAGCTCAGTGGTCTTGGGTAGTGGCCTGCCTACCCAAGAAGTACCCCATCATGCTACAAGGGATTTATAGGCATACAGAGCCAAGCAATTTCCCAAGGTTCGGATTCAAAAATAAACCCATGGCCATGCACATGGTAGGCTGTTTATCACTGAGCTATAACCTATTTCCAAGATGAGTGACTCTATGTCAGTATGATGAATCTTTTTCAAGTCATGGCTCACGACAAAAAGGAACAGAACCCCACTGCACCATCAACAGAGAGGCAGTTCAAAGTAAGCCTTGAGAGTTAACTGTGGCAAAAGGGACTTCATGAATTGGGTAGCACCATCTAATAAAATAAGAGTCCCCATGTATTTATTTATTTCAACACATTTTTCTAGGATTTAAGAATACTAGTAACTTTATTAAATTGAATAGAAGGACTGAGTGCTAAGCATGACATGGTCTACTTTTAAAGATTATTTACTTATAAAAATGATTTTGTAAAAACAGCTTAAATCATCTCATTCAGTTTTTTCCTGTTAGAATTTTATAGCTTACAAAATTAACTTTCAAATCTTATAATGGCTTTACATTGTCTGATCAAATATAGATCAATAACTTACAATGATTCATTCTGTTAAATCGTTAACTTTTATAACTTCATTATAAGAAAAAAAATAATTTTCAAATGTCAGTGACAACTCTTAATGCATATATTCTTGAGAGTCTAATCAATGGAAAACTTTGAAATATACATATGTTTAATATTGGATAAAATTCATAGTGGAAGTTAAGATGAAAAGTACACAGTTGAGGAAAGAAAAATATAAAATTTCTGACTGCTTAAAACACAATTTTTCTTCATGTTTAAAAAGTGATGGTAGTGGAGATGGAGAGCTGGCTCAGGGGATAAGAGCATTTGCTCCTCCTGTTGATGACATGGATTTGGTGACCATCACCGATGTGGTGGTTCACAACGAGAGGTAAGCCGGTTCCAGAGGAGCTTACCCCTCTTCTGACCTCCACGGGCACAGGCACTTAGAGGTAAACACACACAGGCAAAACACTCATCACATTAAATGAACAAATAAATAAATGTAAAAATGTTGAAGGGTGATAGTACATATGTATTAAAGTGCTATATCTGATTCCACAAAATAGTTTTAAAGGGTCGTGTTGGGGTTTAGGGAAGCTGTGGAAGCTAAGAGCCTGTGTGCAAGCATGACAACTGCCCTTGAGCTCTCAGCACCACATGAGAATCAGACATGGTGCCGCACATCCTTAACGCCACTGCTGGGCATGGCGAGGCACACAAAGACACGAGGAACCCTGGAGCTCATTGGCCACACAGCCTACCCAACTGATTGTTCCACAATCAATGCAAGACCCTGTATTAAACACAGTGGAGAGCAATTGAGGAAGACACCTGATATTGACCTCTAGCCTACACAACCATGTGTGGATAAACATACATACATGCATCAACACCACACACGCACACACACGCACACACACGCACACACACACGCACACACACACACACGCACACACACATTTTATGTGCGGAAAGATGTAAAATGTTTTTCAGAACTGCGATATTTAAAATATGACAAAACAGCATCCATTTTTAATCTTTTTAAATTTTATTGTGATAAAAGTCTTGAGACGTGAAATCTGTGGTGCACCTACCTTTAAACTTTATTTTAGAAAGTACACTATCAAAAATCATTTAACGGCCCTCAGCAGTGTACTTTTGATCTTTGTCAGAGATCATTTGATGGACTCACACAAGCTCTGAATTAAATTTGGATTCAAACCCAGACTTTGCTAGCTGGGTAAACACCTCAACAGACCCATTCTTGTTCTGTTTTGGCAGTTGCTCTTTCTTGTCCAGTTGGGATGCAAACATACCAGAATGAGTAATAATGGGAAAAGTTTACACAGTTTCAAATGACTCATTCATGGTCCTCTACAAACTTTCTGTTTAACCTTGTTTTAGAGAAGAATAAATTGAATGAATCATCCTGGTTTGTTTAGCAAATATGAGTCGCAACATAGAGGAAAGAATGGTACCTAACTTTCAAGGCTAACTCCACAGTGTGGAGCCATTGCTTCAAAGTTTCTCTGCCTTTCTAATACTAGACAGAATTAAAGAGAAACACACTAAAAGTAGCCATTACCGAGTCTTTCAGTACATGGTAACACTGCTTGTCTTTCTCTGGAGCATTCTCTTTCATAGACTTTTCTCTTGGAAAGTGGCTCTGCACAGCACATGCGTTAAACCAGCTCTGAAGCTTCTGAAATCCATTTTCTTTTGTTGTATTTACTTCCAAACTTCTTGAGTTTGACCCCATGAGATCGCTCAGAGGGTGAGCATCCACCGAGCTTGATGACCTTGGTTTTATTATCAGGTCCCAAATGTTAGGATCCCACCAATTTAGTTATTAGTACCTCGTCCACTGAGTAAATAAGCCATTGTAAACATAAGAAGTTGTGTTAAAGGAACAGCAGACTATACACTAATGTAACACACTCAGAAAGAAAAGCAGATTTTGTTTCCCTTTCGTTTGTTTCGTTCACGTTATCTTCAGACAGGATCCACTCTGCAAGAAGGTCGGCCTCCGATTCATGTCAATCCTCCTCTCTAGGCCTCCTAAATCTTAGGACTGGCATCAGGCCTGGTTTCAGAATCTCTTCTGTACTATGCAAGTCTAATTTCAGGTGTAGTTTTGTTATCCTAGGAGAAAGATCTTAAAATAATTTACCAACTTTTGTTGTATGATATTGTCTTTAAATGTGAGTATAATTGATTATTTTCCATATTACCAAAAAAGGTACTTAGTAAATGGGCCCATTGACTGTAACCAATATAAAAACTTTTATATGGGCACAGATGTCAAACTTATTCTCCGTTGAGTTTTCTGAGCCTATGACCATTCCTGGAATACAGGAAGTGCTTAACAAGGAGCGAAGGATTAAAACTTGAAGGACTCATTACGGATAGATGAATGTATGTAAACATCATCTGGTAATTGGATATGGTCATTTAGTCTCTAAATTAAGGTTCTAGATATAAAATAGTCATGAACATAACATTTTAAGTTTCTCTTGAGTGTATTACACAGGTTCTGTAGATTATCTGCTTTCACTCCACACTGAAGTTTGGACAAAGAACTTCATCTCTCGATGCCCAGTTCTCCTTCCAAATGCAATGGTGGTCATCATCTGCCTATTGTGAGACGATCCTTGTGGACACTTGTCTGGTTCACAAGAAAGTAGTCTCTAACTTGAGCTGTCACTTTCTAATCAGTCTCTTCCATATCAGAGACCCATGCATAGTGGGGACATAAGGAAGGACAGTGCTATGGTCTCTAGCTCAGTGCCTGCAGGTGTGTCGAGCCCTCTCTCTACTAAACATAAAATTAATTTATTTCATTTTCAAATGAAGTTTGGTGTGTATTAGGGTCTAAAGTCGGAAATAAACAGACAAGTCACAAAATAGTAAAAGAAGGATTTTTAGGTTTCTTTGGTGAAACAAAAGCAGATATAAAAAGTTACAAAGGTTTCCATTCACAAAGAAGTCATTCACATTTTACACTATACATGTTATAAATACAGGGAAGGATTATGTGCATTGTAATGAAAAAGGAAAGAGTTCTAATAAGTCAACACAGTGATTTTTTTTGTGCTCTGGGACACATAGGATGTGCTATGCTTACTGCAGAGACCCGGGGTTTTGCCTAAGACACCATGGATGCTCGTGAGCACAGTTATTCCTTCTAAGCCAAAGGCGGCTTCATGAGAAACCATCAGCATAGGGCCACCCAAGTCTGCTCTTTTGTATTCTTTTCATTTTTAAAAATTTACTTTGATCTCATGTGTAAAACATAAAATTTGTCCATATTTATGGCAAACTCTATGATGGTTCAATGCTTGTATACATTATGTAATTTTAAAGTTTTGTTTCTGTTCACATTTTATTTGTAATTTTTCTTAAAGTTTCTAAATGAACTTTGTGGGGGAAAAAATGAAAAAGGCTTAAAAGCCTTCTTTCCGCTAGGGCTTTTATCGTTGATCCTTAAAATGACTGGGTTATGATCCAGTGTCATGTTCAGTGACCACTCTTCAAATGCAAGGGGGACATGGGGTGGGAAGAGGGAAGCAAAATCTCCAACACATAACACTCCACTTCACTGGAAGAAACGCCCACACTATTTCTACACGCCCACTCTTGCTTGGAATGGGCAAACACCACTTCCTGGAAGCTAAACGCTTTCCCATTCTCCGTAATAAACACTTGAAGCAATCTATTCGTCACATTATTGAATCAGGAACACGGCACCTATATGAGAAAGGTTTCGAACTGTGGAGAAAGTAGAAAAGCTAACACTGAAACATTACTAGCATACTATACTGCTTTCAGGTCTTGGGGAAAATAACACCCAATAAATTAAATCCGTATGGCTTACTTCATTTATTTACGTGTGCTTCACAGCTGCAGCATTCATACATGAACATTCAAAATTTTATAAAGGATTAAAATGGTTATATGTACAAAATGGAGGGTTTTTTTTTTTTTTGCACGACTGTTGTTGATTTAAGAACCCCCCCACCCTCCACAACAAGGTATAAACCCTTGGTCTCTATATCCATTCCAAATGCTTTGATCAGCGTTAGTGTTAAGAAAGCCATTATAAAGAAAACCTGGTTGAGTTAATAATTAGCACTTTGACCCCTAAAAATGTTCCAGGTCATAGAAAAGTCCTCCACTCGAGCCCTTCTTGTAAATGAAAAAAAAAAAAAAAAGGAACGTGGCAAAACAGGGTCACAACCCGGAGCTCTGAGTTTCGCCAGTCTCCTATCCTCCGGGTATATCAGCTCGGGCAAGCGTGGCTCCCGTAGCTGACGTAAGTGTTGGAGACCCGCAAGAATCTGTTTGCTGGTGGTCCAGGAAAGCCATCCTCAAACTTGCTGACAGTCAACGGGCAGACAAAACCATTCCCAGCCTAAACAAACTATAGCAAAGCAGCCAAACCAATGATGAAAGACCTAGAAAGTTCTGTAATCATCATTAAATATGCCTGAATTCAGTGTGATGTTTTATTTTATATACAGGATTAAAATCAACATTAAATCATCTTATTTACATGGCCATCGGGGTTGAAATCGTGTTTCTTTTTTAAATAGTACAGTAGGCTGGCGTACAGGAAGTGGTCTTCACTAGCGGAAGTGAGAAAACTAAAGAAATTAGGCTGGGGTGGCTACTTTCTTCACTCATTTGCTCTCATTTTATTCGCTTTTTTTTTTCTTTTAATTCCATGTTTCATTGAAAATACTTTAAGAGCACAGCAACCCCAAATGACCAGACGGCAGTCCCCAAATCCAAACCAACTGCTAATACTTCTTGAGGTGCTAGGAAAGGCACGGAAAGTCGGGACTTTGGCTGAAGTGAGGAAGCACATGTTCGCCATTTTAAGGATCAGCGCCTCGATTCCTGCCACCTCCGGCTCCAGCGATGCTCATGTTTTGATGCATTTATGGAATTGTCCTTTGCTGATGAGGAATTTTTAAAGTATTTCTTAGAATAAGTCCTTTGGTATGCAGATGCTACATGGAAGAAAACAAACAAAGAAAACACAACAGTATTACTTGCTCCATACCCTAAACTACCAGTATCACAGCAGTAAAATGTGGGCATCTAGAATCTGCTAAAGCACGGTTGTCCATTCTTTCTAAAGTACCACTTACGGTTCATGCAGGTTATTTTAGGCATAGCCCATCTCCCGTTTCCTAGACACCGGATAGTTGGAAGATGACGCTGAATGAAACCATCTTTGCAGTGGTATCTAACCAAGGAGTTGATTTCATAACGTGGTTTCATTTTTCCAAAGGTCTTGGCATTTTCTACAACAGGGGGCTGGCCACAAGCAACTAAGAAAAGAAAGCAAATTGTGTTACTTCCAAGAAATCTATCATCTATCTATCTATCTATCTATCTATCTATCTATCATCTATCTATCTATCTATATTAGTGTAAGCATCACAATCAATTGCGCTTCTGTATTTCCTCACTGCAACACTTCCAAACCTCAGTCGTATACCTTTGTGCAAAGGCATTAGTACAGAATTTAAAATTTGAAGCAACTTTAAATATTTAGCTTGAGGCTCTGAATGTAGATTTTTATCTTAGATCAAGTCATTTTTGAGTTATATTTCCATTAAAATGCAGTATCATTAAGTGACCGTACATTTATCTATCCATCTACAAAGTCACTTTTCTAAAATGCCTCCCAATCAAAAAGCACATGTCTGACAGCAGTAGGGAGCCTACTGATACTCTCTTATTATCCTAGATTTTACCAATAATCTTGAGTTGAGGTGATGATACATTTGCAACAGCTAACTATCCTTCCCTGAAAGAAGTATAATCTTTAACACCAATAATTTGAAATATAGAAATATACTTTTAGGTATAAAAGAAGTTATCTGGTCCCACCTATTCTATCGTGAACTAGCAAATAGTGAAAAGTGTTCTTGCCTTGAGTCTGTCTGCCTGTCTGTTGTTTGTTGTTTGAGGCGGAATGTTATGTAGACCAGGCTGACCCTGAATTTACTGCCATTAAGGATAACATTGAATCCCTGATCCTTCTGCTGCTTCTTCCCACACACTGATACTATAAACAAGTGTTACTGCGCATGGTCTATGCAGTTGTGGACGGAACTTCGGCTTTCTTGCACATTAAGCATGCCCTCTCTTTGAGCTGCATCCCCAGCCCCTCAGGCGTCAGTTTCTTAATTAGCTTAACATACATAGTTAACTCTTATGAAAGGAAGTGAGAGGAAAGCTTAAAATACATTATTGCATTTTAATTCACAATGGAAATCTTTAGCTACTAACAGACTAAACAATAAGTAGAAATGATAAGAAGTAGATGTTAGACATCTCGCTATGTGAAACTCCAAGAAGATGAGAAAACCACCTCAACTGAATTTGTTTTCATTCAGCTTTATTCATTCAGTTTTCATGAGTTCAGTAACTTAACGACTATTTAAAGATTTATTTATTCATTTATTTTATGTGCACCAGTGCTTTGCCTCTATCTGTCTGTGTGAGTGTGTTGGATCCCCTGAACTGGAGCTAGAAAGTTCTGAGCTGCCATGTGGTTGCTATGAATTGAACCATGGTCCTTTGGAAGAACAACCTGTGCTCTTAACTGCGAAGTCATCTCTCCAGCCTCTATTTTAACTATTTTTAAACTGTTAATACTATTATATTGTGCTATCTATTCCTAATAGAAGTATAACATGAATAATTCTTCTTAAATAACATTTCTGACCCCGCTTTAGCCATGTGCTAATAACATACATTGTGATGCCTTATGAAATAACATGACACTTTGGTGGGAAAATGATTATGAGAAATTATGAGAAAATATACTTCAAATCTTAATATATTAAAGGTTTATAATTATTACATTTGTTTACATATTAAAAGGCAATTAATGAGCACATTGTTTTTCAATGACAAATTCAGGTTTAATTTTAATATTTAGTTCTCCCAATTTCTTTTGCTTTATCCAACTTGCACCTGCACAGTGTATTTATTATAATATTAAAAGCTATAATTGGTCCCAGATAATGGCACAGATCAGGTAGAATGAGATTACAGTGATAGAGAAGATTAAAACAGTCAGCTAGATAATTGATTTATGTGATTCTGTAATCTGTTAACAAATTAGAACCTGAATTTTTTTATTTTTAGAAAAGTTACATGATTTCTTCAAAGTTATTTATATGTCAAAATTAATAAAAAGCTAAAATAATCCAATTGAATATGGTAGTGGCAAGGTTAAGAAAGTATGCTGGAATTATATTCAAGCATATAAGCTTGATATGTGCCAGAAACAACATGGCAGAGTAGGAAGGAAGGCAGTCATAAAACACAAGGGATCTGGTATTCATATGGTGAAATATATTTGATTCTGTACCTCCCGGAACACATGGAAAGTCATATCTAAGTAGCTTCAACACGCAGACACAAATGCAAAGTTATAAAACATTCAGCAAACAATACCAATTATCTTTATGATTTTAAAGTTCATAAAGACTTTCTAAAGCACAGGAAAGTTGAAATAACAGACATTAAAAATTATGAGTTATCTTCATCAAAAAACATATTATGAGAGAAAAGAACAACTACAAACTAGGAGAAGATATTTACAAACTATGTAAATATCAAGAGATTAGAAATAAGAATGCAATCAGAGGCCCTACAAATTAAAATAGAAAAAGAAAACCAATTTTTAAAAATAAGGAAAATGCCTGAATAAAAAAATTAACTAAAGGAGATCTACAAATAATTAACAAATATATGAAAATATATTCAGCAAATTACCAAGAAAAGGTAAATTAAATAGCAAATGATAACTTTTCATACCCACCAAACTGGCCCAAAATTTCCCAAATCCAAAAATATCAAATGTTGGAGAAGAGGTGAAGAGACAGCGCCTCTCACATGTGGCTGGTGGGACTGTGAATTGCTACAAGTTTGGGATTTGCAAATTCAATTGCAATTTGACGTTTGCTAGTAAATCTGATGGTGCATAGATCTTATGAGTCAGCATCTTCAGTCCTGGAAGTGTGTTCTACAAAAACTCATGAAAGTCTACCAAAAGCAAGTTTAGGAATATTCATAGAAACATTACTTATGACAGTAAAAACACTGACTACAATGCAGATGTTCACTGGAAAGAGAAGTAATAAATAAAATGCAATTGTATATAATGAACCACTTACACAGCAGAAGCAGAGAATATGTAACTACATACATCCACGTGCACAAATCTCAACAAGACAGAATAGTAAAAAAGCAAGAAATAGACTATATAAATATAATCCTCCTTATATAAATTTTCAAAAAATTGGAAACAATCTGTTGTTCTGGAATATTACAGGGAAAAGCAAGAGAACCAAGTCATTATCTCTGGCAGGAATTTGGATGAGGAAATACCAACAAGATGGTCCAAAGATGTATGGACAGCATGATGGAAAGATGCTCTTCTAAAGACATCCCTTTTCTCTATATTAGGTATCTTTTCTTACGTGCAGCTAATAATTAGAAGAACTCTTTGGGCAGGTAGGTTTAAAGATATATGAAATATCTAAGATTACCTTTTACAAAACTTGTAAACACTGACATTACAAAACTCTTCTGGAACTGTGAAAAAAGATTTTATTCTTTAGTGAAGTAAAATTAGCATCTTTCAAAACTCATTTCCCACTGAGGGATTTTAAATGTATTTGTATTATGCATATGAATCTTTTTTGGCTCTATAAATTCTCAACCTGGAGCAAACTTTCCTTTCTCTCTAAATTGTAACCACCCCAGAGAATATGGACTTATGTACAAGAATAAGGTCTTATGGGTTGGCACAGCGAGGAAAAAGTATGGAGGCATGGGTAATACTGGCATGCAGTTCACATGGGCCAGGAGGATGTTAAGTATTCTTGATGTATTCTCCACAGTCTGTCATCATAAAGAAAATACCCTGCTCAAGACGTCAACAGCGTTGCTTTTGTGAAACGGCGAGAGGACAAAGTAGCTTCGAAGACAGCATGTTGACACCACAAATGAAAAACATGACTCTGGGACCATTTCGAGGTCACAGAAGACAAACATGACATTTGGATAAAGACAAACAGTTTATTAAAGACTCGTTATCCTGGAAAAAGGAAAACAGCAAATACTTGATTTGCTATTTTTACCAGTTCCATGCAGACGTGCTGAGGAAATGCACAGGCAGGAAAGCTTCTTACAGACGTAATGCATGGTGGGTAAGTTCTACCTTGGATGAGAGAATGGCAGAGTAGTCAATGACAGCAGCGCTGAGTTTCTTCTGCGACTACAACTGTGTGTATCTTAATGTGCTCTTTCTCCTAATACAGTTTGTTATAGGTGTTAAAGTCTTGCCTAGCATGTTTATCGTGTGTGTGTGTGTGTGTGTGTGTGTGTGTGTGTTCTGTACTTTTAAATCAAAGAAATCAAATGAGTTTTACATTTTGCATTGGTAGTTCTCACTCGTTCTTTAGCTGGGTCTTTTAGGAAGCAGATGTTTGCCCTTTAAGATCACTATTACAATCAGTGTTGAAACTCTTCCATTTGCTTCAGGAAGGTGACTTTATGACTATACTCCGTGCTACAGATATTCAAACATATTCATCAATGACAAACACAAAATAAAGTTAAAGTTCAGCGTTCTCGGTAATTTGGTTTTCCCGGCTTAGCATTAACTAAGCAATTCTCATCCTGAAACTTCCCTTAAAAATATCTTTAATGTTTATTGAGGGTTGAAGGTACTCAGTTACAGGCATAGGGCTAATAGTTTTGTTGCATGGGTTATAAGTAGAAAATAAACTTCTAAAGGAACGCTTAAAAACGCAAATGCCCCTAAAGATTAAGCAGTTAGTAAAAACTGTGAATGTTTTGGTTGAAGAGTGTAGTGAATCTGAGCCTGCAGCCCACTCTGGGTTAAGTTTCCCAGTTCTGCATCCTCAACCCATGAAAATTTTGATCATGAGCTAAGTTTACCGGATTCTCTTATAAAAACAAAATTGACTCCTCCATGATATATTCAACAGTTTTCCTGGCAAGGTCTTCAGTATTTTCTTCACCAGGAAAAAAAAAAATGTCTACCAGCTCTAGGCCAGCAATTTCTTTCTTACAGATCCTACTGGGCAGGTTTCCTGTATAAATGTCACCTTTTTATCTTAAGCACCTGAAATCTAAAGTGAGGATAGTACTGAAAACAAACGTTTTAATTCTATCAAGACAGCAAGACATCCTTGGGCAACAAGAAAGAACATGTCTAACTTGTACCTGCAAGGGTGAAACCCTTCATCCCTGACATCTGCCAGTTGAGATGCAGATTTAGCGCCCAGCAGCTACAGTCCTTACCTGTTCCCTTCTTGCAGGTGTAGGTGAGGTGGTAATTGCAGGGAACATCATTCCACTGGCCATTCTCATGCCAAATGATCACAACACAGTCTTCTCCTGCAGAAAAGAAGCTGTCTGGCTGGTTGGGTCTCCAGTTCTCATATTGCTGTAATCATGGAGAGAGAAGATAAACACTCAATAGTCAGAGGGTAATGTGACTACTTTAGTGCCTATCTAATTGGAATGAACTCAACAATTGCTGTTCAACCACAGAACTGAAATTATTTTCATTGTAAATACTTTCAAACCCTTATGGGAAGTAAATATATCTCAAAGACTTTTTTGACAATAAGCTAATAGTTTTTAGCAATGGAATGTCCTTGAAATTTTTGGTCTAGTTAACCCAGATGTCTAAATATGTGATCTGCTTTCAGTTTAAGAAATTTCATCATTATCTGATTATTAAACGTAATAGACAAAATTTTCACAATCTCTCTCTTAGTCAATTATGTTTTTTCTAGATTTTTGTATGCATATACAACCTTGTATAGTTGTAATTTGTAATGCAATTGAAATAATTTTACTTTATTTTCTAACTATAAAATATGTTTTTCGTTTAATGCAAATGCCTTTATCAAAATACATTGAGTGTGCAAACTGAAGGTATTTGCAGTTTGTTTGTGTTTATCTGATAAACCTGTATTTAAGGTAATTTTTCAACATTCCAGAATCACTGTGCTTGTGTTTAATTTATTACTCTTATTTGAAAAAAAAAGTCAAGTTTTGTTTTCTGTCCTAATCTTTCACTAATAACATTTATCAAATTTTAGCATTTTAACATGAGTGATATACTTTCAAAATGCATCTGTGCAAGGTGTTCAGATAGTTATATGAATGCTTTCTGCTATCTTTGCATTTATGTTTGTAATGATATCTATTGCTGGTCTCTTTCTCTCTGCACACACACACACACACAAAGTACCTTTAGCCCTCTATCATGGTGTTACATACCATTTATTTAGCGTCACTACTGGATAAAGACTTTTCCTAGATACTTGATACACATTACCTCTTATAATAATTTGAGACAATTGATAACAATAGCCTCAGAACTCCTAGGGATAAGTTTCTTTCTTACCTTAAAATGTTGCCTACATGGCAATAAAAAAAACACACACAGTCTTTTCTTGCATCTACATACATATCTACACAGAGAGAGAGAGAGAGAGAGAGAGAAATAGAGAGACAGAGATAGAGAGAGACAGAGAGAGAATGGTGAGGAAGTACGGAGGGAGAAAAACAGAAACAGAGATGACATCCAGCCCTCAAGAGGAGTAGCTTGCCCTACAATATAGCAAAGTTTAAATTCCCCATCTT
Organism: Alexandromys fortis; assembly: GCF_014885135.2. NCBI lineage: Eukaryota > Metazoa > Chordata > Mammalia > Rodentia > Cricetidae > Alexandromys > Alexandromys fortis. Next base: position 1,418,973 of record NW_026068055.1, on the reverse strand, counting down.
TGAAATGACCAGGTTGCCACCATTTCCCAGATTTTGACTGAAGTGGCACTTAAAGGATATGAGTTTTAGCCCATGGACGGGTATTTTTAAAAACTGAACTAATTACGTATTTAACAAACAATACAAATTGCATACCAGACCCATGATTTTGCCAGTATTCCAACATCATTTACATTTCTCTTTAAACTTACTACATATTTTTAAAAAAGGCACTATAAAGAAAAGTGAGTCGCTGATAAAAGTTATTTGTGGGTGATGCAAAAACTGAAAGTGTAGATATTGTTGAAAAAGATGGGGTGCTGGGGGAATGGTTTAGTGGAATGGGGTGCTTTCTGCTAAGGCTAATGACCCAAGCTCAATTCTCAGGATACACATTGGAAAGAGAGAGCTGACTAAACATTGTTCTCTATCTTCCCCAAGCATGCCATAGTATACACAAGGGTACATGAACATACACACTAAGAAAGAATGGAAATAGGAGTTGGAAAGATGGCTCAGCAGAGGACCTGAGTTTAGTTCCCAGGAGCATATCAAGTAGCTCACAGTCTCCGACAATTCTAGCTCCAGCAGAGATGCTGCTGGGAGCTACTCCTGAGTACCTGTTCCCACCTGCACATATTCAGAGACAAACATACTTTCACATATATTTAATTTAAAATAATAAAAATGAATATATTTTTAAAGAAATGCAAAAAAAAGAAAAGCAATGTTCGTGACTGTCATACTATCATTAGAAGGCATTTTCCTAGATTAGGGTCTTCTTGATATGAGTGTGTTATGAGTTCTTTCCCATCTTTCTGGCTCAACTTGAGTATTTCTCCCTCCCCCGAAGCCCTACTGAGCTTTACCTACAATGGTGTCTTATCATATGCCTCAATAGCAAGACAAATTCATGTGGAGCAATAGTATGCCCAGTGCTAGGAGCCCTCCTGGACATGGTAGGTAATGCAGGCTCAGATTTATGGGACAACTAAACAGCTATGACTGGAGACATATACATCTTTTAGCCTTTCCTTAAATCCAATTTTAAATGCATCTTTGGTTTGAAATTGAGCAAAGATTTTACTTAGCAAATGTAGTCAGAAAAAATTGGAAAATAAAAACAAAAATTCTGAATTTAGAGTATATTACAAAATCGTTCTGTTTTCTTAATCTTACCAGTAGTTGTTTTTATTATCACAAACATGCATATTTCATGTTTTACTTTCAAATATCTATATTTTTGGTTTTGGATACTTACAATGTTTTTCATCAAATGTTTCTTTTTACTTTTTAATCTTCAAAAATCAGTATTAGAGAATCTTCTAAGAAATATTTCTTTACTTATGAAATAATTTTGAGTATCAATAAACCCTATACTAAAAACACTGGAAGTTTCATTACTATGACAGAGAAAGGCTATAATTCTTCTTCTCAAAAAAGAAAAATAATTTTGAGAACTTTTAAAAATGATAAGCTGCTGAGAAAGCGACTAGTAAGTAGAACGACCTGGAACTAGAAGACCTGCCTGTCTTTCCATCTCCTTGCTTAGCTTTACTTGTGTCTCTTCCTCATGCCAGGCAACAAGAGGAGATGAGCTTCTTGCCATGTGAAAGATCTTTGAAGGTTGACAGAATTGTGTGGAGCCTGGGAGCTAAATGAACCTGTTTCCTCCCCTCCAAACAACAAAAATGAACTCTTAGTTCTCTGGGGCAATGTACTTCAGGATTGAGATGAATTTAAATGCTGCCCCAGTAACATGAATCCTGCCATAAAGCTATAGGGGAGCAAAGCTAAGTGGTGAAAACTAAGCTGAATGCTGGGAGAAAGAAGGGCAAAGTCAGAAAGAAGTCATGTAGCCCTGCTGGAGCCAGAAGGAACTTTACCGGGTAAGCCACTGCCACATGGCGATACACAGATTAATATAAATGGGTTAAATTAAGGTGTAAGAGTTAGCCAAGAAGAAGCTAGAGCTAATGGGTCAAGCAGTGATTTAAGTAATACAGTTTCTGTGTGATTATTTCCAAACTAAGCGGCTGGGAACAAAACAAGCAGCCTTCCTCACTACACTACTTTCATAAGCAACAAAGAAGAAGTAGGAAATTCATGTTCCTTGTGATGCTGATGAGTCATTAAGTGGGGTTTTTGAAATGTATGAATCAATATAGGGCAGAAAACTTGCTAGATTCAGAGGTCAGAGAGACTGTGGCAAAGCAGTAGTTCTGGACATGAGAGGTACATTCTCTCATGAACGCATGGCAGCTATGGCTTCCTGCAAAATAGTTGGACAAGATCAAGCCCACAACATTCCAGCATGGATTGTGAGAGACACAGGAGGCACCATCTCTGCTAAGGCAGTATTGACAGCTGTTGGCTGTTCAGTGAAGGGGACTATGGACTAGTGGATGGCCCCTCACCTATGTGTACATGGTCAGTACTGCCTGGCCTCAATGGGTGTGAGTTACATTGTACAGTCCCTCCTTAATCATCTCTCTCATGCTGCTCATCCCCAGAAGTTTCTACCTGGCAGTCACCACTCTCCAACATCCTTCATAACTGATCCATTTGTTATCTTTCTTCTATGGAGTAAAATATATGTTCAGTGAGAACTTGCTTATTGGCTTATTTTCTTTTCTACTTCATCTTTAGTGTTTAGAGCTATATATGACATGTGGTTTAGGCAGTGTGATATTTAGAAATAATGAACTATAGTGAATATTTCTTAATAACCCAATTTATTATCCTCCTCAAAGAAGTCCCTTGCTGACAGCAAAGAATAGGGGAGATTGCAGCTATATTTTAGATGGTAGAAATAAGCTTTCTGAAAATGCTTGGCACTGTATATCAGGAACCTCAAAAGGTTCCTGCCCTTGGATTCATAATTCTGCTCATTAAATTCTATTCTAAAAAATAACCAAAGATAAGAACAGCATTTATGATAAATACTCTTTATAGGAAAGTTAAATGGAAACCATTATATAGGAAGATCATATTTTGATGTGGACAGAAAAATGGAAAGTTATATAATCACAAAATAAATTATTCTTGAAGACTATTCAAAGAAATGAAAATATAAATTTAGAAATAAGATAATGCCAGACTCACACATCATTTCAGATGCCATTTCATGTGTCTATAATACCAAAACAAAATCCAGTAAAATGTCATCGTGAGTACTATGACACCAAGAGTATTTTTACATATTTTCTAAATTCCACAGAATAAGAACAGTTACATTTCTAACCAGTGAAAGTAAATGTTATAAAATTACCTACACATTTATCTAAAGTAGTCACAGATATTCTAGCTACGTTGGTTTAAGCTAATCCCAGCAGATGCCCTTGAACGCTCCCAAAGACACTTGACAGTTTTGTACTCTTTAGCCGACATTTCCTACCTGTCTGAACAACACCTGTGCCATTTTCACACTGAAATTAATTTGAGTTCTATGCCAGTGAGCTGTCTCTTGGTGCTTAAATTGACAAATGATATTACAGTCTTTACGGAGAATTGAATCTGGCACCTAACAATGTTTCCAAATGTGTGCTTTTGGTGTTGACCGGCAGAGCTCTGGCTAAATTGTGTTTGTAGTTTGTATAAGAATGTCTAATGCCTATAGGCGTGTCCCACTGCTGCCTCCTTATAATTCAGTTGTGCCATTTACCTTAGCTAAGATGCTTCAGATTTGTTCCTGTTATCGCCAAATTGACACAGCAAAGGAAGCCCAGATATTGCTGCTTCCTCCTTAATTGTTTTATAGGCTTACTTAATTTTTTATGGCAAATGAATATAAATAAATAAATAAATAAATAAATAAATAAATAAATGACTGTG
>NW_026068055.1:1335445-1415145 GCF_014885135.2 Alexandromys fortis | reverse complement strand
CGCTCCTGAGTAAATCAATCCAATTACAATAATGCAAACTCTCATCTTCACTATCTCTAGCAACAAAATAAGTATTCTTCAAACAAATAAAGAAAAGTCCACCCCTTGAAATCCTTTCCTTCACTATGAGTTATGAACAAGCATCTTAGGTGTTGGCGTTTGCTTGTTTTTTTGTTTTTTGTTTTTTGTTTTCTTTTTTTCAAGACAGGGTTTCTCTGTAGCTTTAAAGCCTGTCCTGGAACTAACCCTTGTAGGCCAGATTGACCTCGAACTCATAGAGATCTGCCTGCCTCTGCCTCACAAATGCTGGGATTAAAGGCGTGCACCACCACTGCCTGGCTGTTCTGTTTTTAAATAAGCTTTCTAGGTATTCCAGACCAGCTTCAGACTTGATTTGTAGTCTTGGATGATGTCTTGTGAACTGACCTGACTCAGTCCACTGGTATGAGAAAATTCTCTTCAAAATGTTTGACAAGAATAAGTGCTGGCCATACGTCTACATGGTTATGCCTCTGAGACTTGGGTTTCTCACCGCAAACCTTGAACTCACGTTCCCTTGAGAGAGAATGCTAAAATTATTTTGCTCTTTCATTCTTCTCTGATGGCAAGGAAAAACTGCGACCTAAAACTCAAAGGACTGAAGTAGAGGAATGCCAACTCAGATGTAAATTTTCTTCTGTTTTATTAAAAGATAATTATTTGACCCACTATGAAATTGCTTAATGCTTTGTATCATATGACAAAATTACTCTGGGAGTTATAATAGCTAGCTCTCCATACCTGCAAAACAAGTTCTCAAATGACAAGCATTGCAATTAAATTAAGTTCAGTCACTTTTCAGTTACCCCTCCAACCGAATTCAAATGTATCACCTGCCAAAATAATAAAATGGCTGAAAAACCCCTGGATAAACTCCAACTGCTAATAAGTATGGTTCTATTATACAGAACTTGTCTCCATATTCAGGAAAGCTGTTTCAAACCAATCTTAAGGAAAACTCAGAGCAGACTGAAGTTAATCCGCTAAGGCTACCAAATCATAAACGCTTAGTTATTTGTTACAAATAGTCTTTCTTATTAAAATCATCCTGCAGGTTCTCTGAAGCCCACGTGACCCCTCAGGCTGGCAGCATCCTAACCAGATTACAGATTGCAAAGCAACTGAAAGGGATTTCCCTCGAATGGGTGCAGCTACTTTCTCTCACCTGAAGTGGAGTCGGCTTTGGGAAGTTTTCAGTAATGTACTGCCAGGAGAATCTCTGATTATATGGAGCCTAGCAATTCAAAATTCCCATTCATACAGAGTAGGTGATGTGTTTTCTTTTTTTTTTTTTTCTATCTCTATGTAAGACTTAGAAATCAAGGTGTTTCCTCCAGTCCTTAAAACGAGTGGGGGGAGTAGGCTTGGGTTCAGCTTTAATACCGCTTTCATTGGAAAAAAGAAAAGAAGGTTTTCAGGCTTTAGCTGCTGTTGCGGTGATTGACATTTGGATTAGTCTTTAATTGACACAAATAAAGACCATTTAAAATCTGAGGAGTGTGAACGTCCGGGTAGCAAGGACCACAGACAGTTGTAAGAAAATTTCTTAAACATAAATGAATTCACTCTTTTCCCCATGCACCACACCAAAATACAATTTGGGCTTTTCTTTTGTTTTTGTTTTTGTCTGTACTGGGATTTTTGAAAGAAATCTTGAAAGAAGAAGTAGAAGAAGATGGAGTAGAAAGAGGAAGAGGAGAAAGAGGTAGTGTCTGGGAAGAGTTAGAGGTAGAATGGATCTGATCTAAATACACTACCTCCATGTATGAAACTACCAAAAGGATATAATAATACTTTTAAGAAAACTGAGGAGAAGAGTGGGGGTGAATATGATCTAAACACTGTATAAAATTCTCAAAGCATTAATAATGTGGCAATAAGTAGTCTAAAATTCTGTTTTAAAAAGATCAAAACCCTTAGGACACAAGGTAAAGGAATTCATAGAATACTAAAATGTCTAGTAAGGAACTAGAGAGATGGCTCAGTGTTTAAGGGCACTTGTTGTAGATGACCCAGGTTTGGTTCCCAGCACCCACATGGTAAGCTAGGGGATCAAAAACCATCTTCTGTCATTCTCTTCTGGACTCTGCAGGCACTAGGCATGCAGATGTTGCACATACATATACATAGAAAAAACATTAATACACATAAAGATAAATCTGAAAGAAGACTTTTAAAAACACCTTGTTTAAATCTCTTTTATCATCATCTTAAAACTGAGACCTTTTGGGCTGGAGAGATGGCTAGAGGTTAAGAGCACTGGTTGCTCTTCCAAAGGTCCTGAGTTCAATTGTCAGCAACCACATGATGGCTCACAACCATCTATAGCTAGAGGGATCTGATGCCCTCTTCTGGAATAAAGGTGTACATACAGATAGAGCACGCATACATAAAATAAATGAAACTTAAAAACAAATAAACAGACAAAAATCTAAAAACTTTTCAGTAATTTGAGGCCCATTCCCAGGAGAGGGAACCCACACTGCCTAGAGGGCCAGGAAGCAGAGGCTGGACAGTCCAGAGACCTAGGAGAGAACCAAACACAGCTGGCAAGAAAGAAAGAAAGAAAGAAAGAAAGAAAGAAAGAAAGAAAGAAAGAAAGAAAGGAAGGAAGGAAGGAAGGAAGGAAGGAAGGAAGGAAGGAAGGAAGGAAGGAAGGAAGGAAGGAAGATCAAGGAAATGATTCCTTAAGGATATTTTGCTAAACTCCTCGGATACCTGAGCCTAGCCCTTTTCTTCATCCAGACACTGATAGAACTCACAGTCAACCATTACACAAAGCTCACAAAGACCACGATGACAATCAGGCAGTCTGCCTGGGTCTAAGCTAGGTCCTCTGCATGTATGTTATGGTTGTGTAGCTTGGTGTTCTTGTGAGAACACCAGCCATGTTTCCACAATCTCCCAAGGCTTAACAGTTGGCTCAGATTTCAAATGAATTACTCTTGTTTGTTTAGGTGAACGTTATATGGTTTTTAAGTCCTGTGACTCTTTACATGGAAATACAAACCTACTTCCTAACAGTGTGAGTAGGGGTGACTCTGACTCTCTTGCCTACTTCAGGGACCCTATTCCTCCTACTGGGTTGCCTTATCCAGCCTTGATGAGGGGATGTGCCTAGTCTTATTGCAACATGGTATGCCATGTTGGGTGGGTATTCCTGGGAGACCTTCTCTTTTCTGAAGGGAACTGGAGAAGGAGTGGATCTATGGGAGAGAGGGATCAGAGAAGCAGAGGGGGTATCTGCGGTGTGGATGTAATAAATGAGAGAAGAATACATAAATCATTAAAAAAGAATTTGAGCAGTAGCTAGTTCCCCTTCTGATTCTTTTCACTTGACCTTATTTAATTTGGTCAAATAACCACAGAGAAAATCAATGAACACTGATTTTCTTAATGAATCTCTCCTTAGAGACTGTGGGAGTCTTTTCTTCTGCTGGTTCCTAGTTAGTACAATGTGAAAAAGAAAAGGAAACAGTTGTCATAGACACTAAATAATGTATTATTATTATTATTGTTATTATTATTATTTTATTAAGTTTCATCTGCATGTGAGCCACAGCTTTGAGGTGTACTTTTGTTTCATACACACACACAATCACATACTCACACACACACACGCATGCACAAGGGTCTATCCATATAGCCCTAGTAATAATTATCGGCACCTAGAGGGTGTGTGGAAGAATTCGAGGATGTCCTTATGCATACAGACTTGTGTAGCAGATGAATTTGTGCTGAAATGTACTAGAGAGAAGACTCAGGATGACCAGAACAGTAGAGAGAAAGATTCCCTGCGAGACAGGAAATTGGGGCTGTCTATTGTGCAGAAAGCGAATGGAACACTTGGTAAACGCTGGCTGCCCATCAGGGCCAGATGAAATCTGTGCTGTGGGGTATCTCAGCTATCACTGGCACTTTAAACCCTCACTCTGTGACTGCAAGGATCCTACTATATGTGCCTCTGCATCCACTCAAATACTTATTATAAGTCCTAAGCTTAGATGCCACTGTATTTTATACTTGAAAATTCACCATCCTTTGGATTTCCTAACATAATTAAAGACTTTCTTTTAGAACTATTTTCATGGTGCTAAGAACATTTAAATATCATCCACAACATGTTAATAGAAGCAATCGTGACAGCTTTCCAGGCATGATTTGAAAAGGGAAATTTACTAAACTTCCAACTATAATTTGGATTTATTTTCCTTGATAAATCCATTCATTGCTCTCCACTTATCCTTTTGCTCCAAACAAAAATAAATGAATTCACAGGGGAAAAAAAAGGTTTCATACTAAACCACAGAAGTCCTCTCAGGTTACCTCTCTAGAAAAGAAACCAAGGACGCTATTCTATTGATTTTTATCACTATGTTTGGAGTGAAAGTTCAGGGAAGAGCAGAGCTAATGTTAGCCTTATCTACCAGGACTTTATCAAGCATATGACTAACTGGTAGCTTCCTGTTGAACTTTAAAATTATCTCATTTTGCATTTAGCTATAGGCAATACACATCAAGGCTATAGAGACCTAAACATTCCTCCTTGCTCTAGTGGTGTTCATTTTGAAACACAAAGCACAATATGACCACTAGGTGGTGACATAGACCGCTCATTGTGGTCATAACTTTTTGTCAGCATTATAGAATCACAATTATTAACTCCAAATGGAGAAAAAACGTAAGGTTTTACCTGTGGCATGTCCTGCCAATCTTGAGAAAGACTTCAGAACAAGACAAAGCTTAGCTAAACAGTAACTTCTAATCTCAGCCTGTTCTGTTATTGACTGATATTGTCTGTCATAAGAACTTTCTGCCAATGCACCTCCAAAAACTTGTTTCTCTATGTTCCTATTAATAGTATCTGATGATTTACTTGACTTACATCAATAGTAAAATTTCATCAGAAGTAAAGTCACGTCTAGTGTATCCACCAAACATCTTTATAAGCAGGACCAATAAATAATTAGCACCAACGCACAAAAATGAAACAACTGTGTGTGAATCTGAAAACTTATGTTCTGAGTATATCATACCTATAATACAAGCTGAATTCTCTGGGCAGACTTCATTTATCACTAGTGGTCATTATACTACTACTGACCTCCGAGAACTACAAACAAAATCCAAATACAGCCCATGCCACCAAGGACAAGCAGACTGTTGCCAAAGAATACAAGCAAATTCTATATACAAAACACTGTTTTAAGATAGGTACCTACCTATAGCACACACACACACACACACACACACACACACTTGCACAATCACACACATATACTGATCAGTAGTTTTTCGCTAGGTAACCTCTAGAGTCAGCATGTGCGCGTGCGCACACACACACATACACACACACACACACACACACACACACACACAGAGTCACGCACCGTCCTGCACATGCACACGCATTGCTAAGTAGTTAGCTTTTCACTAAGTAACCTCTAGAGTGAGCTTCAGTCTTTCCCAACACAGGGCAAATGGTTATCTGAGGAAAAGGCTCTGGGACCACTTATTACAAAAATCAAAACATTTGGTCCCTTTCAAACGCCTTCCCTCCTGGATAGCTGGTGCACAATAGGCATTTGTTCGTAGTCTGCAGGGGTCACATTTAACTGTTCTACTTGAAGGAGGCAAGTGCCTTTCCTGCAAGGTAGGTATACCCTCTTTTGATCCCTGCAAGCTGGTCTGGGTCATGATTTATTTATGTTTTGCGAGAGGTTATGGTTTTTCTGTTATCATTTAGTTGAACCCACAACTGGAAAAGAAAAGAGCAGCTTTGTTTCAGAGGAGAAAGAGGCGTTTGTTTGGGTGTCGCTACGCGCTGGAAGCCTGCAGTTGGACTCTACCAAACTGAGCACGCTGAAGGGAAGGAAAATTAACTTGGGGTCTCCAGATAGCTGTTAAAGTGGCAATGTGCCCATTATTTTCCTAGCTGGCAAAGTTCTGCGCGGGAAAGACAATCTGGCCACTCTTGAGTAAGGCACTAATCTTGGGAAAAGTGTGAGCTCACTGCCTGACAAAGCAGTAATTATCAGCAGCATTTCCAGAGGGATGTGAGTTCCGCCCACTGTGAGACCACTGTGAGACAGGGGCCCCAAGGAGCAATGTGCATTTAATCCATGCAAAGCACGGTGCCAGTAGGCTCCCGCACGAGCTTGTTTGCACAAGTCGTCAGTCATGAGATGCTAAGGAACCAAAGGCTGGAGAAAGTGCCAAACCCATTCAACCTCTTTCCCTTCGCTTTTTCCATGGTTGCGCACTGCCTTAAACTAATTAGCAACTAAATTTAAACATGTGCATGTGGTTCTAAAGTTTCCTGTGGTGCTGGAAAACGGACCCCCGCATTCATTAAGTTTTCTTCACTTGCCGGACAGACTGGGAATTACAAGGTGATTTTCCCGTGGTGGCAAACATTGTCTTAGGCAATTTAAACCCATCCTTAGACATCCGAGCAGCAAGAACAAAGGGTATGGGCATGAGTTTTAAGTTCTGCTGCTACAGCATGACTCGTAGTATGCTGCATGTAAGTTCAGAAGAAACATCTGTTGATTCAAATCAAATTAAACCACAACAGAAGTAAAAATTTTCATTAGCAATGTAGTGGGCTTTGGTAGAAAGAAATCTACAGTCTTCTACTCATGAGTAATATGTTAAAGGCTGAAGAAAGGGCATATGCTTTTCTTGGCTTTGAATTTAATATAATGAAGCCTGCGAAGTTCAACATAATTAAATTAATACTGACACACAGTGCGACTTGCTCACAAAGATGTGGCATTTGGCTGGGAGCTAAAACCACATCACAGATAAAACATGCACAAATATCTTTTTTAAAAGGCCTTCTAAGACTTCCCAGGTGAAAACGTCAAACTTAAAGACTCTTTGGTGGGAGAACACAATTTTAAAAATATTTTTATATTTAATTGACACACAGTAATACATGTTTTAGCATACAGTGTGGTGTTTCAATACACTGAAGCGACATGAAAAAAATCACATTAGAGTAATCATCTCAAACATTTATCATGTCTTTGTGTGAAAACTCAAAATTCTCTCTACCTGTTATTTTCAAAAATATTGTTTTAAAAACATATATTATTTTTAAAGTATACAATACATACATAGACACACATACATGCATACATACAGGCACATACATCCATACATGCACATAATACACACACACACACACATATATATATATATATATACTTTATTTTCAATCATTTTCTGCCAAATCATATCCAACCCTTTCTTGTGGGTAGAAATCTATGAACAAGTCCAGCAAACACCTTTGAGTGAGTGAGTGAGTGAGTGAGTACTCTCTTTTGCTGCCCGAGACACACAGGAGATGAAGGACAGCCTCTGGTGTCTGTGAAAGGACAGCAGTGACACATTGCTGCAGAAAAAAGAGCAAGGGTTTATTGTCTGTGATTCTTACTGCTTTTCTCTGTCCTTTAGAATGTCTCTCTCAGTTATAGTCTGTTTTTGTATTATTTCTATTTAATTCAAAGCTTTCTTTTCCTTACAATCCACTGTTTGACTATTTTATGAAGAAAAGGAAAAGGATCTCTAGATGTAGGGCCAAACACACACCAATGTGGCTTTTTCTAATAATAGGCTGGAGAAGAAGGGGTCCTGAACTCCTGGTTGTGCCAGCTTGACAATGCTAAGTCACAATTACTAAAATGGGGAGGGAGATTCAGGAATCACTCAGAAATACTTTAAGTGGACTTTTAATAAAAATGGCAATTAAAATTAATTATACTGTTAATTAACCTATTTTAGTCTACAACACAGCTATCAAAGGCAACCCGAGATGGTTAGAATTAGAAATATGACATTTCTAGCCCTATGACTCAATAAACTTTTTTAGTACTTACTGGATAGACAAAGAAACATAGCAACAGCCCTAAACAGGGAAACACCATCAAATCACTCTACTCAGGGTCCAGTGTACCCCACTGAAGAGATGGAAAGGGTATAGGGGTCAGAGAGGATGGACGACCCTCCAAAACAAAACTTTCTAAATAAACATGATCAGGACACATATGAACTCAGAGACTGTGCACTGTACACACAGGGACTACATGGTTCTTCACCAGATGGGGACCTAGAACTAAAAGGAGAAGTGGACACATGCCTGCATCCCTAACCTAGAAGCATCTGCAGTGGAAAACTACTTGCAAGAAAAACGTGAACACTATAATGTGTTAAGAAAAATAACAATGAAAGCATAGATCACAAGAGAAGGCTGGATACTATTGTATTCAGAACAATACTTTATGAAAGTTATTGGGCAAATACCCAAATAAATAATGAAAAGATTCTTCAACTATAACATAAACAAGAATTTGGCTTTTTAATCACTATTATCAACATTTTATTATAGAGGCCAATAAAATGTAAATATTAATCAGAATCTGAGGAATACAGGCGATTCTGATGACTTAGCCAAACAGAACTACTACCTTAGCACAAGGCTATGAACTGAATTAGTCTAGCTATAAAGAACACTCATGTTAAATATGATATGATTATACTGCCAGCTTCTTGGAAATTTAATTATTTAAATAAAGCAAATCACTGACACTGAGATCTAACTGACGCCCCCCCCCCCGGATTATACTGATTATTCCTGGATACCAAATATAGCATGAAAAGCAAAAGGTAGTATCAGGTAAATAGGAAGCATTCTTTGTCTTTCTTTTTTTTTTTTCTCTTGATACCGCTTTCCCTCCCAAGCTGAATAACTCTAATAACTGTTAAACAAAATATCTGAGATGGCGGAAGAGGAGAGAAAGCAGCCTAATACAGAAGTGAGGTCTTTGAAACTGCATGTGGCCAATTCACTTTCCCCAAGAGTAATCGGGTACCGTTTTTCCAGAGGAAGACTTGGCCACTGTAATGACATGTTAAAGTGGAAACCCTTGGGCTACACAGCAAAGCAAAGAAAGTTACTTTAGCCAGTGCCTGCACACATATGGAACCTGTTAAGGAGAAGGGGACTACACAAAGATCTAGGGGGAAGTTCAGGAGACACCTAGGCTGTATCCGAAAGAAGGAGAATAGAGGAAAGGGTGGATCCAAAGGAAGAAAACTGGGCCAGAGATCAGTCAAATGTAGGCAGGCTGGTGGGCAGCTGTGCACTTCTGGTCCCAAATGTTCAAAGTTAGGGAACACTCCTTAACATGTTTTTATTTCTCTAACACAAAGACTGGATTAAGAAGAAATCAAGGGTGTATCAGTTTGTTCTGGATGTACTTTGGTCGTTTCTTTGATTAACCTCGCTTGTTTACACGATTTATTTTAGTAAAGGCTCGGTCCTCAGACTTTAATAATATGTGAGACTTGCTAAGACTAAGCCTCCAGCTAATGTTCTAGGGTTATCATGTTACATTATTCTGTCTTCCCTTAACAACATCCCAGTAGATACTTCTCTCTCTTGAAAAAGTGCAATGCTCACCGTCTTACTGTATTTAGAGTCAATCTTGAGCGTAGAAATGATAATTAGATTAACTTTATAAGATGTTATGCCTACATGAAAAATTTATGGGCACAGATGAGGCAGAAAGATAACTAGAGAGAAAATTTAAGAAAATAGTCGTAAGCTATTATCTTCTGAGCATAGCACAGCCATTGCAAATATGATCTCAAGGCTGCCATGGTCACCTACACTGGCCCTTCACAAAACTGGGCCTGTCAATAGTCATGCATGCGTACATCCAGGAGGGACTCCAGGCTCTTGGCCTCCCCGATGAACAGCTGGATACAGCTGGCTGCAGGGGAAGACACAGTCATTGTCTTCATCTGTGTACCCAATGTTGAGCGCATCGAGTTCCAGTGCATAGTTCTAAACCCAAGGGCACACAGGCCACACTAGTTAAACTCAGTGTGTCACAGAATCAGACAAAAAAGATGTGGCAAAGGGGTCAGAGGGGAAGAGGGAAGATGGCAGGAGAGAGGGGGAGAAAAGAAAGGGCGAGAGTAAGATTGATAAGAACTCACTGTAGCTTTAGATACGTAGAAGAGATTGTCAAAGAACAGTGAATAAATAAACGCAAAAGCAACAAACACAAACAAAATGAGTTGGTTTGCTTTCATGTGGAACAGGAGGATAATGATACCGAAAGCTCACCTGTGTACATGTGTCAGACAAGGTACATCCCCTAGGTGTATGGATGTGGCAGAGAAGGTACACTCCCTAAGATGTTTTTTCATACTCTGTATAGTTACCAGAAAGAGGTCAGTCTGGTCTTATGGAGCTAGCTTACAGGGCTCAGTAATACAGGGTTTATTCTAGACAGGACAGGAAATCAAAAACAAGGTAGCGGGGATAGTGGCCCAGATCTACAGGACACATGCATTGCCAAGTAAACTTGACCAACTGAGTCTTGAGCATTCCAGTTTCTATTTGAAAAAGAGCAGCTCACAGGGAATGGCACGTCTCTCTGAGGTGTGAGAAGGAAAGCTTTGCAGCAGCTAGACTCGGGCAGGTACTACTGCAGCAGAATTCAGTCAGGGAAGGCGCTAAAACCGAATGCCTGCTCCAACTCATTTTGTTCTGGCTTGCTTCTGAAATGTCCCCCACCAGCCCATCGTTTGACTACTTGCTTGTCAGCAGTGCTATTTTCTGGGTGGAGTTTAGGAGGCTTGCAAGTGGAACCTAGCTAGCAAAGTGGGTGTTTACAGGTGGGACTTGGAAGGCTATTTATTGCCTGGTCCCTACATTCAGTCGCCTGCTTCCAGGACTGCCATGGTATAAGGACCCATCAATACCCTTCCATTATCAACTATTCTGCACTACACTGCATTTGCACAATGACTAAAACTCCCTGAAACCAAGACGCAAAAATATCTTCCCTCCCCAAAGTTTTTCCTGTAATATATTTCCGTTGCAGGAAAACAATTTTTTCCCCAAAAGCCTCCTTATGATCTTGAATGACAAATATTGCTAATTTCACAGACATGGTGCTGACAGGGAGAGGGCCAGCTGAGCTTTATGTGGAGTTACTCAAATAAAAATTATAGTAAATTATGCTATTTATCCACGGAAAAGGGGGACGAGCCAGAAAAAAGATTGACTCTGGACATAGTACTGAACTCAGGTACAGGCCTCGTAACCACAGTTTGGGGATGCTAGACAGAGAACTCAACTAATAGGTGAACTCTATGGGTATCTTGACTCTACCCAGATGTCTGAAGTCTCTCAGTGGATATCTAGACTCTGATGTGTGAATGCAGTGGCTATCCAGGCCCAGATGTGTGAACTCAGTGGATATCTAGAGCCAGATGTGTAGTGAGCCCTAATAGTCCAGACAGGAATCATTGGACAGAGCAGAGATTCCAGAAATAGAGAGGAGTTCCGCACTGATTCCAGAATGACCTTTAGCTTTGCCAAACACAAATCCAGATGACTGGCAGGTAGTAAGTAAAATTTAATCACTTAAGTGATTCATATATAAAACTTAAACCTTAAACTTAAAAATTACATATAATATTTTCCTGTTATCATATTTAGAACTTACTTACACTTACTGTCCAGCTGAGTGGCTCTCCATGCTGATGGAATTTCGGAAACACCCGGGACTGCCCAAAAACTACAGCTGCCAGGGGCTTTGCTAGAACACATCTGCCCTGAGGCCTGGGAGAAGGTGTTTAATTATTCTCAAGCGGCCGTTATGCACAGTGGCACCGAGCACATCCAGTGTGGCCAATCACAGCTGCGCTAGCCCTAAAACACTAGGTTCTCTTGTCCATTCAGATTTAAGAACTTATTATACTACATACTGAGCAGCCGGCCAGTCTGGATTACATAGTGAGCCCCTTCCTAAAAACCAAAACAAACAAAAACTAGTGCAGTTTAAGCAGAGTTATAGCCAGAATTGCCAAGTTGTATTTCTTATGGGAAGAAACAGAAATAAGTAATAATTAAAAAAGACTATTCAGCAGTAAAGAAACGGAATGAGATTTACAACACTGTAAATTTCCTTATATTAAAAAATGAACCCTTTTCCTTCATAAAAATGAGCCACGCTTTATAGTGGAATTTCATTGAAATTGTGTAAGAAGAAAAAGGTACTTGTCAAAGACTCTCTTGTCTCTCTTACATTTATTCTTCTCCTTTGATAACCACCTGAAAGCATGGTCGAGCAGTTTTTATGGTCTAGCTGTCCCTTTCCACAGAGTTTGCTCTACTCTTCTTCAAGGACGCCACTACTCGGGGAGAGGGACAAGAAGGCTAGAGGAGCTAGCTGAGAACACTTAGTCATTGTTTCAAGGAGTGCTGCTACCCAGCTCATTGCTCACTGCATAACCCAGACCAGCGCAGAGGACCCTGAGGCTTCGTCTCCATCAGCATCTTACCAGTGCGCTGCCATCAGTCCAACGGAAGTCGTGCTCAAACATCTTGTCATTGAGGCCTATCCACTGGTAATCATGGCCCACACCTAAGTGACAGAAGACAGATGTTTTACCTCTGTTCCAAAGCATTTTTTCAAAGAAAACTATTCTCAGAGTGAGTCATGCATCCTCTTCTCTGTTTTTTTACTTAGCTGTTCATAAATCTTTCTTACTTTATTCTTCTTCCACCCAATGAGCATTACATTAACAAACACATTTTCAAACACTATGAAAAATTAATATATCAGAGGCAATCATTTCCCTGGGAATCAATCATAATTAAATTATGTTCTATCTTCACTCATAATAGAAGGCATCTACTTACTTTTCTTGCTAATCTATGCCATTGGGAAAGATTAAGTGGCCCACTGAAATACACCAGATTTTGCAGTCTACCCTCACTTGGAAAAAAAATCTCTTTTCTCCAAATAATAAACACGAAGACCAAATAGTCCTGAAAAATTACTTTCAAAGACATTTACCATAACATGAGTTACTGGCTAAAATATCAGGCAGTATAGTTCAATAAGCTCTACCCAGATTACCCAGATTACAAATTAACAAAACTATTCCAAAAGAATAGAAGGATACAACAAAAGGATAGAGGATACAACTAATTGAGCATCAAACTATGTTTCATGAGCAAAGTAGTTGACCCTGTGCTGGATACACACTTGCTTCCCCCTCTTTGCTATGACTTAAGATTAACGTTAGGAAACAGCCCCAGTACCGGATTTCATCCGCTTTCAATCTTCACCTCTCTGTGATCTTGATAGACAACTCACTTTCTAACATTAGGAGACCACTGTAGGAGAATCGGGACGCAGTTACAATTAGGGTGCTAGTCACAGCTCTGATTTGTAGGATAACCCTTAAAGCAACTTTATTCAATATTCAAATATTCAAAACAGAATGATAATGATAACTAAACGTGACCATAACTATATTGAGCCAGAAGAAAAAACCCTCTGTGTGAGGGTAAAGATCAAGTAGCAACTGCTTATGAGCCAATCTATAGTTACACCTGTCACTGAGTAATGGCTTCTTGTACCCTACCTAATGGTATCCTAAAGTGGAGGCGGTAACAAAGTTTATCTTATATAGCTCACAGGCGAGAGACCTCATACACTGAACAAAGGCCTAGAAAACTACTTTAAACTGGGATCCAAAGAAAGCTAAGACAGCGGAGAGATGAGTGAGGCTCCAAACAACTGATGTCCGGTACATACGATTCACAAACATCTGTTCCTCGTGAGACAGGATGCTGGTGAGGTGGGCACCCTGCAGGCGACACTCCCTCTCCGCAGCATCCCATGTGCGGCGGTGAGCGAAGTACTTGTAGCACTGCCCCTGGAACTTGTGCCAGCCGTAATCACAGGTCTCCGTGTCTGGGAAGAAACAAGGCCAACGTTAAGCAAACTTATCGACGTTGTACGAACGTGGCTCCTTAGTCCCTGAGTGAAACGCAAACGCAGTGTTCCTGAGGAAAATGATTCAAAAGTTTTGATCACAGTGACAAAGACATCATTGTCAAGTAACTGTAACTGATCCCCGTGAAGTGAGTGGCTGTGCACATCTTTGGACTGAAAAGGCACTATCTAGTTGAAGTTTCCTTAGTTAAAGACACCTTTCAAAGGAGAAAAGGCAGCAGAGCAATAGGCCTAAAACCTCTGAGGCTGCAGAAAAACTGACTTACTTGTGACATAGTTGCCACTAATTTCTTTTCAACACACCTTCTCGAAGCAGATGGTTCATTAGAGATGGGATGAAGATTCCCGCTAACAGGGTCATGAACACTGTATTTGTGCAATGACTTCAAAAGTTCTGGAAGAGTTCACTCCCCAGAGAGCTCTCTGGGAGGCCACAGGCTCTTGTCATGTAAGATTTATGAAAAGAAGAAACACCCTGAGCAGACGACTTTGGGAACAGTTTGGAATGTGTACTTCCTTTTTCCAAAAAGGAACAACTGGGAAATTCTGACGCAAATGCACCAAGCTTTTGAGTTAATTAAAAGTAAAACAACCAAGCCCTTTTATGATCTATAGCTAAATAATTTTGATCTGCGTAATATGTATCTCACAAATACATTGAAATAGTTCCACTTAAAAAAAAAAACTAAAAAACTGCAGCATTAACAGAATTTTAGACACAAAGGAGAACCTTCTTGATCTCCAAATAAAATTGACTTTCCCATCATTTTACCAATTCATAGATTAAAAAATACCACCTTCCAATGCTTACTTTATATGCTGCCCATGGTAGCCCCACTGGGACTCAACCCCCCCTGATTCTGGTCTAATAGATTCCTCTTTGTGCACTTTTGAGATTTTCATCCTGAGGGATTTAAATTCCTCCCCTGACTTCAGTGTTTCCAGTCACAGTTTGCAAGTGATGTGGCTCATCTCTGCAGTCACAGGTCCGATTTACTCCCTTAGGTCTGTGGCAGGCAGCGGCCGACTTACTGTTCTGGATAAAGTGCGCTGGAAGGTTGCCTTGTGATACTGTTTGGACCTCCTAATTCTCATAGGAAGGATGCATAACACAGCCATGTGCTTCAGATAAAGTAGCTGGCAGAACCCCCAAAGGAAGCCAATTTTGGTCGGTTAGATATTAGTTTGCCTTTTGGGAAAAATTCACTTGAAAGAATTCAGTAATGGGTGGGAAGTCAGGGGAAAAAATCGATTTCCATGAATGAGGTTCCCGATACAGGAAGAGATGGAAACCACTTAGAACACTTTTCCTGCCAAAATCCGTACTGCAAGATTGTAACTGCGCAGCTTGCCTTAACCGTGCAATTCACCATTTATACTAAGATAAGGCACACAGCGTTAGGATCCAAATTTCTGATTAATGCACCGGGAAATTAATCTGGACAGACTTTCTTATCTTCCATAAACTGAGTGATGTCAGTTTGACTTTCTTTTTCTGTCTTTTATCATTAAAATGGACTGTCAATAACTATGTTTTTCTTTTCCACAAAACCAAAGTCATAAAATTCAAGTGCTTGACCACACCAGCCATTCACAGTTTGGTTGTGCCTAACCCTCTAGAGGTGCGTGTGCTGGAGACCAGTCCCTGATATCGGGCTGTCATTAGGTGCTAGAACAGACATGAACATGAATGGAAGGGAAGTAGGCGAAGGAGCCCTACCTGGTGACGCTCATGCTTTGGGGGGTCTTAAGGTAGGATGCTGTAGAAGGAGCAAGTCTGCCCCTCTTAGGTCTCTAGTTTGTTTCTCTTTTTATCCCTACCCTCTGCATGAGATTAGTTTATTTTCTAGTCCTCCATCGTGTCATGGTATGGCAAGTAGGACCCATCAGAGACCAGATAGATGGAGCTACCCTGTTTTGAACTTTTAGCCTTCATAATTAGAAATTAAATAAACCCTTTTCCTTTATTATATTATTATTATTATCATAGTAGTTAGCATCAGG
This sequence comes from Alexandromys fortis, assembly GCF_014885135.2. NCBI lineage: Eukaryota > Metazoa > Chordata > Mammalia > Rodentia > Cricetidae > Alexandromys > Alexandromys fortis. The sequence goes on along the minus strand of NW_026068055.1, from coordinate 1,399,270 downwards.
AAGTCTGTTACAGCATAACAGAATAAACAAATGCCTTCCTTAGGAAATAGTGCATGGAGTTTTATAAGAAGATGGACCCAAATATGAAGGAGCCAAGTTTTTATTAATACCAAGGTAGGAGAATTTACCACCTGCAGTATCTAAGTAAAACATATTCCCTTTCAAAAATCATAGATAGAACTAGGAATTGAGCCTAGGGTCATAGCATGCTAGGCAAGTGCTCTACCATTGAGCTATAACGTTAGTCTTTCCTTTATGTTTTTTTTTTTAACTGAAATAACATCTCATTAAACTGGCCAAACAGCCCTTGAACTTACAGTCCTCCTACTCAGCCTCACAAGTAAGTGTGATTATAAATAAGTCCCACAAACACTGAGACTGTAAATATCTAGATGAAGACCACTTAGTAGAATTAAGGAACTTTTGTGTCTGTCAAGTCAAAATCCATTTTTTATCTCTTTAATTTCTAGTATTCATGAATTCAACAGTTGTGTGATGGGGGAGTTACAAAATTAAGGAGCACCTACCAGCATCTATTTCCATGGGACATTTAAGAATTGCTCTTGGGCACAGCAGTTGGAAGCAGAGGCAAGCCAATCTCTGTGAGTTCTAGGGCAGCCTGCTCTACAAAGAGAGTTCCGGGACAGTCAGGGTTGTTATATAGAAAAATCTTGCCTTGGAAAACAAACAAACAAATTTCTCTGGTGCTTTTTCAACTTTATCTAAAAATAATGTGAATCTTGGTATTTTGTAGCTGTTGCTTTCTGCTTTTTTATTTGTTTGTTTGTTTTTTGATTTTCGAGACCGGGTTTCTCTATGTTGTTTTGGAGCCTGCCCTGGAACTAGCTCTTGTAGACCAGGCTGGCCTTGAACTCACAGAGAGCCGCCTGCCTCTACCTCCCAAGTGATGGGAAAAGGCATGCACCACCACCACCCAGCTTCTGTTTTCTTTTTTAAAGGCAACACTTTGAAGTATTTTTAGTCTTCCTCCCCTCCCCCCTTGCCCCTTTCAACATTTGGCATCAAACCCAGAGCTTTGCACATGCTGGGCAAGCATTCTACCTCTAAGATCTGGCAGAGATCCCCACACTAGTTGCTCTCTTAAAAACCTATCACCCATCACGATAGATGGGTATCATCTGCCTCACAGTCTGTACAGCACAAAAGTTACAACACAAAGACATGGTAACTCCTGCTCATAAGGGCAGGGGCTGAAGAGTCACTCTTAAAACTACTCCATAAACATCTGTCCCATAGGCTGTGGAGGTGACGTTTTCTGCACTTCTGAACCAGAGCGGCCAAATTTTAAAGCCACTGTCAACACCTCGACCCCTTGCCTCAGCAATCTGTCATTGACTTCACAGCAAGCTGTCTGTGCCTGTTTCTCTACTATTCCAAAAGCCCTTCCTAGAGTTTGTGACCATTCACCAAAATATGTCCCCTGCCCAAAGTGCCTGAGACTTAAGCAGTTACTCATGCAGGGCAAAGGTCAGCTGAGGAAACAATGACACAGTCACAGGCCCCTTGGACAGAAAGCGGCTTGACAACAGCGCTGCTGTTAATGAAGAAAACATTTGTTCTTAGGCAACCTGAAAAGAAGAGAGAAAAATGTTCCTGTGCCGGGCGGTGAATGGGAGGCATACAGCTGTGCTGGTAAACAGCTGGGTAGACAGTCAGAAGCAAATAAAAGCAGCAAAGCTAGGCTTGCTGGAGAGGAAACAGAGGCTCCTGAATGTCGGGTGACCCCATTAATGAAGAAGCAATCTGTCTCGTTTCAAAGCAAAGGAGAGAGTAAGGAGGCCCAAAGTCCCTTCATGGAATCTGTTCCCACTTAACCTATTAGATGCTCATCAAGTAAGATCTCTGTCTTTGGGGATTGCTTCGGATGCAAGAAGATATTGGAAACCCTTGGGCTTTAGAGGTAAGCTGCTCAGGATCATCAGCTTGAGTGCATCACTTGTCCTCTCTAAGCCACAGTTCCTAACACAACGCAAAGTTGTTAGCACTCAGAAAATCATAGCACTTTGATGCAACAGTTTTCCCTAGTTCACCAAAATCAGTAAGTGGACCCTGTTTGAAGGTTCATCTTTAGGGCTGCAGTGTCAGGACAAGCACTCAACAAATACTTGGTCAGTTACTGTCTGCTTTGACTTTACTTGTTCCCCGTACTGGAAACTGCATGTTGGTAATCATTTCAATGCACTAGAGTGTTTAAGTGTCTTCCCTTTTCGTGTTTGTGTAGTAATATGTTTCTTATTCTTACTTTAAGAGTATGAGCTTGGACCAGGTGGTGGTGGTGCATGCCTTCAATCCTAGCACTTGGGAGGCAGAAGCAGGTGGATCTCTGTGAGTTCCTAGCAAGCCTGGCTACAGAGTGAGTTCTAAGACAGCCAGGAATACATAGAGAAGCCCTGTCTCTAAAAACTAAACCAAACGAACAAACAACAGGAAGATGTCCTCCTCCACATGTATGACGTGGTACCTACAGGCACAAAATAATAAATAAATGTCCAAAAAAGAATCTTGGTCTGTTTTCATATGTAAACTCTGAGGCTGACAATTTTTTAAAGAGAAAACAATTTTTTTTTTTTTTTTTTTTGTTTTTTCGAGACAGGGTTTCTCTGTGGTTTTGGAGCCTGTCCTGGAACTAGCTCTTGTAGACCAGGCTGGTCTCAAACTCACAGAAATCTGCCTGCCTCTGGAGAAAACAAATCTTAAAAATGTAGCCATTAGCCTTCCCTTACAACAGTAACTTCAGTCCAGATGACATTGGGCTTACTCTTGCTTTCTTGTAGTGACCGTCTGGATTAATGTCACAAATAGGGAGAGTGCCCGATGTGTCTGGATGTCTAGTACATTTCCACTTTGTTCTGTAGAATGGAAGCTCAGCACTGAGCATTCTTATCAAAGCCAAAGCGCTGCATGGCTTTAAGCAGAGGAAACTGGCCTTCTTAAGTTCAGTGTGCTAAGTGAGCCTGTAGCCCATTTCTGAACAGTGAAGTAAGCAGGGTTACCACTAACCACCTGAAACACACTGTGAGCTTGGCCATAATCACAAGTATTGGGATATTTGGAGGCTTTCTTTCATTCAGGAAACCCAGATGCTCCTTCGATGGAATAGGTTCCTGGAAGCAGCTGTGCATCCTCTCCCATAAAGCGGGTGGCAGGCCACAGCTAACGAAACACACTGTAACCATGCGTCAATGCCTTCTCTAGCTATGGCTGACCAAGAGCAGAAGCCCCAGCATTGCAAATGCTTATGGGGATAAAATTAAGGCAATCCATTAGTCCTGATATACATACTGGTCATGAAATGATAAATGACTTGTGTTCCCAGAAATAATACTTATACATATTTCTTTAATGACCAGATATCCTTAAGTCTGCTTCAGCATGCCCATTAAGATCCCAGCATATCAACAACACAAGCAATCCAGTACACTCTATAGTTTATATGTTTGGGACTATTCACATACAGGGAACCCAACGTAACCCGTGAACTTTCCCAATACAAAACATATAGAACAAGTCCCAAAATTAACGCCAATAGCGTTCATCACAAACTATTATATAAAATGCTATATTAGCTCTTACCTTGTTCACACAGGGCACCAACATAACTTGGAAGGCAGAGGCACCGAAATGTGTTAAAACCGTCCACACATGTGGCTCCATTTCGGCAAGGGTTGGAATGGCATTCATCAAAATCTGAAATAAAATTTTAAGTGTGACTAAAGAGGGCAAAAATGTTCTATTAAGAGAGATTGCTAGATACGACACATGATAGCAGCTAAATTTAATTCTCATATTTTACAAAAAGTAACTTGTGTAAGTTCATTATACTATATTTTGGACAATGTTACACACACCCCAAAAATTCCATTTTTAAATATGAAATTCTCTTTCATGAATGTTTCTTTGATGAGACTGGAAACTCTAAAACAATATCAAAAATATCAGGAGTAAGGTGTTTCCATTGCTAATTGGTGAATCCAGTGAGCCCTGAAACTAATAAAGAATCTCACATCTGGTGGAGCTTCAGTTAAGTTAGCACAGATGTTCACAAAAAGACAGAGATGGCCTTGTGAAGCCTGGGTGGGTATGGATTGGATCGACAGAACCATCAAAAGCCTGATTAACTTATTTGATACATTTTGTTTAGACACAGGTTTCTCTGAAATTGCGGATGGAGTCCACAGTACACCTCCTCTCCCATTATAGCTGCCAGAAAAGCACTGTAGCTTTTCAGCCAAGAGCATCTTACCCAGTTCACACTGGTCTCCACTGAAGCCAGGAACACAGGTGCACACATAGGAAGTCTCCGTAGGATAGCAGGTGCCTCCATTGAGGCATGGATTCTTTTTGCAGTGATCAGGTCCTATCACGTTCAGGAAAAATAAAAACAATTAGCCTCCCCTCCTAAGTTAAAATGTGTTTTAGCACAAAACATCACTTACTTCTACCATAAAAATAAGCTTTGCCGCAGCAGTGTAGAGATACTATATATAAAATTAACTTTACTCTGGAGTGTTTCTTGGCATTATTACTAATTGTTACAAAGTCCATCCATTCATTTCTAGGACTCGATCATTATTACTTGCAAACAATACATTATACCCCAACTGGCCACTAATATATTCTATGGCAGATTTAGTTGGCATGATAATGGCATTGATTTTAGTTGAGAATGATTACACGTATGTGCACAGTGAATGGAAATGTATTCTTTTACACGATGTTAGTTCATGTGAAATGGCTGGGAACACAGAACATGCATTCTTTTAGCAGGTTGGCTTGTTACCAGTGTTTGAATTACTATTGCCTTTTACCAATTAATGCTCAGAAACTGTCTTCGAAAGTGTGCACTGAAGTTTCTTCTGCTACATTAACGTGCCTTTCCAAAAACACGCTCCAATGCACTCCTTTAAACTATACTTGAAGAAAAGCAACACAGGCATTAAACTCTACTGTATGAAAACAACTCCGAACACAAAACACTCACTTAAAACGAAGCCCCAAATTTTATTAGTTTCTTAATAAAACATAAATAGAACTAAGCCCCCTAGAAAATGGATGAAAAGGCAAACCCATAAATTTTCAGTGAAATACAGTAGTTTAAGGTGCATTTTCTAAATATAAATACTTCATACCTCTGAAGCATGTATTTTATTCTGTTACTTTGTTACACAATATTGATATATGTATTCTTATTAAAAATTTGAATATTGTTTCAGAAATACTTAATTTTTAAAATGTCCGAGGATCCAGTTGAAGTTCAAAAGCTTTACCAAACAATCGAAATAAAATATATGTTCAATGGACACAACCTTATTTCAGAAATCTTGCCACCCCCAAATCCTGAAACGACTGCACACGAAAGGATGTGTATCTTCTGAAGAACCCCTGGCTATAGCAGTAACGTGACCCGTTCCCAGGTAAGAAGCTCAGACTCAACCTTCCCTACAACTAAATAAAATGTGGACAACTGCAGGTTCTGAGGAGGCTACACATCCATTCATAACCTGGACAACTACACGGGCCTGGCGAGTCTACACACTTCCGTTATTCAAATTGGGTCATCTCAGATGCTTACTCAGTTTCTCTCTCTCTCTCTCTCTCTCTTTTGCTTTTTCTAAAGTACTTTCTCTTGTATTTTCAAGGATAAAAATTTCCCCATAGTCCTGGTCTGCCACATATTAAAGTACACTGCCTACACTAAACAGAATTCAGCGGACACTTAGGTGGCCATGCCTCTGGCACTGTGACATGCTTTTACTCCTATCATAGACACCAGACACCACAGTGAGGTCATGTGGCAAGTCTGGTGGGAAAGGAGCTTTTCCTGTAAACTTGAATAAGTTCTGGTTAAAAGACAAGTTTGCTTTTCAACATCTCATTCTTCCCTAAGTACTCTGGAAAAGCTGACCCTGAAACAGATAAGCTGGGCACTCCCACACAAGCTGCTGTCTACAGAACTGCAGTACAGAAGGGGCTGAGTCTCAGTAAATAGTGTGGTTTGGAAAATGCAGAGGTTCCCTTTCATCTGCTAATTATTTCCACGTCTTTAAGTGCATTTCAGTTTACTGATGAAACAATAAATATTAGCCAGATCACTAGATTATCATTATGTATTTAATATAGTTATACGCCAAAGTAATCCCAGTGTCAACTACCTTGAATTAATTTTATTCACAAAATACTCCAATGATAAGCCCTTTATGAAAGTCCCAAGCTTCTGATAAATGCGTTCCTCTGATTCCCGAAGCAGAATATTTGTCACAGTAATATTAATATGACTAGAAGAATAATTCTAATAGCCATGACCTAAAGTACAGGATATAAGATGAGACATGTTTTCAGCAAACACAACCCTCAAAATGATGTGTCTCCTCTCTCCTTCCCTCCCTCCCTTGCTTTCTTTCTAGGTAGTGATGTTGGTTATTTGTGTGTTTCATTAAAACTCTTATTTAAATAATGACATTCTAAGAACAAACAATAAGAGCTGACTTTGCAAACTTTTTAGACTAGGTTAAAAAAGATTACTTCTATTAAGTAAATGTTCTGGTTTTGGTTTATATATTATTAAATATCAGTTGTTAATTTATGCCATACTAAAAATCAATAAAAGGGCAGTAAAAAGACCATGGACATCAGCGTACGATTGTTTTGTCAAACCCCATTTTTTGCCATGGTGTGGCTGTGCATCCTTGGGCAAATTACTGACCCTTTCTGAATACCTATGTCTTATCCTTTTACATTGAGTTCATGTAATAGGATGAGTTCTAAGGCATTTTGTGAAGATTAAATGAAATGATCTATATGAAGTAGTATCAAATATATGTTTTTATAGTCAGTATAGAAATAGGAATTAATTTCTCAAGAGGCAGAAGTAAACATACTGAATACACTATGACTAGAAACTAAGTGAGAGTCATGTAAACTATTTCAAGCAAGGAAATCACACTAGAGTACAAACTGTCATTGCTCACACCAACCACAAGGCATTTGGAAAAACCATTCACTATTCTCAAATGTTAAAGGCCTGACCAATTATGGTGCTGCCATAATAGTGTCACTGAAGGCCAGGGGTTTTAAAAGAAAAGCCTGCTCTTCCCCATTTTTACTGCTATGATATATGATTGTAGGACACAAGACAATATTTCAGCTGTGGATAAAAACACATTGAATTTTAGACCATTATTTCACTTTATCTATAACTGTATGTTACAACTGTATGTTGTCTGTGAGACGCATAAAAAATGCAAAGTATGTTTGTAAAGTACAGAAGTGTCCATACTTACATTCATTGCCTCAAGTTATGACTCACTACTGTGGCTTTGCCTGAACAATATAAAAGTCTCTATGAATTTGACATTGCACAGAACCTATATACACATATATGTGTATATATACATACATGCATAGGTAAGAATCAAGGGACTGATCCAAGCCTTGGAAACAGATGTATCAATACTGACATCTTACCTGGTAGATAAACGGCTGTGCCTTCCACGGATTCTTCATTAATGCCAACCAGGAAAGCGGTTTTATTAGAATTGTCCAGAATGGAAAATGGTGTTACCGAATGTGGAGTATTTCTATCCAGAGTGCTGGCTGTTGCCTGACTACTGTGATCAAGAATTGTTTTGGACCCTTGCTTTTCAGATGTCGTTATTACAGAGTTTTCTCCAATTAACGATGTGTATGTTTCATGGTTAATTTCCAAAGGCGGAAAGGTGGGCTCCTCGGGCTTCTGTGGGATGGGCTGAGGTACCACACCTGTCTCAACCCCGAAAGCCAGAGAAGCAGAAGATTGCTGCTGCTGTGTGGCACCTACCACCTCAATGTCATCTGCAGCTGGCAGGACACGTCCACTCTCTGGTGTTTTGGCACTGGGAGACATTCCAAATATTTCTCCTGGAAGCTGATTGTTAGCTTTGTTTAGGTAATCTTGTGAGATCTCAGTTTCTTCTTCAACAATTGGTTCAGTGGGAGAAGTTTCCAGCTCTACTAGTAATGTAGGCTTTCTCTCATCTTCCAAAATATCTAACGTAGGGTCAGGAGACAAGAATAGAGGCTCAGTTCTGGGGACATCCTCTTCACCGGATGGCCTGATGGTTGCTTCAATATTAGCACGGACTTCCTTAAAGGTGTTGTCTAGCGGTCTTTGTGATGAGGCAGCACTAGGACCTGGCTGAGCCCTCGTGTGGGGAGCCTCTGGGTAGTCAGAGACTCCACTGTCTATGAAGACGGGGAAGGGAGAAGGTGGTGTCTGGGGAGACAACTCTGCCAGGGAGAAAACCGCAGGTGTTGTCTCGGTGTAATGTGTGGAGTCAGGTGCCTCTGTCACTTCAGGGGTTTCTGTTAAATGCTGAGTGCTACCAATACTTACAGAAGCAGGGGGACCTGTCAGTGCCTCTCCTGCTCCTGAGAAGAATTCTGGCTGGAAAGAAGGACCTCCGTGTTTCTTTTCCTCATATTCTTCCCGTGTCCTTTCCAAATGACCCAGGGTTGATACTACTTCACTTTGGTCTGCAATCGCTTGGCCGTCAGACAATGTGCTTGACTCAAATATATCATCCAGAGAAACTGCTTCAATGTTGGGTTTTTCAGTCTCTGGACTGACTGTGGTTAGTTGACTAGGAAAGTGCAAGGTGGACACTGTGGGAAGGAAAGTATCTACTTCTGTTTCTCTGCCAGAAACTGGGATTCCAGTTGCAAAGTTAAAGCCTGTGTCTTCTGCCTGCCTCCCATCCTGAGAACTTCCAGACTCTCTGGAGACCGCTTGAGTGGAGCCAACAAGAAGTGCATCACCAGAGCCTTCAAATGCCTCCTCGGTAGTAGAAAGGTTAACAGCTGCCTCATGCTTCTCTTGGCCTTGAAGGATTTCTTCATTACCGCCATGGGAGCCCAATGGCATCTCTGGATCTAGGTCAGTTTGTATTCCCGGAATGTACTCATATACGGGTTTAATGTGATCAATGTCTATAATGACATTTTTATCTGATGTCAGCTCAGGCAGAATTTCAACAATGGCACTCTCAGTAATTGTTAATCCTAAATCCTTACCATCCTCTTTGTCTAGATCTATAATAATGCTTTCAGTGGGTTTTCTTCTGTTAGGCTTCAAGGTAGAGCCTTCAAATCTGATATGGTCTTGTAAACCATCTGCAATACTTTCTGTGAGACTTTCATATGGCACTGTGCTGGGCAGCGTGCTGGCTGAATACAGGGAATTCTCATTGTACTCTGAGTGATGCAATAGCATTGCTGAAGCTGTTGGTCCATCAGTAGTGCCGACCTCATTCCTTGACTCCTCTGGATGCTTTTCCAGGAATCCATCAGATGCAAATGTGCTGTCTCCTTGATTGGTTCTCTGAGTAGGTCCAGAGGTGTACATTAAATCACGAGCATCCACTTCTCCAGATCCTTCTCCAGAATTTACATAAAAGAAATCAGGTTGTTTTGATGCTGATGCAACAAATGCTTTGGTCATTTCGATCCTGTAAGTTTGATCCAGAAAAGCAGTGGAAGAGGTCGTTGCTGCTTCGGTGTCTGACGTTGAAGAATTCTCACTAGTAATCTGTCCAGTTATGGTATCGGGTGTATGAGTCTGGATTTCTTCTTCCCACATGAGGGTCTGATCTGGAGAATGTTCCATGTCTATGTGCTTGGTAAAAGGAAGAGGTGGAGTAGTAAGTCCTTCCGGTCCAGCATCACTCAAAGTTGTGCTGGGTGCTTCCTGACTTTCTTGAGAAATGTTGCCTGTTTTGGAAGTGAGTATTCTAACTTCATCTGTCCCATTTTCTATTATTTCATTGTCTTCAACTTTATCAGTTAAAATGTTTGTTCCTAAAATACCTGTGTGAGATGTCTCCGGATACAGCGTACTAATGATCTGCTCCACTTCAGTCAAAGTCACTGATGCTGTAGGCAGAGGGGGCAAGGACTCCCCTGATCCCAGTCCAGAGAATGAGAGATCAGTATTTGACTCTCTAATTGTTGACTTCATACCCTTTTCAAAGACTTGTGTAGTTTCTTCTTGATTTGAGGTATCTATGGCTACACCTCTAGCTGGTACAGATTCAGTCACTAAAGCAGTAATTAGAAAAGAATGTGGCTTCTCAGTAGTCTCAGGATGAGTAGTATATGATTCTGAGCCTTTAATCCCTGGACCCGGAGTAGACTGATGAGCTGTGGCCATGTCTTCCTCCCCCATTTCCTCATTAGTGTCGTATGATGTCTTTGTTGTTAACAGAGAGTGCTCTGGTGTTCGGAGTTTATCTTCAGTAAGTGTTTGGGATTCCAAAATTATTTGTTCTGGTGCGAGAGATCCATGGAGAGATTCAAAAGTCTTTTGTCCTTGAGCTTTTGCTTCAGGTGTTGTTTCACTTTCAATTGCTTGTTTTACAGTATTGACTTCCTGTTTAGACCATAATTTGGTTGGATCCACTGTTTGGGGAAAGTCCGCTGACATTGTGGTATTTACCTTTATGTCCCCGCTTTCTATCAGCTCTACAGTATTTCCAGTGTCTGCTGTCGGCAAAACGGTGGATCTTTTGTCTACTTCTGTCACAGTACCAACTTCTTGAAAACCTTCATCAAGATAATGAGACTCTGTACTAGGAAAACTGTCCACAACAAGAGGAAGCACTGGACCAACAGAGCTCCCGACTGAGGTCAGCTGCTCGCCTGAGCCCTCAGCTGAGGCAATAAACTCTTCCCAGGGGAAGGCTGAGGTGCTGGCCGGGGTACTGCTGAGTCCTTTGGAGGCAGACACTAGGTAGATGTCCTCTGAGGTAGGTGGTGTAGATGATGGAGTCTGCGTATCTCTAACTTTCTTGTTCTCAGAGCCTTCCGTCCCCACTCTTTCCTTTCTCATTGTTGGATAAGACACAGTTGACTGTTCACTAAAGTCACCGCTAAAATCTTCTCCGAAAGGAAAGGCTGTAGAAAAGTCCCTTACTTCTTCTGGGAGGCTTGGATTTCCTGGAACTTCTGAAGTAGGTGTTTCCTTAGATGCCTGGTTCATAACTTCAGCAACTCCTCTGTCCAATACCAGACTCAGAGCTAACCCTGTTGGCTCAGAGGGGAACGAAGTTTCCACATTGGGAAACAGTGTACTAGGTGATTCTTCTCTGACTTGGGTTTCAGACTCTGAATTTAATAAAAACGAAGCAATGGTAGATTCTGGATCAGCGCCAGCATCTCCTGAGCCCTGTTCCACAGAAAGAGAGGAAGGCCATCCTGAGAGAGTGGGCAGCACTCCCTCCACCTGGGGCTGGCTGCTACTACTAAGCTTAAAGGGCTGAGCCTCCAAATTGACCAAACCACTTGTTTCTCTAAAAGCAAGAGTAGAATTTGCCATTTCCTTTTCAGACTGGATGGGTGTTGTCTCTGGCACGAAACTTTCCCAGGTAGCTGAATCACTAGGAGCAGTTACATTTGGGCTTTCTAATTCTGGAGGGAAAATTAAGTGTTCTGACCTCTGTGTTGGCAATGGGACTTCAACGATGGGGGCTGCATTTGTACTTTCCTCTTTGTCTTCTCTTTTCCTTCCTTCAAAAGGTGTACTGGAAACCCACTCAGAAGCATCTGTTTGGATTCCAAATTGTGTAGGCCTTCCATCTACAGAAGGCAGCTCTGAATCCAAAGGAGTGGTGGTTTCAGGACTATATAAATGGCTGTCTGTGATCATTATCTTGCTTATATCCAAAGGGATGAGTGTATCTGTAGGATTTCCCTGTGGTAAATCAGTTACCATGGAGAAGACTTTATTTTTATATTCTTCTACTTCCCCGGACCCTTCAGTAATAGGGGTTAAAAAACTCCCTGAGAACTCTACCATTTGTTTAGGTGTTATGTCGACCAAGTTTTCCATGGTAGAAGAGGAGGCATCAGTCTGCTGGATTCCTGTTAGGGTAATTGGTTTTTCCTCCAAGATGTTTACTGACACAGAACTTGAAAGAGTATTAGAGGTAGATAGGGTAGGACTTTGTTCTGCCTCTTTGCCTGGTGCTACTTCTGTAGCCTCAGAGAAGATGGTTTTTTGAGATACTTGGTCAACGGCACCCTCTCCTGAAGACTCTTGAGAAAACAGAGGTATAGGCTTAGGCTGCTCAGGTTCAGAATTTTCAAGGTTTGGACTGCTCTCTGTGATAGACTCTGCCCATTTGGTGGCTTTATCCTCATGGAGTGAGATTGTAGGTAAAATATCGGGCTCACCACTTGAAAAGTGTTCAGGTGTTTCAGGGTAGGTCTCGGGTTTCCACGTGATTTCTAACAATTCGGTGGTGGCTTCTTTAGATTTGTTCAACTGCGTGGCAGTTGCCCGTTCTGTCTCCGCTATGATAAACTGATGGGCATCACCTGCAGAACTGTCTGAGAAATTAGGAGAAGGTGCAACACTTTCATACTGGCCACGCCTAGCTTCTGCAGCTTCCGTGTCCTTGGGCACCGTGGTGACAAGCTGCTTCCCGTTGATGTACTGCACTGAGGGCGTAGTTGTGACATCCGTTGCTTTTGCACAGTCCTCCTCTCCTTCTTCCTCGTCCTCAGTGTGATATATGTCTATTTCAAAGGAATCTGGCAACTCTGGTAAAATTTCAGCAAACAGGTCATGCAGTGGATCTGTTTCTTCACTGCATGGCTCATCTTCTTTAGGCTCTGAATCTACTGGGTGACCATTCACAACCATATCACTCATTCGACCTGAAAAAAACAAAGAGTTTTCACAATACTTAAATGGAAGATTTGGCACGGCATGACAGAAGACAGGGCGGCTCACACTCATACACACGGAAAAGAGGGTTCTGAATCTTTACAAGCCAAGTGAGATCACCCTGCTGCAAATGCTTCTTGCTCTTCAAATTTGCTGCTGTATAATTATAATAAGAAGAAAAATTCCATTTTAAGGGTGTAAGAACAAATCATCAAAACACGTCAATATGCTTAATATGACAACAGAGTTTTTAAAAGGAAAAGAGAAATCACATAGACATTTTGGTCCTGAAATGCACAATTGATGATACTGCTGTGAGCTGCAAGAATAAAAAACAAAGTTGAAATTAAGACCTTTTTACCAGATCATATATAAAAATAATTGGTCTTTGTTGCATACATCAAAAAAAAAAAAAAAAAGATCAGTCTCTATTCAGTAAGAAAGGAAAAAAGATTCCTTCTGGCCTCTTCATTCCCTGCCCCAAGTGTCTATTTTTAGACATGCCAAGTTTGTTTCTGTCCCATTTATAATGCAGTGGTCACCTGTATTCACTGAAGCGATGAGAAAGGAGCCTGAGCGCATCAAAACCAGGACTCCCTGGATGGGAAGGACTGGTACAGGCCTTTCTCTGAGAAGACCAGGAGGAGCCTTTCACTCCTGTACAACACTGTCTTTTATTATATACGCCGGGACCAGACTGATTTTACTCCTTGCTATTGACATTTTCACCAAAGACAATCTAAATGTTGCTGGCAAATATTCTAATTACAAATTTCAAGGCATATATATCAAACCATTCTTTGGACTAAGTGTCATAGGGCACCAAATACTAAGCCCAGCTGACTTTTCTGCTGACAGAAGTACAAAATTTCCAGCCTAGGGTTCTAAGAAATAAGAGAAACTGAGGCTTCAACCATATCAGAATGACATTCAGTCACCTGTGACAGAGTCCTGCTACTGTGGCTACCCTATTTCCAGTGTCATTGCAGTGAAAACGGTGCCTGCGGAGGTGCCAGGCCATGGAAGATATACAGGCCGTACCAGGCCTCCACCTGGCCAGAGGAATGCCGCTAGAGAATTAGCTTTCCCTGACACACGGACGCAGGATAAACTTCCACAGGGGGAACAACTACGGCGGAGCCAACTCTGCCACTGCAAACCCATCTCTAAAGAAGAAAAAGATTCCTTTCCTGCTGGATTGCTCCTCTTCTAAGCTCCTTCTTTCCATACACAAGGCATAAATGTTCAGTCTCCATCCATCCTTACCTATACACTCAGATTGCATTTATTCAAGCTAAAGCATATGTGTATTCAAATGATTAAACATTAATAATAATAATTATTATTAGATGAATGCACAAGTCTGGTAAATATAAAAGCATAAAACAACCAAAAGCTATTTTTGGTATACAGATACTGCAACTACTCTTTAGCACCAAGTTGAGGAAAACAATTAAATACCTAGCCTTTTACCAAAGCATCATTAAAACTATGTCTGCCCAATATTAGTTGTTACTATAATCTTACAGTAACCATTGTAAACTTTAAAAGAAGATATGATACAAATTTCAGATAGTTCAAATGAAGATACACTTTGTCCTATGAGAAGGGAAAAATAAAGACAGTGTTCAAAGCAGATGAAAGACACAATTTAGATGCCTCTGCACATGAGTCTCTTTTAATACAATGTCAATAATTTAATCAGTCAACAAATACTCCCTTATCATCAATACTATCTGAATATATAAGGCCAGATTAAGTTATAATTTCAGCATACATCCATGAAAATTTAAGGAGAGTTTCAAAAAGTGCCTGTCTTAAACGGCTTCCATTCTCATGAGCTTCATTTTGTCTTGTTTCCTTAATATATAATATGCTCATTTGATAAATACTGTAGCTTTTTTTTCAGCTGAAGTCACTGGCTATATTAGGTTTACTGTATGTTTACTGATGGTAGAGTGATTCGCATAGAAAAGCACGCTGGCATATCATGCCATGTGACAAGAGCACCTAAAACCCTTAACAGTGTAAATCATACTCTTTATGTTTTATGGCTTCCAAGAAATTTTCCTACTAAATAAGACTTAATTCAAACAAAAATGCAGAATGCGAGTAAAAGTTATTGTTTCCTTCTTCTGAAAGGAATGTCCTCCAAGTTGACAAGTTGTCCTTGTTCAGCTTGTGTCCTTACAAACAGAGTCCTTGGGTTCCTTAACATCATTTTGAGGATGGAACAATGTTACCTACTTAGGGATTTCAACTCGCATTTTTTCACATTTTCTTCTGTCAGTATATACCTGGTTTGTCCCCATGCCTTCAATACTTCATGAACAGGGGCAGAGCTTTATAAAACCTGTCTACAGTATGCAGAAGCAGATGAATTCTTCCCTGCCACGTGGCCTGAATTGCCATCAATAATTCCTTACAACTCATCAAATTCCATTTGGTCTCCTTTGTTTATTCATTCTCCAAAATTACCCCTTCATTCCCCTTTACTGTCACCACCCCCACCACAACACATATTATTAGAGAACTGTCACAGCTATAATTATGGCAAACCAGAAAAGTTTCTTTGTGGCATACGTTGGGGGGAGGGGACACCTGTGCTATTGTCAAAGTCCCGTCTCATTGCAAAACAGTGATCTGCTCTGTTTCACACTAACAAGAGCAACGTAACAGAGTGGCTGACACTCCAGGTTCTTAGAAGAATGAAGCCTTTTGGAAGTCGGCTTTAGTTTAGAATTTTCCTCGAAGGATAATATAGCTTTTATTTAGATTTCAAGAGTCAAACCACAGAACCCTGTAGGCTGAATGTATAATCTTTTCTATGTTTATATGGGCATATTTTAACAGCTTGGCTTGACTATACTAGAACCATAGCTAATGGGTTTTTTAACGACATTTCGCACAAGGCTTTATGGCTAACTGACCTTAAACTATTCAACAGTGTTTTTAAGGACTTCACAGCAGAACGTGGCAGACATAGCACAAGTCTTGCTATTCTGTAACCAGACACAAAACATAGCTGCTGTGATGCATAGGCGACAGGGCAAGGATCAGATTCTCGTCAGGGAATTTTATAATTTAACTTTAACAGTTTTTAATTAAATGTGAGCTATTACAATCTACTCAGCAGAAATATATACGACTGCATTTCCTTTAAAATGGAATTTGTTCTAAAATAAAGAAAAAATATCAGGTTTCCTCATTCCAAAAATAAATAGCCAAAACTGTAGGGGCTTGAAAGGGGCTTGCAGATCTTAAAGTGAAGAATCTTGAAATTCCTCACAAAGTTAAATTTCCAGTCATATATCTATAGATTCAAATGCCAGACAGAAATAAATGCTTTCTTTGATTCACTTTCCCCCCGTTACTAATTGAAATATAACACTAAATAGCACATTAAGGGAAAAATATGTGATTTTTAAATCAAATTGCTTAAGATATATAGAATCTTCAATATGTTTTAAAATTTGGAACACTATAGGCTGATTGTCCCAGCTCAATATTCTAAACAGCAATGGAGATCAAGATACAAACACCTTCCCAAAGTTTGCAAGATGCTCGTGTTCCTTCATTACTCAGGACTTGGGTAGCATGTACTGCTTCTAGTAATACAGCAGAGAGGTCAACAGAATCAAAGATGGAGAGACCACTGTGTTCTGTGACCCTGGCTCCTTACGGCTTAGCTAGGATGCAGCCTGCTGGAACCACCACTCAGGCATGTTGTCTCACCCTGAAGGCCATGGTATGCCGAGTACAGTGCACATATTTTTCTCTTTATAAATTGCACACCTTGAACGGATCGTACATATATGTAAAAAATGAGGCTGATTCTGATGCCTCCCTTGGAAGAGGCAGCATGTTACACGGATGGTAAATAGGTACCATAGCTTTTCTCAGTTTCCAATAATCCTCAAACAACACAGTTTCTTCAAGTGAGAAGACTGGCTTTAGATACAGTCATCTGGCCTGAGTATACTTAAAAGATATTACAAAATATAGGTTCTTCTTCCTTCTAAAGGACCTAGGGGATTCTAGCCCCATTTCAAGAGAGCAAGAGATTTCTCAGACAGAATATTCAAATAATCAGAGACATTTGAGAAATTTCTAAACCGTAAAAAAGAGCTTCATAGCCAGGCGGTGGTGGCGCATGCCTTTAATCCCAGCACTCGGGAGGCAGAAGCAGGCAGATCTCTGTGAGTTCGAGGCCAGCCTGGTCTACAAGAGCTACTTCCAGGACAGGCTCCAAAGCTACAGAGAAACCGTCTCAGAAAAAAAAAAAAACCACCACCAACAACAACAAAGAGCTTCATAAAAAGAAGCAATTAAGGCTTCAAGATGCTTCCCAGAGTAATGTCACTGGGATACTAAGCATGGTCCAAGAGATAGCCCCACCCCCACAGAGGATCTGAGCAGCCCAAACTCAACTAGATAGGTTAAAATATTAAAAGATGATAGGAATTTGGGTAAGTTGTTTGGTGGAAGTGGATCTGGGAAAAGCTGGAGTGAGAATAATCAAAATACATTCCAAGTTCTCAAAAAATGTTTTCAAAAATATTAAACACAACAAATAGGGGTTGAAGAGATCACCCAACAGTTTAGAACAAGGGTCACTCTTCCACAGGATCTGGGTTGGATTCCTAACACCTACATAGCTGCTCAAAAGCTGTTTATGACTTGAGTCCCAAGGGATCCAGCACCCTCTCTGGCCTGCCTGAGTACCAGGCATGCACATGGTACATGGAGAGACATTCACACCAAACACTCAGAGTTTTTTATTTGAGCAAATAAAGACCAGTCATAAAGTGGAACATTATTACCTTTTTGCTTCAGTTTTCTAGTACTCAAGACCTCTGAAAAATACACATACCCATGTAGAGATATAGACATAGTCATATAGAAAAATATTACCAGATATTTTAATGCCAGAGCCAGAATAAAGAATTTAAACGTAAGTAAATCTTTGGCTACAATAAGGCAAAGGACTCTAAGAAGTATGCATGCATAGTTTCTCTTCGATTATAGAAATCCATCCACTAAGCTATAGTGTATAAAACAACTCTTCTTTGCCATTGCTCTGTCAAATGCTAGTCTTGTTTCCAACCAACTCTTCAACCTGACCCCTTCACTGGGACATTTAAACAGCCCGAATAACTGAGCTAAATCATTCCACTCCTTCCATTCTCCGTTGGCATCCTCTGTATCTGCACATCTGAACCCAGCAAGACCAGAGTTCTATTTCAATGCCTCTGTCATTCCTGCTTTAGACAGCATCTTAATTCTTCCATTTACACTGTTCTTCAATTCAGATAGACAGACGCTAGATGGACAGTGATAAGATGATACTCAAACACAGAAACAGGCTGTGTTTTATTTGTGGGTTATAGGTCTTAGTTACATAGTTTGTTAGTATGGATTTATTTGTTTTGCCATCATCCTGCAGTCTCCCAAGTGTTGGCGTCATAGTTGTGAGCCACCACAGGAACCTCATTCTCTCACCTCACTTTTCCCAGTTCTGTATCTCAGCATGAAGTCATCCTAGAAGACACGACGATTTCCTTTAAACACATAATATGTTATCCATTTAGTTACCCTTTTGAGAGTTCAGGTTGAAGAACATCATTCTAGGGCTTTATCTTCAAGGATCAAAAAGTGGTCATTGTGTTGAAATTCCTCTGAAGATTTATATATCCAAACAAAGAAACCGTCAGTCTTTGATGGGACTACAGATCAAAGACTGAGACAAAAACAATGAATCATACCCCCAAAAAATCCTCAGATAGTATAGAGTTCGAGGGTTATGGAAATACAGATAGTCTGAATATACAGTCAGAGTCTCAGTATTTTTAATCACTCACTGTCTTTACAAATTTATAGGCATTTATGAAGACACTGAATACCAATTTTTTTCTTTGAATGTAAGTGAATTGAAGAAACTTACTTGGTCAGTGCAAAGAAAAAGAATTATTATAACATTAACGCATCACTGGAAGTTCCTGTGCTTGCAGACAAAACTTAACAGGGATACAGCAGAATGCAATACGCAGTCCTGAGGGACTAAAAATAAGCTGCCCGTTCATCCCATTCATCCCTACTGCTTTGGCTTTAGTGATAATTATTCCTAGTATTTTGAAAGTACGTATAAGTCATCGATGTTCCATTCTGTTTTCTTCCTCGTTTACAGATATCAAGGTGTAGTAAGGCCTTGTGACAAACAGTACACTTGCTGAGATCTGACCAGTTTCAGGGAAGAAAGTTTAAATCAGACAAGCTCCTTTCCCTTGGAATTTTCAAGTACAGTTCAGCCTGATTAAGACTGGAGGCAGCTTCTCCAGAGGAGCTGCTGTGTCTCAGTACGCTGAAGAATCAGGAATTTTTTTGCACTACTGGTTGTTCAATACTTTGTTCAACAAAACTATTTGGGAAACATTTGAAACTACATATTCAAAGATGAACAATATCTCAAGCCCATTTAAGAAAGGAAAGAAATTGCAACGCTAACACCTCCCATCAGCAATTCAGAACAGTTGTCTGGGGCGTTGGAACTGTCACCGCTTTATCTGGAGGTTTCTGGTCTACAGCCAAGTGCAGAGGCAGTATGGGTGAATCATGCATCGGGAGGTTTCCCTGTGCCCATCAAACTGTGTCAGGCAATAGCATCTTGGAGAATCATCTGCTGCTTCCTCAGGTTGGTTTGGTTGTGGCCCCCAGGGCATGACTGATGCTCAAGGATGGGGCAGACAGCACAGGGTTCTCTGAGATGAGTTGGAGGATCTGCCTAACACAGACACCTCTGATCTATTTTGCATTACTCCTTAACGTGTTTATTAACACATGGCATTCTCTTCCCTGTGTACTCATTTACTGAGTATTCAAGTTGTCTGACTAACTAAACTGTAAATCACATTGGCTTAATTCCCTAGCTACACAACAGCTGGATTGAATGAATGTCCATGGGAGGTATGAAAAGAGGAACAGAGAATTTTTACCTACTAATAGTAACACAGGCTCCCTAGAAAGCCAAGGAATGTGAGCTGCTGAGAGTGAATATAAGAATTATATTGTGTTCCTGTATGTTCCTAAAAAACATACATTAATATCTTCATTTCTCCTTTTCTCCCTTTAGCAGTACAAACACCTTCACAGCTTGTGGCTACAATAACTAAATTCTATTTTCTGTGAGACATCAGGAATGCTTTCCTGATATATGAAACACTGGCTCTGCAAGAGCCTACCACACACTAACTGTCTACTAATTACAGGTGTGTACAGAAACGTTCAGGACATCTAAATGACGCAATGTTTTCATTTTCACAGAGTTTGAAACTTTCTCTTTCTGCAGGGATCCTTTATATTTTAAGATCTTCTATTTAAGCTTTCTGTTATTCATGGAGAAGTACTGCACATGGCCCTGTTATTCAGAAGTAACACAGGTTGTACTATTTAATTATTTTCCCTCCATCAGATCAATTGTTTTGGGGGAAATCAGAATACCTCAACACAATTGAAAACATGTATCTACCAGCTTTACTGAAACACAAATCCATACCACAATCAGCTCTCAACTAACTAATCACCATCACTATTCTTGGAACTCATCTGTAAATGAAGTCACTTCATTAAACAACCATGTTTGTATATGGAAAACTAGTTTCACTGAGAAGTATTTCTATGCATTTCTAAAATGACCAAAATTGGCAAAGCTCCCTTAAAATATACAAACCAGCTTTACCTCTTTAAAATGACACTCCAGAGAACTTTGTTTTTCTCTTCCTTTGGTCCTTTCCATTCGCATCTCTCCCCTTAGCTAGCCCCTGGCTCAAAATGTTCTGAACACTATCTCTGGACTCCTTCACTGCACAGACGAAAGGCAGCAAAGTTGCTAAGGAAGAAGGAAGCAAGCTCTGGGTAGAAAGTTGCACTATCCCTCACAGCAACCAAACAATAGCAGGTACTATCCCTATATTTTATGAAAACAGAAGGAGAGGTTAGGACCATGCATGGGGACATTTAAAAGAATTTGTCAAAGAGACAATCTTGAGAAAAGAATTAAGATAGCTATTGCCACCAACAGCTCTATTTTCATCCATGTAGAAGAGCTTGGAGCTGAAGGGTTCTCCTCACAAGCCCTACGGAATCAACACTGCAGTTAAATTACAAAGGAGCTGTAGCTGCTGCCAAGATACGCTCAAAGTGGCACGACTGTAAACCAACATTTACTATGGGGGACTAAAATTTTAATATGCCCTTTCAGTTAAGAAAATTACCAAATTATAGCTCGATTTGTTTCCTTCCATGATAAATAACATGTTATCTAGTGGAACAGAGATGTCAACAAGATTGAAGCAACACTGGCTTAACTGGCTTCATTTGGCATAATGATTGGAGACAACAAAGTTGCCTATTAATAAATGTATGCCTTTATATGAGCTAAAGGGAGTCATAATCAGTCTTACCGAAAATGCATTTGGGGGTTTGAACCATGATCCAGTAGTTAAGAGCACAAAATGCTCTTCCAGATGACCCTGGTTCTATTCCCAGCATCCAGATAGCACTTCACACACATCTGTAACTCCAGTTCCACGGGTCTGACACCCACTTCTGACCCCTATTGGCAGCTTCAGGCATTCAGGTGGTGCACACACAAAAGTGTAGGCAAAACAACTGTACACATAAAATTATAAAATAAAAGAAAATTTTTAAAAAGTCTATTTTCCCTTTAAATGTTCAGCTCATTTGGGAATGAGTGCTTTTTTTTTTCAGTTATATCCTCAATTCCCTTTTCTTCTGGGTCTGAGGCACATGGCACTCCAGATACTAGCTTGTACCCTCAAACATTAACAAGACAGCATCTATGTTATGACACATGGAAGCCCGTTAAAAAACTGTTTGAAGAATGAAATCTGATCCTCTAAAAGAACACATAAAGTACTTTACATATGGCTATAAAAATTTTTAAACATAAAACGTGAGTTCTAAAAAATTATATCAAAATATGTTGTATGAAAAAATTCTCAATTAAAAATAAATACAAATTCAAAAGAAAAATAATTACATTTTTGCCAAGAATGAAAACAAAAAAAGTAAAAATTATATGGCTCTCTTACAGAATCACCTCAAATAAGCCAGTGATTATCAGTATTTGTCCAGACTGCTCACTCGAGATCCTGCCTCTTATTGCTCATCTCCCCCACAAGAGCAAAGCTCTCAAAAGCAAACCTACAACTTTGATGTATATTTTTATATTTAGTAGTAGTAGAAGAAATAGAGCCCATGAGAGTTATTTCTGAATGATGCCACCAAGAACGTGCAGTAGTTCTGCCCAAGGAAGCGAGGCAAATGAATCCTGATGAAGAGGCCAAAATGCTGTCCTGGTCAAAATCTAACTGATGTGCATATCGCTACACTAAAAATTTCACCCGTATCGCATATTTATATAATTTCTGCCTAATATTCCATTTTTTGCACTTAAGAAGACAGAAAAGCAGTAAAACTAATTAAGAAGAATGCCTAGAAGACTGGCAGGACTGGCATGTGATAGCATCTTTAGGCCTGTTGTCTGAGTCCTAACCTGATGCTGGCACTTAAAATCTGCACATTCCAAATTATTCCTCGACTTAAAGACGCTGCTACATCTGAGTTCTGTTTCTTTGTTTCTGTTTGTTTAAAATCTGCAGTTCTGATATACTAACTTGCAACATTTCAGGTAATTTTCCTGGGTAGTCTTTACAAACCACAAAAGAAAACAACAGCAAAAACCCAGACGTAACTGAAGAAACTCTCCCCATACTGTCGGATCCTGCAGCCTTCATACACGTTCACAAAGAAAGTCTTTTAATAATTTTCTCAAGTGCAGGTGTGCAAATTACTCCTGAAATAGACAAGTTTTCAGCACCCCTGCACCACTTTTAACCACACCCCATAGCGTTTTTCAGCTCATAAAACCTTTATAAGCTGCAAAGTTCCTTCAGGTTTTTAAACTGTTAACCACACTTGCCCTCCAGCAGCAGAACAGAACCTATAGTGACATTAGCATCCTTCTGAGTGTATGATGTAAGCGGGCACTGAGTAGTGTGTCTCGTTTCGTGGTATTTCATAAAAGTCAAGCTTTATATCACTCTCTGAGTGCAGAAAAAAATTATAAATGTCTTGGTTTGGGATAGCTTGGGTGGCATTTTTACTTACTTGGATACATAGTATATGTGAAGGTCAATTTTACTCTAGGGAATAGGTTTATACAATGGCACCTATGCATTGAGGATTTTCCAGTCGGGAAACATAAAATTGCTGGCTTTCCAGGCTCCCCTCATTAACACACCTGCCTTAGAATCTAACTGAACATCTGAGTGCCAGTTTTCATGAGCAAAGTTCAAAATATTGGGGAAAATTAAATTATTGTTGGAAAGCTAGCAAAATCTGTTAACTGAGTAGTTGGGTCTAAGTAGTTGGGTCTCACTGCCTTCTGAAAATAACAAACCATGCTGCTGTTCCTAAGAATGAAGGTCTAGAACACATAAAACCAGGTGAAGGAGAGCCTACTCTAGTATTCCATGCCCCGCCCAACACGTGCATACTGTAATTCTCTGCCTGATGGAAAGGGCCAGATTTTCCACAAGTTTCTCAGAATGTACTGTAAGTATAGCCCTAGGTTTTAGCAGTGGAGAAAAGAAAGCAGCTATGCGGGTCCTGCCGATTGGAGACGAGGGGGTGCCTATAAATGCGCAGCTGTGCGGTCTTCAGAAGCCTCTACTCTTACACTGGCAGACTCTCCACGTGAACTGCCACTTAGGAAGTTAGTGTGTTTTTCACCTGATAATTGCCATCCTTCAGAAATGGGGGTGGGACGGGTTCAAGTTTCAGCCTTTTGTCTATTTTGTAGTTTGATTACCCTAAACTGAATGTCCAATTTTCCATTCAGAAGAGCCGGTAGGAACCATATATTTTCATACTATTTCATACAGTTTCATACTATTTGATACAGCTTAGTATGTCCCTATGAAGAGAAAAAGATGAATTAAGAAGATATGTACTTAATTGGTATGTACTTTACACATTCTGAAAGCAAAGGTTGA
Organism: Alexandromys fortis; assembly: GCF_014885135.2. Lineage (NCBI taxonomy): Eukaryota > Metazoa > Chordata > Mammalia > Rodentia > Cricetidae > Alexandromys > Alexandromys fortis. The sequence goes on along the minus strand of NW_026068055.1, from coordinate 1,375,474 downwards.
TACCAGGCTTCTCTATGCCCCCTCCCCCATCCCATTTTGAACCCTAGTTTTGAGAGATGTAGCAGTCAGGTAGAAGACGGGAATTGACTTATGATTCACAAAATGTAGTATCGGAAACAAAAACAACATCAACAAAACAACCAAAAAAAAAAGCATACTTCATTTCGGGCCTCTAAAGTGCTATGCTGGGAAGAGAGGAGTTTAGTAATGCAGGGCTGTGTAGCCTCCTAATGGAGCCATGCAAATATTTCCACACCAAGAAAATGCTGACGAGGAGATAATAGAAGCCACGAAGTTTCTATCTACAGCACTGGATACCGACTGAATGGATGCTACCATTACTTGTTCGTTTTTACCGGGTGTACTTCAGATCATGCTAATGAAAATGCCATCCAGCAAGGCGTATCCCAATACCAAGAAAGAAACTGATCAACAAGCATCTTTCCCACACGGCTTCTCTGAACCAGGCCACAGAAAAGTGAACATTTATTCATCTAATTCTTATATTCAAATTTGAACCAAGCAATTTAAGAAAACCAGGAGACTTGAGTTCTAAATTTAAAGTCCGTCAGACTGTCTGTGCTATGTAGTCTCGAGTCGGTTTCTCCAACTTAACATGATGGTGCACTCTTACTTTCAGGTAAGAACAAGACTTGTTTGACCATGACAACTGCAAGTGTCAACCAGTGCAAATAAACTGCTTTTAGAGGAGACAATGAAATCACAATACAGACACCATGACCTGAGTTTTAGAAAGAAAAGATAACGTTTACAAATCCACCTTCTAAAAGTTACCCTTGTTAACGATTCCAAGCAGTTCCTAGAACTTAGATAGATTGTGTTGGTTCTCAACAGTTCAAGCTGCATTTTAGAAATATCCTGAAAACAGTTAACATCTTGAAAATGTTAAATTCGAATCAAAATAGACCAATTAATTACCCATTCCACCACTTATGTGATAAACCTGCAAAATCCTGGAAGAGATAAAAACAAAACAAACCTTTAGTGATCTTTTGGTCAGCCCTAGGGATGGATGTGCAAAGTCATTTAGCCGTTTACACATGAGTGCTAGGGGTTAATGGCTGCAGACCAATGGAATGTTAGCACAGTCTAGTGCTACACTTTAGTAGTAAGGTATGGAAAGACACTGAAATTAAAACACTCGCTTCTGCGCGGTCTGAAGTGATGCAACAGTGATGAAGTGGTTGTATTAGATGACAAAGCAGGGCTTCTTACGACTTGCAAAATAAAACTGTGGCTAACATTCTTCCCAACGCTTTAACATAGCCTTCCAATTCTTGTACAGCTGCATGAAGCTAACACATTTTTGACACTCCAGTTATCAGCGCCTAATGGCGGCATTTGTTATGGTGGTTATTTTAACTTTCAAGATAAAATGCTGATTGCCTTGAAAGCAAAGACTTACCTGTCTTGTTTTCTCTGACCTCAATAATATAAACATTTATGTCAGGGCGGGATTTTGTCCCTGTCGGGGCTGGTGAAGTAGACAATGCCTGAGGTTTGGAGGTTGTTTTTCTTTCCACAGTGGGTGGTCTTGTTGGCTGTGTTACCTGAGTCTTTGAGGTCACATGATCCTCTTGGTCAATGTCAGTTTCCGTTTCCTTAGCTATGTTATCCGTGAGAGTTGTGGGAGGGGGTTGCGTTACAGATTCTCTAGGAAGTACAATGTCACCTGTCGTTTTCTCACTGGGCTCCTCCACGGCAGGCGGTTCTGCAGTAAATAAAGAGGGCCCGGAAGGTGGAGTTTTGAGAAGGCTGTCTATCGAAGGGAAGGCACTGGTTTCGCTTGGAACTATTGGAAATTCTGGGAGTTCGGTGGCTCCGGGTCTTTCAAATAATCCTGAGCCTAAATCTGTATCATCTAGGGATGGCGCTTTGCCTTCCTCAGTAGGTTCCTGCATAAGCTGTGTGACTTGAGTACTGAGAGGCCTCAGCGTTGATGCAAATTCCGTCAGTCTACTACCTTCTGCTTCATACTTTAATTCTGGCTCTGGACTTGAAACTTCCTTTGGCCTAATGGTTGATACTAGGGGTACCATTGTCTCCATTTCCACTTTGGGCTGCATTATTGTACCGGGTGGATAAGATGTACCCTGCTCAGTTGTTCCAGCTGGAGTAGTTTCTAAACCAGGGACTCTCCCCAAACCTGTCACCCATGTGTCTTCAGAGACAGTATATGCTGATCCCTCCCCCTCTTCTTTAAATGCCACTGTCTCCTTTGTCATGACCGCAGTAGAACTGAGAACAGGAAAGGAGCTCCCTACAGTCAGCAGTTCTTCCAGGCTTTCTCTCTGTGTGGTTTCTTCTGTTCTCAAAGCCTCAGGAGGCGTGGTGGCTTCTAGCTGAGTCTGTTCAACCATATCTTGATCGGATTTGCCTAGAACCTCATATTCTAGGGGAACAGAAGACTCCAACACACTCCATTCTGTCTTGGGAATTACAGAAAGAGGACTGGTGTGGGACTTGTCTATGTAAGTAGTGGGCTCTGGGGTGCTGCTGTAATTAACAAAGGCCAATCCTTCCACATAGGAGGTGTGTGCAAATGGGGGGAGAGTAAACAGTGGTTTGGAGGCATCTGCATCTTCACCCCAAGCACTTCCTTCCGCAGTTGCAGTGATGACTTGGTCCTCTGTGCTTGTGGTGGGAAGCACTCCATCTTCAGTTGTAGACTCTCTCAAAGTTGACTCATCGGCACTACCAACTGATGGAGCTGGCTGAAAAGGAACTGTGAATTCTCCCGATGGGAAATCTTCCTCGGGAACCTTTTCTGATGGTTTTCGAGTACTATCTGGGAAAAGAGTATATTGGTCTCCTACATCTGGGAAACTTGGGGTTTCTTTAGGCTTTCCCTTTGTTCCTACGGTGCTAAGTAAGACAAGGGGCAATGTTGTAGAGTGGGAATGCTCTGTTGAGGATAAAGGCTTTGAAGTTGAATTATTTTCTTCCCATGACCATTTGGATACTGTGACCACTTCCACATTTGAAGTACTGTGGGTCAAATGGACTGCTGTAACATCTCGGGAGGGCTTTGTCGCATCTGTGTCTAATCTAGTCAGAGTTGCCATTTCTTCTACATCTCTGGCTTCTGTTGGCTTCACACTTAACCTTCCAGTTGTCAACGCTGGGGGAACAGATTTTTCAACTGAAGGTTCTGTAAAATGAATTTGTTCTGAGGGAGATGTAAAGAGCTTCATCCCAGATGAGCCTTCTTCTGTTATCCCTATAAATGGATCATTGGTGATCTTTTCTTGTATCTCATCAACTGTGTACGCTTCCTGTTTTAGCTCTGGTCTTGGTGTTTCTGTTCTTTCTCTTCCTTCTGTCACTTCTGTTTGCAATGAAGGATAAACAACTGTGGATATTTCCTCTACTGATACCATGTCACCAGAATAGGGAGACAACTCTTTTTCTGTAAGATGCTCTGATGGCGAAGGGGTCGTAGGCTGTGATTGACCAAAATGATCTTCAGTCACTTTGTCATTAGTTTTCGGTTCTTTCTCTTTATCTATGAGTGATCCATCTATGTCAAGCGTAGTTAAAGGTGAAACAACTGTTGACGTTGAAATGGACTCTAAGTCCCCTGGCTGGGAGTAGGTAGTGTCTTCTGATGTTTTTGATACCGTGACGACCTCGCGTATTTGGCTGAAGTCCGGGGTTCTCTGACCAGACCTAACTGTCAGTGTTCTGTCTTCACTCTCGCCTTCTCTCGAGGTAAATCCGTACTGACTTGTGGTCACCACTTCGGGAGTGGTGCCTACTGTTGACATTTCAGTTTTCTGTTCCAGGGTCACTTCTGTGGATTCCAATGTCGCTTCAGATGCTGGCAGTTCCTTGGAAGAAATGTGCTTTGTGATTTCTGTGGATGTCACTAATGGGGCCACTTCTATTTGTTCAATCTGTGTCACCGATTCATGTGTTTGCATATCTTCTGTAATTCCATCCTGTGAGCCAATAGCATGCTGGGAGATGACAGTTGTACTTTGGAGTCCTTCCTTGTTAATTTCAGATATATCTGGCTTCCCAAGTGGTTCTGGCCCAGAAGGTGAATAGTCATCCACATCCCAGTGGTTCTTCGTACTCCCAGCAGGTGTGGGTGACTCGGTGGCTAATATGTCTGTGATAGCCTGAGACTGGACTACAGATTTCTGTTCAAAATTGACTATATTTCCTGCAGGAGGGAAGTATGTGGTAATGATAGGTAATTCGGTGACTAACGGAAAGATTGGTGTAGCTCTGTCAGGTACCATGTGTGGTTCTTTGGATAAACTGGGTGATGCAGTTTCTGCGAAGATATTCGTTTCAATGGTGGTTGCCTCTGATATTTTCTGTTTAGCTAAAAAAATAATTTCAAAGAATTAATTAGACAAGTCACTAATATGGAATTGCATGACCAGTGTTTTAAGTGGACCAAGTGATCTCTGATATAAAGGAGCCTAAAACCTAAACTTGAAATTAATGCAAAAGAAGATAAGTGATCACCTAATTAATAATCATAAACTGGTAAGTTGTACTGTATTGCAAGTGTTCTTATACTTGATTGAACAAATAATTGTTCTCACAAAAATAAATGAACATCGTGTGTTTTAAGATAAGTGGATGCCAAAAAGCTACTAACACAGAATTTTCATAAATGGTTATCTGTAACTATCTACAGTAGCACCACAAAACTTAGAAGGAGAACTTGGCTTTGTTATCTGGGGACGGATGTCCCCTGCTGCTTAGCTTTCTCCAAATATTGCCTTATTATCAAGCTGCAGAGTGTCTCAGGGGACAGGGAGTGTTTCAGACTGCAAAACAACAGAAAGCCACATCAAATGGAACCACGTGACACATAAACCATGACATTGTCCATAATGTGTAGACTTTCATAAAAACAGGATATTAAACTTTTAATACCGGCTCTTCATTTGGTTCCAGGTGTTGGACATTTGACTTCATCTTCCTTTCAACTCTGGAGGCGTGCTGCCAGCAGACCATACAGCATGTCTGGCAGAGGCTGGTTTGGCATTTGCTGTAGTCCTACTGTTTGCTGAGCGATCTGCACACTGTGTTTGTACTTATCCTGGGCCTTGGTTTCAGTCTTATGTTAGCATGAAACACAAATATAGTAAAGAAAGTAGCTACAAGATAGTCTTCAGCCTGTCACTACAAATTCCTGGGGGCGGGGGCGTTCCTGGATCATCACAGAGTGAGCACATGCTACATAAAGTACACTTGTCATTATAAAAGGCTACTTTATAATGGCTCCAGGCTTATCGAGAATGACTGTGTTAAGGAAATTTAAGCTGTATATAAAAATGACAATGTTATAAATAAAAGTATTTCTCAACACAGGAAATTGAGCATCTTAGTGTACAAAGACTGTGTTTTCCAAAAGAATCAGTACTTTCTAAAATCAAAAATGAGTTGCCAGTGAATTTACAAGGAACTGCTGCGAGGAACCCGCGTCCGCCATCTTGACACATTCTATGATATGAAGTGGCCATGTATGTAAGGCTGGTCCTCTCTGTTCGAAACTGTTGCCTCAGGAAACTCTTAAGGACTGGATCTTCCCCCCAAAAAAGAAGCACTGAGAATCAAAATTGGCTACCTATTAAAACCTTCACCTGTTCTGTCAGAATTCCATGATAAGCTAATACGATTTTATCCTAAATCTGAACAAGGCTATAAGTACTAATTGGGGGAGGGGCTGGGATTTGTTATTAGTGCTTGATATTCTCCAAACCATTTTAAAAGTCCAAAAACATCAGTGTTCTGGTGAAAATGAGGTGTTCATTTACACTATAACATATGTTCTTTAAAAATTCATCCGTGCTTATCCTTTTATACTTAAAAAGAAATTAACCCAAAAGAATACTGGGACCTTGAAAAGAGTGTTATATGAACTCCCCCCCCACCCCCGTTTTTGAAAAAAAAATAGCAGTAAGCTGCTTCTGCATTTATTTCCTGGCACAAACATTAGTCAATTTTGATTGACAAGAACAACTTAAAGACCTAAAATGTGTCTGACTAGTTTTCTTTTAATTGAATTCTCTATCCTCTGAAATTCCATCACGGTTACCTCACTTAACTGCCAGATTTGATGTTTGTCTTATAACTGCATTCTTTAGGGAAATAGTAAAAAATATGTATGGAGAATGTTCCCATGGAAACATAATACAAACTCTTAGGCACTTTCATATTAGAGAAAATTCAATCATATTATTATTAATAATAGCAGAATTGTAATTTTACTTTTCCCCTCAGAGCATTTTTCATGGCCAATGAAATTAACTTAGGAGAAGGTGGCATCGCACTGGATCCAAGAGAAAGTCTGTGGATCTGGTCCTCCTGTTCCATCTAGCAACTCTCCATTTAATCCTAAGGAAATATTTTTATAGCATTTTAAAAATGGACTCAGATTTTTTAAATCAAATAAGCACATGTCATTGTCAATTATGACTAATTTTCTGTCTCTCTCCTCTAGCCTTGCTGCACAGTAAGGTGAGAGCATTGAGTCTCGCTGTGCCTGTCTTACAAAAGCCAGTATTTATGTGACTTTGTTTTCAGGGGGAAAGGAGGGTTTAATAATTTTAGAGTCCTATTTAAGAAAGTCTGCTTACAATTAAGTTAATTAATTCTATGACTTGAAATGGAAAACCTCAGACTTCCTTTTGGGGTTGGGTGACTTTTCTCATCAACCTAACAGCTGACTGCCATCAAAACTCCATGTATCTGATAATGTGTGCCACTTGCTTCAGCCATCCCTAAAAAGGAAACAATCTTTTAAAACACCGCCTACAAAGAAATAGCCTAAGAATAAAAACCATTGCATTACTTTCCTGATGATTATTCTAAAGAGAAGAATAAAATTCTAGATTGTTGTACAAGTATCCCCTCCCTTAGTTTCATTCACATTAGACACTTGGATTTTGAAAAACTCCTAATTTTTTTCAATGCCATTATTGAGGAAGCCAACAAAAATCAGCATGCTTTCTTTCCCACAAGTACTCCCTTGCAGTCTTTGCAGCTGTCTGCCGCACAGATGTTTCACATCAGCACGCTATGGTGTTCTACACCCTATGGACTGTCTTCTCCGTGCTTCTATCATGACACATGAGGCAGACTTTCCCAACACAATGGAAACCCGTATCACCAGCATAGCGGCCTGTTTAGCTCCTACACTATCTACATTTTGGAGAAATGGCCGACGCTGACTCGAGTCTTTTATATGGGAACCATGTGTGAATGTGTACACAGGGACAAGGGACAAGAGCAGTCAGTGGGTGTTCCACAGTGCGGCTAGAAGGTCACATGTGAGGAATGTGTCATATTGATACAGTAGGATTCAATTTATCTGCCAGCTTAAAGCTCTACAAGTGATCGGATGGTAAATTAAGTCTGTCAATCAGCAGGAAACATTGTGAAATACAAAATAAGAACTATTCCATTTGGTACCTAATGGCATATAGTTGTTTAGGGTACAAAAAAAAAATCAATGATGTGATCATAGATTAGAATAGCCTAATTATAAACATGAAAGCGTATGAAGTGTGGGGAACCATTTGAACCTGCTCTAGACCCTAGTTCCAAATCTAATGAGAGAAGGAGAAACAAGAAGAACAAAACCAGATCAAATGGTAACTAGATGTTTAGACATTATAACTGTCATCAATGGAATTATTCAAGTTGGAGGAGATGTAGAGAGACAATCAAGGAACTATATTCAATGCTGCTTTTTTGAATTTGATCAACAACTTAAAAAAAAGAATAGTCCAAATTCTGATGTTCAAACTTTGATTAAAAACAAACTAAGAGTGAGAGCTAAAGAATATTAGAATGACTTTTTTAGGAAATGTGGCATTTTCCCTCACATGGAGATCCTTAATGACATGCATTAGGAAATTTTCAAAAGTCTTCAATTATTTTGATTCATTTAAATTTGGAGATATTTCACATGAAATTTCAAAACTCTGAACTAAATTCTTTCATAAAATGTTTTTAATCCTGAAGCCAAAGAAAATTAGAAAGTAGACAGTTTTTTATCACAGAATGGGTTAGAAAGGTTATTTTTTAATTAATTAATTTATTTATTTATTTATTTATTAATGATTTCTGCCTCCTCCCCGCCACCACCTCCCAATGGCATTTAGTTGCCTGTTTTTCAAATCTATTTAACCAGCTAATTTCTATCTGCACATTATCAGCTATTATATGTGTGCTATTAACTGCCTTTATAAAAAAGAGGAATTAGAACAAAATAAGATTTTAACTATCTATTTACTACGTGGCCTAAAAACCCACTTTCTATGTTTGACAAAACCAATGCTTTACAGCATGCAAGCATCTCTTCTTCAACTTAACAAGACAGCTGCACAACACAGTCACCACTTCAAGGGCTGCAGAGGAGGGTATGCTTGGTGACCACGGGACTACACAGGAAAATTGGACATCAGACAAATCATCTGGGAATAATTTCAATCTTTAAGTATACACCTATTAAAAAGTATTGCAAAATGCACTAGAAGCTGGAAGAAGCTGTTGCCACTGTCACTTTCTAACCTCTTCTGTGATCAACAAACTAGGAATGACAGTCTGAAGGACAGAAGAAATGAACACAAATCTGTACTTCAGTTTACATAGGGAAATATTACTGAATTTATTCCAAAATTCTATTTATGTAAATGAATAGAAAAAATAAATATCAACCACTTTTGTATTTAATGTAAGTTAAATTTAATGTGGCCAACCTATTTAAATCGAAGGGTTTTTCTTTTTATGTATCCATGTAAATTTATTTAGATAAGAATTTAAAATCTGCCAGGATAAATTCTTTAATAATACTCTCTAGGGCTACAGATAAGCTTGGGTTTCCATTTTACCCTCAAGGAAAAAATGTGGTTATATTTCCTGTTGTTAATTTTATGCAGTGCAGGAAAAACTAGTGAAGTTCGATAGTCAGAGCAACCCCTCAATTCCCCACTTAGAACTTTTCCAGTCCCATCCCTTTCTCACCATCAGCCCAAGCCCGTTCCTTCATCACATCAGTAACTTAAGGGGAAAGTCATTTTATAACCTGATTTATATGAATATCATTAATGACAGAATTTGGCACAAATGAATATGCGTGCAGTATATGCATACATGCATATATGACTATATTTAAGATAAGACTTTTCATTATTATTGTTGTTTTTTTAATTAAAAAAAAAACATTATGGAAAACTTTGGTTTTAGTTTCAATGCCTGAGAAGAAAAGCTAGCATTTGCTAGGCCTTTCATGGATCAGCCAGCTTGAATTAAGCTAATACACAACATATGGCTATAACAGAGGCGCAAGTCTAAAGCTGAGATTTAGGCAGAGGTAGCCTAGTGGGGAGACAGAAGTCTGTGAACGAAACCTTTCCACGCTTCTATCAGTTCAGGGATCCAAGACCTTTTCCGACACACTGCTAGGGCTCGTGGCTCTGTCTTTTTCTCCCTAAAAAAAATGCCTGCATATTTCACTCTCAAAACCAATTAATAACCAACTAGTGTATTTTATAATTGTTTTAGTTACCTATTGCTCCAACAAGAAGAATTAGTAAGCTAGTTCCAAACACTTCCTGTCTTATAGACATTTAATTACTCTATTAGTCAATGTCGAACTCTCACCAGGTTACTAGAATATCTAAGCATTTGTTATTTAGCTGACATAATACAAACCCTAGAGTAAATATTACCATAAAAGTTTTAACTAGTTATTGTTTAGCTAAACACTCTATAATTATACTATTAAATGTGGTTAATATTTAAAAGTAATTTAAGGATATCTAAAAATCAAAATATGCATAGCATGAATGCCATTTAAAAATTAATTTTAAAAGGTAAACTTAACTAAGCATAACTAATTAATGCTACATGTTGCAAAGAGTCTATATTGTACTTTAATTAATTAAAAGCAAAAATAATCACTAAGAGATACATATTCCGTTACTCAAAGCTAAATGAGATATATGAATTACATTGATTATTTGATCGTATTGTTCATTTTTAGGTATGAATTGAACATAATTTTTTCAGTTTCAGCAAAAATACTCACCTGTAGTTACTAAAATTTAAACTGTCTGCTTTTTCTGTTGAGAATGATATCAAAGGCAACATAAACAGAATTCAAATGCTTAACTCAGATTCTGTTGGCTTAACATTGTTATACCAACTGCGAGACTGCATTTAAAGGCCTCAGCTAATAGGAAATGAGAATCCAGGATATTTTCTGTGATGTTTGGTGAAGCAGAGTGCAGTGAAGACTCTAATCTGGCATTCCCATCCCCTTCAGAACAAACCACTTGCCACACTCCCTACCTTGTTTTAACCTTTGTTCTGGTATCCAGTCTGTTGCGTCTAAGTCACTAAACTATTTCTATTCCATGCACACTGTACAGGATTCACAATCCATCCCAACATCTACTTGAACCTTAATGAATATCTTTGCTGCAGCTTTTAAATCTCTATTTTTAAGAAAGATATCAAACACTTACGTTTAAAGCAGTAGGCATCAAATCTGCTATCAGGGGAAGGGAAGCATGTCTGGTTCTCAAAACGATACAGGGTTCTCACCCCAAGGAGACCACCTCCACACTGGGCCCTGGCCACAGTCACAGGGTGCCGTACACTGGCATCCGACAGCCACCCGTAATCGCATTGGTCAAAGCCGTTTCTCCAAGCTGCGTGCAGTTCCCCAACAGTTGCCAGCCTAGCATCCTGGTTCTCACACTCTTCTTCAGCCTCCTCAAAGGTGAACTTATTGGGAGCCGTGATGTGGAACACATCGCCTGGAGCAAGAAGAGGGAGAAAAAACTTTAGGTTTACTACTCACTCTGTTCCTATTTTGAGAAATGTAGAGGGGATGTGTGAGTTTTGTGCAGTAAGGAGGCAACTTCTTATAAGGTAAAGCAAGTAGAAACATAGTTACTTCAAGAAAGCTATTATTACCATATAATAAAAATAATACATCACACAAATTTAATTCTATGTAAGTGTTTGTGTATGTATGTGTGGATGAGTATATGTGTGTCTGTATATCTACATATATTTCCTTCCAAAAGGTTGGTGGAGCATTCACTTGCTAATAACATTTAATAAATCATTAAGAATGAGATCTTTCCAAGTGATTCTTCAACATCCTGTTCAAAGAACCCTAAAATTAGTCAGTAGTTCTCTGACTCCCTCTTCTCTTGGATTACTACTGCCCAAACAGATTATTCCAGATCAGACTCCTAGATAAGAAAAGTCCCTGGAAATCTGATTTGTAAAAGGATAGAAGCAATAAGAATTAAAGAAATCTTCATTGCCTTGTATTCCTGACTCAGTGTTGCTGTAACAGTTTTCTGGGCCACCATCACGCAGCAACACGAGGCCAAGTATGTGCCACTGAACAGCTAAAGGGACCATAGGCTCTATGGGGAAAATCCTTCCCTGCTCACTTTCTTCTTACTTGCTCTACCCAGAAAAGAAGACTCTTGCTCTAATTTTCACAAAATCACCAGAAATGTCAGCAGGGTTCCTGGCGAGATCAATATGCTATAATACCTGCTGATCGATTAGCAAGCAAATCCTGAACACTTGCTGTGCTCATCACTACATCCAATTAGCAAAGGCAACTGCTCATTTTTGTCAGCATATTGCAATATAATTCTGGAAATTTGAGCAGTTAAACCTGTTTTTTTATTTGGGCAACCAGTGTCAACATTTTTTTTTTCAAAATAATTTGACTCAATTTAAATGATGTTTTTAAGATATAAGCACAAATGGCTCAAAGTCAGAGGAAACATTGAAGAACACCTAAATAAATTTAACTTTAACAGGAAGGAGTAACATTGAGATGCAGAGAGTAACATTTGACATGCCAGTATTGCAGAAGCCAGGCCCTGTTTCTATAACTCAGAGGCGATCTCTAACTCTGTGCATTATAAGACAATAAGGACACAGAGTTCTTAGGATGTCGATCCACAATCTACAATAGACTCAAGCCAGATTGAACAAGCCAACTGCTTAAAACAAATGGGGCCATTAGTCTAAGTATGTGATCGTTTTATGAGGAAAAAAAAATTAGTCATAGGAAAAATGGCCAAAATATACATATCAGTTTTTCTTCCTATAATTCTAAAATTTATACTAGAAAAAGAAAACAAAATTCACACTAAGAGCTGCAAGATAAAGAGGAAGAAAATTGTTTTTATGGGGTTAAGAATAAGTTTATTTATTATAGTCCCTAGACCGACAAACAGTAACAACAGTAATCTTAAATCCATAAATGCACATGGAGCATCTTCTGCCTCCCTCCTTCTACAGTGCCAACCCCTCCTTCTACAGTGCCAACCCCTCCTCCTGCAGTGTCCACCCCTCCTCCTCCAGTGACAACCCCTCCTCCTGCAGTGCCCACCCCTCCTCCTGCAGTGTGAACCCCTCCTCCTGCAGTGTGAACCTCTACTCCTGCAGTGTGAACCTCTACTCCTGCAGCGTGAACCTCTACTCCTGCAGTGTGAACCTCTACTCCTGCAGCGTGAACCTCTACTCCTGCAGTGTGAACCTCTACTCCTGCAGCGTGAACCTCTACTCCTGCAGTGTGAACCTCTACTCCTGCAGTGTCAACCCTTGCTCCTGCAGTGACAACCCCTCCTCCTGCAGTTGCAACCCCTACTCCCATAAGTTTTAAATGCATCAAAGGCATTCTACCAGTTACACAGGGTACACTCAGTAATATGTGTTAAATAAATGACATCTCTTGTTCTTGTTAGAAATATTATCTTTCTCCATTCTCCTCAAGAAACATATAAAATAAAATTAATTCTGGTGCCACCTGCAACAATCATTGAATTTCAGTTATAGTCTTGGCACAAAGCAACTTGAGAAAGACTGGAGGGAGATGTCCTCCTGAACAGCCTCACTTTTCTCGTATCACACCTGGCTTGGCCTGGAATTGGATGCACATTTAGGGAGGACATGCCGACATCTGACCCTCAAAGTTAGAACACATTGGTTTGTTGGCACAGCTGACATCACTCTGGGCATCTCAGTTGTCTGCATTGTTGACAGTCTGTTCTGAAAACACTACTCTTCCCTGAGACTATCAAGATTGAGTTGCCAGCCAGCAGAAGCAAAGAATCTCAGTCATTAAGGACAGCTCTACTTCTACAAACAAAGCCAGAAAAATGACTAATATGGAACAATGACCCCAGGATAACTAGATCCCACTTTTAAAGGTCAAACATAGCTGGTATTAAAATGAATAAAGATTTAGTTATTGCCAAAATGGTTAAAAGGGGAAATGCCATTTTTACTCACCAATCAAGAACTACATACTAAACTTTCTGTGTCAGAATTAACATCAAATTTAACCTTACATCAATGATTTAACTCATTTGCAGGATATGACTTCCCTTTTCTCTGTAATATCAGAGAATGATTTTACTAGTTGAGCTTCTGTAATCCCAAGACTAATTAATTTCCTCTTTGTTTATCTGTAGGACATTTCCAACCTTGCAAGGTTTAATTTCATTTACTTTACATTTTATATGTATTTTTATTTCATTTACATGTATGTATGTATATGTTTCTCTCTGTGTGTATTTTCTCTCAGAAGCCCGAAGATGTCAGAGTCCCTGAAGCTAGAGCTACCAGCTGTAAGCGAGGAAATGTGAGTTCTAGGAGCTAAATCTGGTCCTCTGTAAGAACATCAAGTAGTCTTAAACACTAAGCCATCTTTCCAGCCCGCAATATTGTGAATACTTAAAAAAACTGAAAAAAGTTACAGAGCATATCATGCCACTTGAATGAAAATGGAATATTTAACAAGTTTGTTTGAGGTTATTTTAAGGCAAGGATAGAAAAAAATAATCATAAAGATAAAATGTAGTCACTCATCCTCTGTGGTATAGTTGTTATTTTGGAGTAATAAGAAAAAGGAAAGAAAACATATTAACTTTAACTCTGCTTCAAAATTAAGGAACTAAGCCTTCCTACACCATAGTATTTTTAGTAAAAACATTACCTCCGCTCATCTCAAAGCCCTAATGATAACAAAGCCTGCCTCAAACAACTGTATTATTGTGCTTTAGTATTCTACAATCATGGTCAATGCTTAGCCCAGAGCCACCACACTCCCTATACAAGGAAAGCCACACCTGCTTTGTCTCCGAATATTCAAGCAGGACATTTGTCAATGGGTTCATCTCCTGAAATGTTCTGGAAATTTTTTTTCAAGTTCAGAATTGACTGTATTTTGTAAATATAATTGTTTTATTTTTGCAAAAATATTTTTTTATTTTATTTTTTTTTATTGAGAATAGGAAAAAAAAGTTTCCGCCTCCTCCCAGCCTCCCATTTCCCTCCCCCTTCCCCCACTCTTCTCCCCCTCCCCCCACTCCTCTCCTCCCTCTCCAATCCAAAGAGCAGTCAGGGTTCCCTGCCCTGTGGAAAGTCCAAGGTCCTCCCCCCTTCGTCCATGTCTAGGAAGGTGAATATCCAAACTGGCTAGGCTCCCACCAAGCTGGAACATGAAGTAAGATCAAAACCCCTTGCCATTGACCTTGGCTTCTCATCAGTCCTCATTGTTCGCCATGATCAGAGAGTCCGGTTTTATCCCATGCTTAGGACACGTAGTTCAATGAAATAGAGAATTCACAAGTGATTCATAGTGAAGAAATCTTAAAATCTGGTTGATACTAGGAAGCCTGTTCACAAGAACTGAAAAAGTGAACCAGGTTACCAGACAGAACCAAAACAGGTGACAGCAATCCAAGGATGTAGCCAGTTGCCTCCCATGGTTCTATCAAGGACAGTGAGTAAAGAAGAGGACCAGGGTACGGTTCATTAGTCACGTATCTAAGTCAGCAATTTAAACCAAATAGAGGAAGTCACCTCTTTTATGCAACAGAGGCATGTCTACCAGAAAATAAGGAAAATTCATACGTTTGTACCCCAGCACCATCTTTGGGCACTTAGGAGGCAGGCACAGCCTTTGGTGAGGAAACTTAAACTTTACTAGAATAGGACAACTCTACTCTATTGCCTCTCATACGCACGTGTTCCTGAGCAATCAAGGGAATCTTGGATGCAGCAGACAGCTGCCTCCTTGAACAGTGATTTTTTTATACTTTGCCAAGAAATCCACTGCAAAGTTCTGGGAGTGGCTTTCTCAAAACAGCCGAGTGAATTTTTTAAAGCGTTTTAACCTACTCTTCTTTTGATTAGCTCTCCAGGGAGGATCTAGAACACTGGTTCTCAAGGGTCTCATGTGAGATATCCTGTATGTCAGATTTTTACGTTACAATTCAGGACAGTAGCAGAATTACAGTTATGAAGTAGCAATGAAAATCCTTTTATGGTTGGGGGGTCACCACAAAAGGAACTGTTTTAAAAGGTCACAGAATTAGGAAGTTTGAGAACCACTGGTCTAGAAAGAGCTAGAAGGAATTTTGTTTAGATTTTAATATCTGCTGGCATTGCACAAACTAGAACTTTCTTAATCATAGGAATTACCATCATCAGAAATATTAAGGAAAATTCCTTTAGTTTGACCAGTAGCCACCGCAGGACTCCTTGGAATGGAGCATGCCTGTGCTTTTTCCCTGCTCGGAGTGCTGGATGGAAAAGGCGCTTCTTGGCAGACTACAAGGTGACACATACTGAACCCGAAAGCAATGATGAAACGAATTAAAGCTTGAAAAGTGATCCCTGGTGTTCAGACGTTAACGCTTCTTCCCAGGAGACACAGCAGAACTGTTCGAAAGCTAAGTCCAGAGCAATCCTGGGATACTAAAGAAAGCTGATGGCTGCTCTCAGTGATCAAAGCTGAAGCATCACCATGGTTTTCTGAATGAGGGAATTTTCTGGGTGGCATCAAAAATTTTAAGCTTCTTTTTTTTTCACACATGCTAATTGGTCCTGTTATACCCAACTAGGTGTTGTGACTATCAGTTCTGTAAACCAGCAAAATCCCTGCTTTTGTTTTAAATTTCACTATAAAATTTATTGTGTGTATGTATGTATGTGTGTGTATGTATGTATCTATGTATGTGTACACATAACCTTGTTATTTGGGTAAACCATACATGTGAGCAGCTTATTGTTGGCTGAAGTAAGTGAACAGGAAGTAACCAGAGAAGATGAACATCTAAGTAGCCATGAGTCAAAACCACTTGCCAAATATGCCAGATCTAGTGGTGTTAACAGCAAGTCAACATAATCATTGACTTTGACGTATTGACTTAAACTTTTTCAAAGGATTTCTCCTTTACTCTTTCTGTCAGATTTTGACTCAAATGCATGTATACACCTATATGCACTACTAAGATAAAATGAATAAATGAATTTTCATTATCCCATGAGTCACAAATCAATTAACTATACCTGCTTGCGGTATGTTAACTGATTTACATGAGCTATGTTAACTGATTCCTGAAAGAGTCACTATCTATGTGCACTGCCAATGTGTGTCAGTTCCACTAAAATTGGGTCTTACGACCTGCAGAACAGCCAGCCTTCTGCACACAGTGACAGGAAGGCTCTGGGCTGGCAGAATGACTTCACTGAAGGTCAGAACCCAGCTCAGCATCAGGAGCCAGTCGTTCTCATTTGGGAGTCAAGACACTGGAAAGGGACATAGGAGCTTTCCGAATTTCCCACTTGTTCTAAGCTAATGTTGAGACAAAAACATAAATTATCACTGGTAGATGGGGTACAGTTATGCTGACAAATACACGGAGATCAATTGATTGCTAAACACTTGAAGCAGATAATTAGAAAGAGAAACTAAGAAAAATTTATTTACATTCATATCAAAAAATATAATGCTAAGAATAAATTGTACAAACTTTTGCAAATTTTATACTCTGAAAACAAAATTTGATTTCTTGCGTGAAATCAAATATTTATCCACCACCCCCAAAGAAAAGTATCCTATGTCCATGGACTTCGAATTGGTATGATGGCAAAATCCTCCCGCTTGCTCTGGAGACTTAATGTCTACTGAATCCTAGCTGACGTCCTTGTAGAAATTGGCAAGCTGACTCTAAAATTAATTTAGGAACCCAAGAGACTCCAAATAGCAACTACATTGGAAAAGAAAAACAGAAGAGGCCTCACATGTTCCAATTTCAAACTTAACTACAAAACTATAGCAACAAAGGCAATTCATAATATAAGCCAAGCATTAAGTGTTACATCTACACCCTCAACTTGGAGGCAGAGAGAGGAAGATCAGTTCAAGGCCTGCCTTGACTACCCAGAAATGCTGTGGCCAGCCTGTGCTATAAGAGATTTTATAGCAAAAATCACAACAGAAAAAACAATAAATGGGATATGTTTGGGCAAGTAGGTCAACATGGTAGAACTGAGAGCCCCCAAATAAATATATGTTTGCTTGATTTGTTTTCAAGAGGGTGGAAAACTCATTAAATGGAAATATTATATATAAAAAGAAACTCAAAATGAATTAAAATAAAAGCAAGAAAATGAAAAAGTCATGAAATTCAGCTGAGCATTGTGGTACACGCCTTTGAATAGCAGCATTTGGGAGACAGCGGCAGGCAGATATCTGTGAGTTTGAGAACAGCCTGATCTACAAAGTAAGTTCCAGAACAGCCAGGGCTATTTCACAGAGCAACTCTGTCTCGAAAACCAAAAACAGCAATAAACAAAAAGTCATGGAATTCTTTGAAGGAAGCACAGTGGAAAGTTTTTATGATTGCGATGTGGCAATATTTTTAGTGTTGACACCAAAAGAACAACAGCAATAGACGAACTAGATTTGGTTAAAATTAAAAACTTAACTTCAAAGGAGTCCGAGTTTAAATGGTCAAAGTCTAAATGACACCTCACAGACTTCAGAAAATATTTTCAAGTAATATACAAAGTAATAAGCAACAATTTAAAGAAAAAGAGAAAGAAAGGTAACTTAAAAAAATCTACAATTTCTATCGCGACTTTCTTGGCTAAGGCATGTGTGTTCATGCCTACAACAATCCCTTGATGTTGGCTCAGAAATAAAACACAGAAACTTATTATCTTTTCTCAACTGAGAGTTATATTTTTTTTTCCAGAAATAAAACTGGCAATGTCACATTTGAAGAAAAGAAATACCAGTGTAAACAAGAAGAGCCAATTAAGAAATTCTGGAAGCACTAAGCTATTTAATACCAGTAATCTGGGGAGTGTTCTCTACGGCAGTCAGTGCGCCATTGCAGGGGAAGCATGTGCCAGGTCTGCAGAGGGTCAGGCGCTCGGTATGCACTCGGAGTCACAATAGAGAAAGGGCAAAGTCTGAGTAGGTAGTGGGGGCAGTGATGACCAGGTAGAGTCTGTGCTTGTGGAAAAACACATGAAGTGCAATGCTTGGGAGGGGAATGGCATAGTCAATGTTTTGGATTTGCACTTATGATACAAAATAGATCTTCTGAAGAACTGTTACAGACCCCATTCGTGAACCACAAAACCAAAGGCGAGTGACAAAATGATGCACAAATGGAAAATACCAGTGTATGTGATGTTTTGAACAGGAATGGCTCCCCTAGGCTCATGTATTTGAATGTGTGGTCATTAGGGAGTGGAATACTTGTGAGGAATTAGGAGGTATGGCCTCCTTGGAGCAGGTGCAGTGATGTTGTTGGAGGAAGTGTGACACTGGGGGTGGAATTGGGGTTCCAAAAACTCAAGCCTGGCTCAGGTGTTTCTCTCTCTCCTCTGTCTGTGGATTCAGATGTAGAACAATCAGTTCCTCTGCCTGCATGCCTTGCTTCCTGCCATGATATAACAATGGACTAAGCCTCTGAAAGTGTAAGCAAGCCCCAAGTAAATGTTTTCCTTTAGAAGAGTTCTTTTGATCATGGGGTTTCTTCAGAGCAATAGAACACTGAGTAAGACTGATATGGGATTCCCCTCTGTATGCTGTGAATACCACTGGTTACTAAAGAAGCTGCTTTGGGCCTATTGTAGCACAGAATAGAGCAAGACTGAAATTCCAAGCAGAGACAGAGGAGAAAGCAGGCGGAGTCAACGAGAAGTCTTGAGGCTGCCAGAGAAGACAGATGCTGGAAACTTGCGGGTAGGCCACGACCTCATGGTGATACACAGATTAATAGAAATGGGTTAATTTATGATTTAGATATAAGAACTAGTTAGAGATATGCATAAGCTATTGGCCAAGCAGTGTTTTAAATAATATAGTTCTATGTAATTATTTCAGATCTGGGCAGCTGGGAACAAACGAACAGTCTCTGCCTATATAAGACAGTGTGAAATGAGGAAAAAGTTTGGGGCCAGACATGCAAACCTACAAATTAACATTTCATTGTGGATTCATTTGTTTTTATAAAATACTTTGGTGCCTCATTCATCCCACAGAGCATGTAAATTCCAGTTTACATAGAGGACAATAGGAAATTAAATTATCTATTTTGCTGATTTATTCAATCTATGGAGGACCTACTGTGTGACAATGATATATTAGGCATAGAAGGATGAATTTGTAGGGTTTTCTTCTCCCAGAATTCACAGACTAGCAAGAGATAGAGCTGAAAGTAAATATTTTTAAGGGGTGATTACGGCTATACATTCAAGGTTTCTTGATGATAAAGTTTAGAGCCCGATCAGAACTCAGGAAAGAGACAACAGATAAAAGAGAAAATCCTCAGGGAAGGTCTCTCCGCACACCAGGAGCCTCTGGAAAAGCCTGAGGCCCAGAATGGCACCAAGCTCCTGGAGCTGAGGCAAAACCTAAAGGCGGGGCTGCACAGAAAACACAGGCCACGAGCAGGTAGGACAGAGAGGTCTCTACCATGAGTAGAGGGAGCTCTGAGGCAGTCAGTCATGTTGGGATGCAAGCCTAGGATTGATTCATTTGCAAGGGAACTCAGTGGGTCAACCACAAAGGGAGGCTCTCTGACCCCATTTGTCACACCCCCATGCATCTGCAGAGAAAATAAAACACTTTCAAAAGCCAACTGTTTTCTGACAAGTACGTATTAGAGTTAGAAACCCAAACAAATATTTTCCTTGAAAGGGGGGTAATTTTGTTTTAAGTTTGAGGTATTTTTAGCTGGAACGTTTACATTAGCGGAAACAGGGTGCTCTTTTTAATTGTTCTCTTTTTAATTGTTCCCACTCTTCTCATCTCGGGATTGCTTCTCGCCATATAGCTACAGCGAGGCACACAAACCTTCTAACCCACTGCCAGCTTCAGCAGAGAAACACTTTAAATCACAGCACACCTTCAGAAAGATGTCAACCCTCAAGCGGCAAGACCACGGCCGTGGGTCTGTGCGTGCATGAATCTGTGGAGAGGTAGAAGTCAGAATGCTCCCAAATGCTGTGACATGGGCAGATAATGTCAAATCAGAGCAGATTTATTTTAAACAGATTCAGGGGGACAATATTAAACCATTTATTTGCAGTGTTTTCTTTTAAGTATTCAACAATGTTCCAGTATTAAGTTACATTCACAATGATTGTATTCGCGGTGCCCTGTTTCAAGCTGATCCATCCATCCTTCAAAGTGCCAAGACTCCAGCTGCCTTTGACATAGTGCTGAACTCTTAACACCTCACATTAAATCTATTTTTAAAAAATCTCTAGGGATGAAACTTCGTAGTTTCCAAAGACTTTTCAACATTTAACAATCTTCATTCCTAGAAAACTTCACCTCCTTTATAGCCTAATACAGGAAGGTGTGGCTTCAAAGGCTTTTCATCTCTGTCTGCTGTGGGAATAAAGAACCTCTCATTTTCACAAGTATACAGCAGCTATGTTTTATTAATCACTAACCTGGTACCATACAGCATAGTAAAAGCAACTCTTACTATCTCTTTCAATCTCCGTACCATGCTTCAAAAGTAAATACTCTAAATTGTCCTAAATTTCACAAAAGAAGTAACCATTAAAGCTTAAAAGATGCCAAATTTGCCCATGACCTGACAAGTAGTAAATGGCGGGGTAGAACTGCACCAAGGTGTTTCTTTTTAAATAATATTTTATTAATTCTTTAAACCTTTCATACAATGTAGTTTTTAAATCACATTTACTCCCCTCCCAGCTCTTCCCACATCTACCCTCATTGAGCACAGTTTGAGTTGTCCAGCTGCTCTTGGGAGTGGAGCCTACCCTAGAGTGTGATGGGTATGACTCCCTTTCAGAGCAGGTATCAAATGTCAATACTGCCTAGGCTAGTAGATGGATTTTCTGCCCACCTTCCCTCCAACATTGCAGTTTCTCTAAAAATACTTTATTTATTGATTTTATTTTTTTTAATGATCTCACTATGTACTCCTGCTTGGCCTGGAACTCACAATGTAGCCCAAACTGGCCATACACTCACAGAGATCTATATGCTGAGACTAAAGGCAGATAGCACCATGACTACCTCGACTTTTGTTGTACCAGTGCTGAAGAAAGGAACCTCCTCTTGAGGCTGCTTTCAACAGGGTTTTCACCCTTCCTAAGTAGTGCTGGTCCTTAGTAGGCTATGGCTTGTGTTATGACTATCCGACTTACAGTGATGTTAAAAAGTAAAAGTAGCATGTATTTCATAGAATCATAATATGAACTGTGAGTTTCAACATTTTCCAGAGCCAACAATGTACAGTTTAGTTTCTTACCATGTTGGCATCCGCATTAAGCCAGAGAGTCTATTCAGCCATTCTCTCAGATAATAGCAACAACTGGCATTTTTCAAGTTAATGTTGCTAAGTGATAATGCCTTGTAGGCTACATATTAAATACATGCTCAATTTATAATAGCTTTATGTAATCTCATCACGAATCCAGGCCCTCTGGGGTCTCAAAATTTTATCTATTTTTCTGAATCATTTTATCATTTCAGTTCTACTTTAAAGGCATCTCAACATCTTCCAAATTCAGTTGATAGGAAAATGAAGATTACATATAATAATGATTATTTCATGAATCTTAACTTCTATGTTCCTATTTTAAGCCCTAGTTCCCATTGATTTTTTAATAACATTATTCTAGTCCTAACTCATATCTAATAAAACACAAACTCTAGAACAGTTTTTAATAACACGAGCTAATGTTGAAGTGCTCACCAGTGGGCATAGCCGATATATAGGTCCTTTTATGCTTTCTCAGCTGTTTTTTCAAAGTAAAACAGAATATTATATTCCAAATTATGCTATAAATACCACCTTAGAAAAGTCAGAAAACTGGTTATAATGTATATAATTAGTTAACTTTTAAGAAAAATGTCAATGTACATATGACATTCTAAATTACGAAAGCAAAAAATGCTTAACGTTCTGCTAATGTAACATTTCATGATAACTAAATTTAAAGAAAAATTAGTGTCAGTATCTACAGCTTCAACTGCCTTCACCATCTCTCATATACTTGGCTTTGCTGAACACAGCTAAATATGGGCAGAAATTATTAAATCTATGAATGCACCAATTTGGGGGCATTCTGGCTCACTTTCAGATAACTTTTATTAGAACAGTAATTTAAAAAAAAAACAGAAGTAATTTTGTGCTGTCAACTCTTTACACAAATTTTTGTCAATTCAATTCAGCTAACAGGCAGAACTTTTAGACAGGAATGGGAGAAACTTTGTGGGAATGAGTGTGGCCTTCCACTTATATCACCAGCCGTAAAAGTTTATTTAACTGTCATTCCACTTCAGTTTCAAAGTGAGAGAAAAGAGCAGTGTCTAAAGAGTTTTTCAATTTCCCAAGTGCAATGCACAAGGGAGAAAAGGCTTCCCCAGCAGGGTTGTTATAAACACAGTGGTGTCCCCAGAATCATCAAATGTCTGAAACAAAAGCCTGGCTGCTCTGTTGACACAGATTTTAACAAGTGTTTGACATACTGTTTGTATTGATTCTGGTCTCTAGCTTCCAACTTTTATCTACTAAAACAACGTGGTTCAAAGGCTGTTGATTTTGTCATGCTATATTTCCACACAACAAGACTGTAGTCATCAAAGGTGTGAAATATTTATCCCAAGTAACATTATACAATCGTGCTGGGTTACACTGGGACAGAAGCAAACGTTATATAGCACACCTGCCTTGGAAATAAGAATGAGGACAGGGGTAGAAAAGCACTTCTGTTGAGAACAACAAAAGTGGGCCTGAGAGCTCAGCACCAAGAAGACTAAGGCAGAGGATTGTGAGTGTGAGGCCAAACCGGTCTATACAGCCTGGGGAAGAAGAAAGAAAGAAAGAAAGAAAGAAAGAAAGAAAGAAAGAAAGAAAGAAAGAAAGAAAGAAAGAAAGAAAGAAAGAAAGAAAGAAAGAGGGGGAGGGAGGAAGGGAGGGAGGATGGATAGATAGATAGATAGATAGATAGATAGATAGATAGATAGATAGATAAACAAATCCTTCCTCATGGTAAGTTGCATACATATACAGAGAGCTACTCTCTGACAGAATCTAATTACTGAACACCAGAAATGACACTTGCAGGTAGACGGTGAGCGACAACTCCCAACTGGTCCAGTGTGGCTAAGAGATCCCTGGCAGACTCCTACCATCCAGACTTTCAAAATGTCTACAACCTTTAAAAGCAGAACTCAGGCAGCTCCTTTGAGGGACATTGGAGAACAGACCAACAGAAGGATCCCTGAGTACACAAACCTGGCTTTCCATCAAGAAGTTTGGCTTATGATTTGTGCCTGAATGTTCACCATATCAGTAAGAGTTGATAGAGTTCTTTCCAATCGATTGGATCTCACAAATATCTTTCATAAACTACCTCTGGCTCTGATGCAGACTTAGCAGCATCTCAGATACATGCATTGAAGTCCTGAGAAATTTTATTCTAATCTAAAAGTATGATACAAATTTCCACCATAGTGAGATTGCAGTAGGAGATGTATTTACTGGAGCCAGGTATTCCAAGTAACCATTAAAAAAAACTGCTATTAAAAACTATTTTAAAGATATTTTAATCAGTTAAAATAAGAGGAAGAGAAAGGTTCTAATTTTATAAGCATCAATAGTAGTTTGGCTAATATCTATGTCTTCCTTTGCCCATGTACAAAACCAGGAGGTGTTGGCACTGAAATCTGTTACTTAGAAAACATACTTACTGGTATCAAAATCAGTGTAAGAAGAATGCTAATGTACCCTTCAAGGCACATTTAATCAATGCGTAAGGAAAATGGGAGCTGTTTATAGCCTAGCGCTCACATCTCGTAACTACTCATTCATTCAGTGAACAGAATTGTAGAGTCAAAGCCTGGCAGAGTGGCACACGCCTGACCCCCAGCTATGCGAGAGGTCAAATGGCATGACCTTTTGAGTCCAGGAGTATGAGGCTTGCCTGGCCAACAACATCCAAACTCAAAATAACAAACAAACGAATAAAAACCTCAAATGGAATCACAGAATTTTAATGCTAGAAGGGACTATCTCATCTAACCTCGTTTTACACTTGTCAAAATTGCAAGGCTAAGTCAATTTAACATCATTTATTTATATACCTGGGCTTCTAAGATAACTGTCACTATCAAATAAAATTCATTTCAATCCTGTTGGAAGACAGTCCAAGGATGGAGTTGTATGTAAAGAATTCTGAAACTTGTGAGAAAACTCCAAGAAAACAAGAGTCTTGAGACTTCAGTTTCTTTAAAAACATGAAACTGTTCTTGTTACGTGTTTTTGTGTGCCTACCATGTGTACTGGATAGGAGTGTGCTTGCTTCAGATTATTCATTGCGACTGGCTATGGTTCCTTGTTTAGGAGCCTCTATGGAAAAGCATGCATTGCCCCATGGAGCTGGCACACCACGTGCAGCCTGTCCTTGTGATTGTACTCATGTGACTCCTCTTAAACCTCAGAGTATACACGTCTGATGCTCTGAATAAAGGTGACTAACGCATGAGACTTTAGTCTGCCTCATTTATCAGCTCCATTCACCCAGGTCTACAGCCTCTAACGTGGTAAACATCATCTCTCCTATTTTGTTGTGGAAACCAGCTTAGAACCCGTTAGATACTTTCACTGCTAACCTCAAACACTCTTTACTCAGGCAGAGAGAAACGACGGAGCTAAAATCAACCAGATTCTGCCATCTTCGAAAGAAAAGGTTTTATCTACCTTGAATTTCAGGTCCCTGGCAGTTAGCAGGCTACTTACAACAGTAGGTGTTTTTTATGTCATTTTGAATGTGTGGATTGGTTAGAAGAATGACTTCTCTGAAAACTCCATGTGACAAAGGAGACTGGAGAAGAAATCTGACACCACCTCATTTGTGGGTTGATAGTGTTTACCACAGTTGGGAGTTGTGTTTATCTTCACTTGGAGTCACAGCAGCTTGTCACTACAGGGTTTCTACCTGCCTCTCACACCAATAGGTGCCAACCTACCAGTTTTCTATTCTGAATGCTCTAAAAAGGCAGCATGACTGGGAAGAGCCTGCCATTGGCCAAGATATTTCTATCCTGCATAACCATTTACACCGCCCTCCTAACCTTCCCACTGTAATTTTGGCTTATCTTATCACAAAATCATACAGGCATCGAAATAAAATGCTGCCGTGTGGAATGCAAACAAGCCTGGAGACTTGCTCCATGCTCTTGTCTAGTTTTCTCTTACGTTCATAGGAAGCTCTAGATAGCTAAATGTCTTACCATCCAGATGGTCCACATAGCAGTACACGTCGTAGGTTTCTTGGGGAGAGCGGAATCCGTAGGTCCTGACCCCTTCCTTCCCCATCATGTCTCCATAACAGCCTTCTCTGGGAGCCCGTATGGGATATCTAGGAAAGCAAAGGAGAGGTGAGAGGCCCTGTCCCTGGCATATTAATACTGAAAAGCTTTTAGGCCCAGGCCTCTTACCTAACAGTTTGATCAGAGAGCCACCCTGCATCACACTGCTCAAATCCATCTTCATAGGCAGCAAAGAGCTGCTCTGGTGTGGCTATGACTGCCCCAATGTCCAGACAAGCCTGCTGAGCACTTGCAAAGTTCAGTGTATATCTACTGGTCGCTGCCCTGTAGTGAAACACAACTCCTGCAAAGACAGCAAACCATAGACTGTTTTAGTGTTCAAATCCCCATTGTAGTGTGCAAAATTTCAGAATGAAGTAATATACCGATTAATAACATTATCATAGTTAATTATTTTACGATGCAAAACTCTTGTAGAATGAAGGCATTTAAAATGCCACCTATCTAGGGGCACTGCTCCTCATGCTACATCCTTAAATCATGCAGCATGGTGACATTTGTTTTCACAGACAGTGTGGTAAGGCAGAGAAAGCACCTGGCTATACGCGTGACAATACCTATTTCAGTCTTCGTTTGCTTCCTCATCACAGACTACTTCAATTCTCTGAACCGTAATCTCCTGTCTTATCCAGTGATCTAATATTTATTTGATCTGAAAGTTGGGTAGATTATAGTGCACTGTCTACTGTCTGGATATACGCCACATCCGCTGTCTAGCTCGTATTAGTTTTGTGTCTGCTATGACGGAGGCAAGTCTACAATTTTCATGCCAACAGAGGCCTGAAATAAAGTTCTTCACACTCCCCAGGTAGAAGCAAGGCATGTTTGTCTCAGGTTCCGCTTTGTTGTATTTTAAGTATTGCTTAGGAAGTAGGTAGAAACTGTGCTCCAGGTTTCAAATGGCTGTCAAAGAACTGAAGAAAGAGCAGCTAAGGGGTGGAATTGTCAGTCCTTTCTTCACAATTCAACATGCTATCCATATTTAACTGGGGGAAATATGAATCATCAAAATAATATTCCAGGGAAGTCACCACAAAGGACAGATTGGAGCAACCAGCTTTTAGAAGTGAATTTCTATCATATCATAGTATTCAAGACCACTTTTTGTTGTTTAAAATGAATTGTGGTTTCCAAGCTATCTGCTGCTCTCCTTTGACTCCTAGTCATTTCCTGGGGTTGACAGATCTGTCTTCCACAGTCAGACTGGCTATCAGAGTGTCTCTCTCATGTTATTCTTTATATTGTGTCTCTGTCTCAAGACAAGCCAGCAAAAGAACTGAGGAAGAATAAAATAGGCATCATGCAGATAAGCCTGTTATCAGTACCCACACAAAGGGAGCTACATAGCAACTCAGAGATGGACTGACTGGCAAGGAGCATTCTTTTTCCTGTTTTTCATCTTTCATGTCTCAAAATGTCACCAAATGCCAGTCTACCTTCATGTGGCCTTTCTACATACACACCCTGTATCTAGTAAGCGTGAGAAACATCCTAAAGTAACTTTTAAGCATTAAGTAAGAACTTGAATGGGTTTAAATTAGTTTATAATGGTGAAAGTTCCAAGTAATTTGGGGAATTATAAATCTCCCACCTGTGCTGAATACTGGTACTAAGAGGGAAAAGAGCAGGGGGTCTTGCCAAAGGCAGGGATCATCAATCCATATGTAAGGTAAGTGTCTGCAATTGCTAGACTAACCTGAAGACAGCTTGGGGCTAAGAAGATTAGGTGGAGGATGTTCATTGTTTGTGAGCAGCAAGAGGCAAATCCTTTGTTAAGTCTTTAATGATGAGAAAAAATATAAGAAGCTATGAAAGTCTGAGAATTTTAAATAGTGAATGTATGCAATATGTTTTATGCATATACATGTATATGAAGAGACAGTCTTAGACAAACTGAAATTAATGACGGGGAACTCAGGGATAAGAAGATCTCAGGGATTGAGTGGATCCAAAGATATCAGGAAACAGATGAGCTTAATGATAAAGGATGCTCAGTAAATTTGTTTGTTGCCCTGAAATTCAAACCATTTCTTTTTGGCTAAACAATAAAGAGTTTTTAGAAAGCTCCTTTTATGTATTTCTGAA
The DNA here is from genome assembly GCF_014885135.2 of Alexandromys fortis. NCBI lineage: Eukaryota > Metazoa > Chordata > Mammalia > Rodentia > Cricetidae > Alexandromys > Alexandromys fortis. The sequence continues at coordinate 1,347,669 of NW_026068055.1, read as the reverse complement.
AGGTAAATATTTTATAGGGAAATTGAGAGTTGGAAGAAAATCTGTCCCATCATGTCTGGGTATTAGAGTTTTGCTTAATAACTTGCCAACACATTCTGGTTCCAAGAGCTGCGGTATTATGTGTGTGCCCAATTAAAGCAATTTCTCTTTGCTTTGTCTTCTAACTTAAGCTCAAGTGGCATATAAACCATCATTAAAAGGGGGGGGGGTGAAGGTAAAATGAGTCATTACAAACCTAATGGATAGCAACTAGTGTTAAAGTTATATTCTTTCACTCTGATTTCTTGCTCGGAATGAACTGCAAATTCAAATATTAATTGCCTTTGGAAGACATTATGATATAAATCATGGTTAGTTTTTCAATGAAACTTTTAAATGATACTTCTTGAAATTGGACTCAAAGGCTTTTTTTTCACTCAGTGTGTCTGTGTGTACATTCATGAAGGCATGGGTAAATGTGTGTCCTTCTACCACGTGGATTCTAGGAATCAAACTGAGCTTGTCGGGCTTGGACACAAGTATCTTTCTCCTGAGCCAACTTACATGAACATGTTTATAATGAAAGTAAGGAGGCTGAGGTTATAGTTCAGTGAGAGAACACTTGACTAGCATGCACAAGACCTTGGGTTTGGTCTCCAGTAGCTCCAAAAATCACACTAAGAGAATTCACAGAAAAAAAAAAGGGAAAATTCTTTTATCTATATATGTATGTCTATACATATGTGATACTTGGAATGAGAATTTCCCTAGAGGTTCATACATTTCAATACTTGGTCCCCATTTGGTAGGAATGTTTGAGAAGAACTAGGAGGGGTGGCCCTGTTGGAGAACGTGTGTCTTTGGGGGAGGACTTTGACTTTCAAAAGCCCACAGGTTAGTTCTCTTTTTCTTGCATAAAGGTAAGGACGTAAGCTCCCAGCTATATTCCAACACCATGCTTTATGGTCTGTTGCCACATGATTATTGCCATCATGGTCATCGCCCTTTGTAACCATCAGTCCTAAACTAAACATTGTCTTTTATAAGTTGCCTTGGCTGAGGTATTTTATCATGGCAACAGAAAAGTAACTAAGACAACATATATACAACATAAAACTTAAAATGTAGAATAGCCTTTCACTAGTAGGTCTTAGCACTAAAATAATGATTTAAGAACTATATACTTTATCTTGAGGTTTTCATTACTTCTAGTATACAGTACTAGTCTCAATCAATATAGTTGCTTCACAAAAAGTTACCTATTCTTAACTAAGTTTGGGTTTCTTCTTTTTCATATGCTGAACAAGAGATATGTTTGAGTACTGGCCCACAATGCTTTCCTGAGTATTGCACAACAACCTTTCTTACAAATCTGAAAGCCTTACCATTCACAGCCAGTGACACGGAATCCTGAGTGTCTTCAATGCCGTACATGACGTCACAGCGGTAGACACCGGCATCACTAGCACGGAGTTTGACCATGGTGAGGGAGGCATCGCCCACATCCTCAGGATGTGTAAGCACTGACACCCGTCCTTTGTAGTCCTGACCAATCTTGATATTCCCATCTTGGGCCACCAGGACAGTAGTCTCCTTTATGTCTTTTCCGTTTTTGTCCACTTCCATCTTAGACCATTTGATTCTGAGAAACTCACTCGTGTTGTAATTGGGCGGTAGGGTAGGCAGAGTGGGAAAATGACAAGGTAGGGTCACTCTTCCGGAGAGAGAGCCTTTAACAGGTGGACTGGTTTCCGTTTTCACTAGAGCAAAGACAAAATATCAGATCAGTATTCCTGAAAGGCTGAAGCTGCGTCCGTTGAACGCGTGACTGGAAAGGCAACAGCCAGAGAGAGTCATTCCGTCCTGAGTGTGTAGAGAACCGAGAATGATTTATATAAAGAAAATGGCACGGGACTTCCATAAAGCATTATAACAGTGATAGAGATTAATGGAGTTCTCTTTGTACACTGAAATATAGAGCTTGTTTGAAAGCATTTGTTACTCTGTATTTAACATGGAAATAAAAGGGGAAGAACAAGCAAACAATTAATGGTAGAAAAGAGCAGGGCAGGCTAGAATCGGTACCATAGACTGAGAGACTAGAACAAACTGAGATGCTGGGTGTTTGTGCCTATCAGTCGTAGCACTCAGAAGAATGGGGCAGAGGCAGGGGCATTGCTCTAAGATACAGTTTAGTTTAGACCACAATGAAAAACATTACTTCTTACCCTTCTCCTTCCCTTTCCACCCTTTCTCTCAAAAAAAAAAAAAAAATCTAGACTAGTATTAAGATAAACAGCTAAAGGGGAAAACTTATGTTTATAGATCAGAGAGAAAAAAAATCATTTAAGAAAAATGCCATATATATTACTTTGGGAAAATAAAATTTAAAAAATTAACATTAAAAGACAAAGTAAGAATTTGAAACAGTCCTTGAGAAGACTAGAGAAAGAGCAAGGCTCATATTTTAAGAGCCTTCTTTAGCCCGGCAATTGAGGCAGGCAAAGTTTCAAGGCCCGTCTGAACTTGTTACTTTTTAACAGGTCAGAGATGAGACTCCTTTAAGGTAACTACCACATTACCTTAGTGAAAAGAAAAATAAAACGGAAAGAAGAGTTTGAAAGAGCACTTCATGAGCCGGGAGTGAAGGCAAGTCTAAGTTCTGAAGAGCCCTATTTGGGCCCTGGTTTCAGCCAAAGGCCTCCTCATAATGACAACTTCAGCTGCGACCACTTTGCAGACAAACACCGCCTTTCATTATGCCTGGGCCGGAAAACCAGCTTCTGTTCACCTAGCGGGCCTAACATACTTATTTCTGTTTAAGCTCTTAAACATTTATTGACAAAGGGTGCACTGGTTACAATTTAACACCACTGCCTACAAAAGAAAACATCCTTTCTCCCTTCCTGGACTCCATCCCTCTCACCCCAGCCCTCCTGCCATTTCCCAGCCTTCACTAACAAGGCTAAACCAGGAGTTAGAAAGGAAAAAGAAAACTTAGTGTTCTTGCAAGCAATGCTAGCTACATGAAATGCTGGCCGAAAGTAAAGGATTGCCTCCAAATCAAGTGACGCTGTGACTTCTAATTACTGAAATGTTGTTGTTGTTACATTGTGCCAGTGACAGAGAAATATGTGTCCCCAAGTAGACATGCATCAGCAATGATATAACTCATTGAACCCTTTTCAGCCAGTTGGGTCATTTTCAAAATTATAGGAAGATATTACTCTCTTTAAGAAAAAAAAAAAAAAGGAAATTCTATTGCCAAAGACAAAAATGCAGCTTTAAAGATGGTGGGACTAAAGTTGGCACGGTGACTCATGCTTGCAATCCAGGGCTTGAGGCGTCAGGATAGGTGACTCTCCATTATCTGGAGACCAGTTTATGCTACAAAGAAAATTCCAGGCTTTTCTGGGCTGCACAAGGACACTCTGTTTCCTCCTCCCAAAAATATGATTAATATATAATGTCTGGTGTATTTATGATAGGAATCACTCACATATTCCAAAATTGCAGTGACTGTTACTTTTAAGACTAGCTCATGATTCTGTTAATCTACATATGTAGCTCGATCACATGATTTAACAAAATTAGTTAAAAATGAAGCGAGTTATTGGCTGCACTAAGTTATTCTTTAAAACATTACTGAGGTTTTTTATTTTGCAAGGTAAGGTAACAATCTCATTTACATTGCTAAACAAATAAAACCTCTAATTTAAAGTTCACCCTTTGAAACGAGCCAGATTCCTTGGTGATGATGTCCCCTGGGAGGAAGTGGCAAGCCCCCAACACACCCGAGACAGAATGTGTATCTTGTTATATCTAACCAAGCCATTTTTAGCACTAGTATTTATTAACTTCCTCCCCTGTCCCTAGATTCATTCCCACAGCAGTCTTCACTTTGTCTCACTCTCGAGACACCTGCTTTACTCACTGCCAGAACAGAGAGACGTTGAGTGATCTCATGATCTCTTCTACACATTTATAAAGTCTGTGGGAGACATGCTAAAAGTGACCCCTACTCATTCACATTCCTTTACTATAGAATGAAGTAAAGGGATGCCAGCATTTCTGTTTTATTTGCTTGCTAATCTATCAAGCATGGGGATTCTGAGACTTGCAAATTCTGTACCTAAAAATCTAATTTACACTTACTGAATATTCTACAAGTTCACACTTTCCATCCTAAAGAATCAGCTAACACTAATAAAATATAGTTGTATTACCACAAATGCTAAGGTTTGTTTTTAATAGAAAGAGGAGCGATTTTATAACAGTGTAGGATAGATGATATCTAATTCCTCAATATCTATTTCTAAATTACAATTGCTTTCACAATTATAAAAGAATAGGGGAAGACATAGGATTCAGCCAAGCTATCAAGTAGAGAACTTCCTGAAATATGGACATGATTTAATCACTCCTGCTATAATGAAGGGTATATTGAAACAAAAGATGGTGTCCGAGGGCTACAGACTGTTCTGGCCATTCATAAACACACAAATATTAAAACCTTCCCTCTGAAATGAATACACTCTTACATAGACTCTAATCTTCAGAATAAGATTAACCAAAAGATGTGTTGTTAGTACTTTTGAGTACTAAGACACGGGTCTTAATTTACCAGGTCACAAAAACCAAGTTAATCACATCTAAATATTTAAGAGTTATCTTAGCACTCTGTAGGATCATGTAGATAAAGTATGCATGTTTAAAGAATCTGCTACCTGCAGGAACTTGTCTGAATCTAGTAAAAAATGTATCCGGACAAAACCAGTGATTACTGCTCTCACAGAAGGTTTGGAGTCTATATAAGTACAGTAAAGGAGAACTACGCATTGTGTTATGAATGATCCATTACTCCCCATGCTATGCATAGACTCTGCAAAAAAAAAATGGTGTAAATTCCATCTGTGCAGACAGAGAAAGGGGCACCAGACAAATATCAGATTGAGAATATTGGGATTTAGTATGTTCTTGTTCAATTCATGATCTCACAACTCTGCATTCTGTTTTGTATTATTAGAGGGACATTAAAATAAGCAGGTATGATCAGTAATTAAGATGGTTTCTGATGTAATAGGTATTGTTAAAGCAGAGTGCTAAAGCCAACGAGTCAGTGTGACATGGTTGGTGTTCGTTAATGTGAACAATCAACCTTAAGAATCCTATGACCAACTAGAGTAGACAAGAAAATCCCTGCTTCCCCTCAGCAAGTTACTGCTGCCTAGCCCACTGTGAACAAGGAAACTGGCTTTATTTGCATCTTAAATTTGAATACTTTTTACTTCTGCCTCTCATAGGAAAGAACTAAATTTCCCTCATTTTAGAGAAACATTGACTATGTGTATTATAAAAGATGGAGCCTCAAATGGAATAACTGAGTGATATTGTTTGCTTTAATGTTTTCTAATTATTTGAAGGAAATACACCATGCATTGTTTTGTGTTCATTGTGAATCTTTATTTCAAATGAGGGATGTCTTTGTTTCTTCTTCCACTATTAGCCAACCCAAACTTTTCCCCATCCTCTTGACACTCCCTGTCTTTACTAGGTACTGTTATTCTTTCCTCTCTGGTCTCTTTATCTACTCTTTGGAAACTTCTAAGAAGATGGTTTTGGGGGTATTAACAGATACTGGAGTCTAGACTCCTCATCCTCATACCCACCACCTGAAGTAAGTTATGGTTTCATGTCCAACCCACCACAATAATCATCCAAAATTAACTCCTTGCCACCATCTCTGTTCTCCTATAATCAAATCTTAACAGAACAACAGCATAAGACTTAAAGAACTTGATGCTACATGTCCTTTGTGGACTGAAAACCTTTAGTGCGTGTTAGCGTACACAAAATAAAATCTGGTCTTCTAAAAAGCTTGCACGGCCCCAGACAGATGAGAAGTGTAAGACAATGTGAGGGCTGTGCCTTATGCTTCCCTTCCCCATTCCCTCCCTCTGACCCTTACTGGATGTGGAAAGCAATTGTTCTGCTTGGTGCTTCAGTTTCCTCTTTATAGCACACGGGTAATGGATGTTTTGGTTAATCAATGTTAAGCACTTAAAATAGCTTCCAGCTCACAGTGAATCCTGTCTACGTGACTAACGCTGCTTCTATTTATGTAAGCTGATCTCTGCTTATCTCTCTGCTTATATCTCCCTCTTTTCTTTTGATCACTACTGTCCAACAAGAGTGACTTTCCTGCTACTTGAACGAGTTTATTTTTCTAACTGATATATCTGTGGACACTTAGAATAATACCTGATACAAAGAAGGAATTAAAAAATATTGACAGACGATAGAAGGATGGATTGGTGAATGGATGAATGGATGGATTGATTGATGGCTAAATGGATGGGTGAATGGGTGGATGGATGGATAAGTGAACAAAGATGAGGAAGCCTTCAGTCCTGAAGAATAAATTAAAATAGAACTTAAAAAACCCCACAGAGGAAGTGTCAAACAAAAGGAGTCACATGTGAGAAGGAGGAAAGACAAGTTTGTGGCCAGGCAAATTATTTCAGAATGTCTGGAGCATGGGTGTGCAGAAGTAGCAGCAGGGTGTGCAGAGTCCACAAAGCAGAAGACGTCAGTGAAGCTCACCATGGGCCCTTCCAGTTCTTCCTGGTGTCTCCTTGGCTACACTAGAAACTAAAGTTAGAATTATAGGGTCCTCGTTGAATAGCTATGAAAGTGAAAGCTAGGAAAGACAGTGCCATGTGTGCTCACTGGCCACTTACCTTTTCATAGACAAAGACAAAGGGAGAGGGCTACAAATATTTGCTGGCAACATCTTTTAATTTTGCTAACTTAAAATTCTAGACTCCCAAATTTAATTTTTTTTTTTTTGGTATAAGAAAGTTTAAAGACTTTTTTTTAAAGAAAAGCAGTCCAGAAGAAATTAGAATTTTAAATATTCTCTACAGTAAAAGAGTCTTTTTACACGGTTCAACTTTGGAGGCCAGACATGGTAACACATATTAGTAACCTATCATTTGTAAGGCTTGAGTAGGAGACCCATGAGTCTGAGGCTAGCTGGACTACCTAATGAGAGACTGTCTCAAAAAAACAAAACAAAACAGAAAAACAAACATACAAACCAAATGGGCTATAGGTTACCAAAAGTTTCACTCACAAGAGTTTGTTATTTTGGTCTGTTTGGTTTACTGATATATGTGACATCCAGTAATACTTCACCTACAGATCATAAGCAATGCATAGATTTTTTTAAAAGTGATTCTTAGCTGTAGTGTCTCCATCTTATAATTCCATTTCCCACTGCTTTTTCACATCTTAATAAAGAACAAGTTATTCTACTTACCTTTAGGTAGTGCATGGGTTATTAATAAGGCTGAACACATCCATAAGACGCTTTTCATATTTATCAACATCTTGCCTAGAAATGAAAAAAAAAAACAAATTATATCACAAGTATTTATGGTGGTGGCTGGCCGAAAATCACATGTTAATAAGGAACTGGGTGCAATGAAAGAGGCAGTTCTCTGTGGACTGTAAAAACAGGGGGCTTGTCATAGGCAATATCACAGCATTGTAAGTAATATTTGAGTCACACTTGAGACAATAGTTACCAAAATAATTCCAAGCCCTAATGAGGGGACTTATAACGCTGGGTTTACATGTGATGGCCACAGCTAGGAGGGCACAGGAAGAACGCTAGAAATAACAGTCTCTGTAAATAAAGTGAAGAGCTGGCTCGAAGAGGATAAGGAACCCTCAGAATCTAATGAGAATGAGGAACGTGAGTGTGGACAGAATGAGAAAATGATGAAGGTGATGGAAAGGAGGTGCTGCAAGCCCAAGCACCCAGTGTGAGAACGAACCCACCGGTGGCTCCGGCAGACGCTTCACCAGCCAGATTAAGGCCTTCAGAAGGTCTGTGTTATAGCTGAAGCACAAACAGCATTCACTGTATAGGTGGCTGAACAAACAAAATAAATGTACCCCAAAGAGCTGCTAATGACAAAAGTAACCAGTTTTAAAACACTCCCCACAGCCTTCGAGTCTCAAGAGTAAACAATGAAAGGAGATATCCTTCACTGAAAGTCAGAAAACACTGACCTTGGCTTAGCTACTAATTTACTGTACGCTTTGGGAAAGACGTTTTGCAATCGGAGTCACAAAATGGGCCCTTCCAAGTCTGGATTTACAGAAACCGGCCTGGGCTGAGGGTTTGTTAGTGTCTCCATTTAAGTATCTTTCAAAGACCCATATTTGGGAAGTTTGGGCCTGAACATGGCTTTGCTGGAGTTGGAGAAACTTCCAGAGATGGTACCTAGTGGGCGTTCTCAGGTCGTCAATGTGGTGTCCTCAAAGGGAATGTGGGCTGTGGCTATCTTCCTCTCTGTTTGCTTTCCCATTGGCATCATATGAGCAGCCTATTCCACCACACGCTCCGGGGCATGACATGCTACCCGGCCACGGGCCCTCACCCAGGGCCAATCAATCATGCACTTCATCTTCCAAATCTGGAGAGCAAAATAAACCTCTTTCTGTGTGCGTAAGATGATTGTCTAAGCTTTTTGTTATAGTCTTAGACTCATAGACATATTACTGTTTGAATATATTCAAGAACACTTTGTTCCGTACAGCCAAAGATATCTTCACTGGCTCATATGTAAGTTGGTACCCAATTGAACTCCCTTTGCCTTCCTTAAAAAAGAAAGTCTGTATTACGTAGGAAACCTGGACTGAAATAAGTAAATGATGAAAGATTCCAAGTCCAGTTTGTGCCCAAATATATTTTGATATTCTGTGAGAGCTACTTATTTTTCTTTAATAATATTCTGCATTTGATCTTGTTTCATAAATCTTAAAACACTACAACCAAACTAAATGAAACTGTGAAATGCTTAGCTTGTGGGTTTATGGCTTTACCTGTGTCTTGATGGGCTGACAGTGTTTGAGAAATAAGAGATATTAATTTCACAGGCAAGATGAGCATTTATGTCATAAAATCATATTAAATATAAATATATGCAATCCCTGAATATTAATTTAATCCAGATAGAAAGCCTTCTTTTAATCCTATTTCTAAATAATACTTTGTTTCTTTAAAGAAAAATTAGTCTGTTCCTGTTTTAGTTTTTAGGACATCTTTATAAAGTATTTCTTAATGTTTGAACTCTACTGTTAAAGTGTCTTAAATTCAAATTCTGAATTTTCTACTTAAATTCTCAGATTATAAGGAAATAGTTATGCCTCTCTAAAGTTTACTTCTTTATTTACTTTCCAAGTTTGAAAATTAATATGCACTATAGAAATGATTGCAAGACCCGAAAATATTGCAAATAAAATATGCTGTTCATCTCTAACATAGTCAGTACTCAGTGATTATTATTAAAATCAGTAACTCAAGCTTTCTGTAGATGCTCTAATTCTTGCTTCAGGTCACTAATAATAAAAGATTTGAAGCCCTAAGTCTTACTTTGGATCACTTTATGTTTATAATACACTGCCATCACTTACGTTGGCTTTAATCATTACTTTGAAATATATTTTTCTGGCCAGGGCGGTTGCTCAGTGGGTAAAGGCACCTGCTATGGAGTCTGATGACCTGAATTTGATCCCTAGGAACTACTTGGTCAGAGAGAACTGACTCTTTCAAGTTGTTCTCTGAGTTCTACATGCTCACTGTGGAACATTTGCAAATACCCAAATACCCATAAATAACACATAAATGTAACAAAATATGTTTTATATCCACAGAGCTACTTACTAACTCCCACAATATTCTATAGTTCTAGGCTCAATACCCCTTGAAGAGGGTTAGTAGACCAAATGTTTAGTCAATATTTCCACTTTGAAGAACCAGCACTCCTTATGAAAATAAGTGTATATGTAGGACTAATGGGGATTTGAAACACATATTAAACTGTCTAGCTGAATATCAATAATACCTAATAAAATATTGGACACATCAATATTCAGACAGTCAAATCTTATAAAACCAAGAGAAAATGATGAGTTTGACTCTAGAACATAGCCTCCACATTCTTACTTCCTGCCCAGGACAAATGCCAAAAAACCTAACTCTTTATATACCAACCTTAATCTTTATAAACAGGTCTGTATTTTTTCTAAATTAAAGAGAAAAATCTCTCTTCATATCTACAGCAAGTCTTCCCACCTGCCCAGAGACTATTATTAAAACTAAATTTAAAGAATAAATTCAGTGCATTAAAAACATAGATGTGAAACACGTTTGGGATGCACTGGTATTAAATTACAAAAATGTGCTTGAATAAATTTCTCCAAAACAAATATGAGAGCTCTCAAACTAAATCCCAGATCTCCAACGCAGTGGAAAATGAACCAGAAGATCCGTATTCTGAGGTCCATATTCTGATTGCTCGGTCACCAGCAATAAGCACACAGCGGCCTCCCACCTTGAGTTTTGTGCTGGAGGTCACGGGTGCTCCAGCTAGCCTCTTCTCTATCTCCACTCCTACCTGCCCCTGTCAGCACATTTGCCACACTCAAACTGAAGGATGATCAGCCATGGCTTTGGTGACTATGTCTGAGAGTCGTTCCTGATTTGGGGTGCCTCAGATCTGTATATCTATTGTCCCATCATCGGCATAAGTGAACATGTATTTCCCTTTTTTTCTTTTTCAGTTTTGTGAGACCTACACATGTGTCTCTAAATAAGGTCTACCACATTTCTTCTGCATCTGAGCCTAACGAATGAGAAAACTGACTCTGTTTCTAGCATGCCTCCAACTCCCATTTCTGTTCTTCTGCTCCAGCATCTGTCTGTCTGTCTCGTAAGTGTGGTCTGTCAGTGATAACAAATCTCTGTACATGGAAATACTGAGGAGATAAGCCCGCTAGTAGTCTCTATATTTAGCCATATACTTCAGTAAAGTCAAAAATAGGAAAAAAGCCATCGAACCCTCAAGGTCCAGCTGACTGCAGCTGTTTAGTTGCCTGGGAAACAAAAGACAAGGTCAACGGAACTTGTATCCCTGCGAAATGTTTGCAGAGAAGAGGGGCACCGCACACCAGGAATAGACTGCCAGGGCTCTATTAATCAGAGAGTTAGTATTCTCCCTCCTTCTTAGGAAAGCCTAGATGAGCGAAGGTAACCTAAGGACAAAGACACAATGGTTCCATCTACCATCCTGCCAAAGAGTTGTTCTGGACCACTGGTTGTCTTGGATACCTCAGTTACAAATTAGATATACTAAGCATTACATATTATACTATAGTGCTTAGTAGTGCATTATCTCAGGAAGACTCTCCAAGAGATGCTCCTGGTTTGTACTTCCCAGTATTGACTGTACCACAGGAATCTGTCATAGCCGATACCTAGATTCCTGGACCTAGACTCAGTTAAGCTTTTTACTGATGTCCCTTAGCACTCTGTTCCCTGCTAGGGACTCTGCTTTCATTCCTCCATCTCTGCCATGCCTGTTCTCACTCTAACACATGACATTGCTTTTCTTATGTATTTGTGAATTATCTTCCTCTTTTAACCAACACAGAAACCTTAAGAGAATACCTTTAATATTTTCTTCACTTCTAGTTCTACAATACCTAGGATGTTCAGTAACCGATTGTTTTAAAATGATGACTATATACTTACTTCATGTCACTAAATAATTCTCCCTACACTGTCCCCTTTTATTCTCTTCTATTAAAAACACATTTCCAATCAAAAAATACAATTTTCCATGGTATAGTAGAAATGTTTGCTCAGCAAGTTCCTTGGGATGAATTCTTAGGATGTTTCAAAGCTTCAACTATTAAAAAAAAAATGCTTCAAGTCAGGCGTGATCACTCACACCTTTAATACAAGCTATTGGGAGGCAAAGACAAGCAGATCTCTGTGAGTTCGAGAACAGCCTGGTCTACAGATCAAGCTCCAGGACAGCCAGGGCTGTTACACAGAGAAACCCTGTCTTGAAATACCAAAAAATTTGCTTCAGTCTATATGTAGTAGGGAATACCTGTAATTCAGCACTGGCAGTCTGGATGAAGCAGGAGGATTGAAAAGGCAAAGGAAGTTGGGGTCCAGAAGAAATCCCAGACTTGCCTTGTTACCTACCCAGGCCCTGTCCTACAACAGACCAATCCATCAATAAAACACTGCAAAAAAAAAAAAATCCTATGCATCTATCTTAAGTGATATTCCTACTGTTATGGGCATAACATGCAAAAGTAGAAGTTCCAGGTGAAAGGGACACACTTGTCAATACCCTTTGCTGGCAAATTAAAAAAAAAAA
>NW_026068055.1:1259097-1334966 GCF_014885135.2 Alexandromys fortis | reverse complement strand
TTTTTTTTTTTTTTTTTTTTTTTTTTTTTTTTTTTTTTTTTGCTAAAGTCAAGATTTTTTTTTTAACAGGCAGAGTACATCAGTATCTCTCACTTATAAGTTTTCTATTTTTCAAAGCTTTTTCATAGGTATTTGGTATTTTAAACGTTATAACTTTATCCATTTAACAAATGATGACACTGAAGGTCCAGCATTTCCATTTAACTTGGTTTCCCAGCTAAAGCATCCAACGCAAGCTTTCTGATTGCCAAATCTAGTGGTCACTCCATTCTGTCTCAGGTCAGGTTGAAACAATAAATTAATGGTTAAAAAGACTGTAATTTATGACTTATTACTTCTGTGCTTACTGTGAAAGGGGTAATTTATGTTTTAAAGTATTTTTTTATTTTTAGTGTGTGTGTATGCACAGACGTGAATGCATGCTTGTGTGACTCTGTGTGTGTGTGTTTGTGTGCATGCTAGTGCAGGTGCCTTCAGAGGCCAGAGGTGTCAGATCTCTCTGCATCTGGATTAAAAGTGGCTGTGAACAGCCTGACATGAAGCTGAACTCCAGTCCTCTGCTAGAGAAGTGCACACTGCTTCACACACTCCACTGAGACTCTCTGTGCTGAAAATAGGAAATTTCTAGCATGCAGTCTATATTTGTACCCTTCTATGTATGACAGACTGATCAAAAGAATTTAGTTAGCAAACACTTTTAACAAAGAGTCTATGTACAGACAACTGAAGAAAAACTACCCAGTCACATCCAATCCTAAGAACGTTACATCAGATTTGATTTTGTGTCCTAGATGCATTTACAGATTTTCATATCTACCAAGTCTAGATTATAAGAAAAAACTGACAAATCTTCACTTATCCAAATGGAACTTGGTCAAACACGTCTTTACTTTCCCTTGTTCTGACTCCAAACGTATGCAACAGGTAGCCTATTTTTCCATACTAGGGCAAGTAACCTCTAACAATGAGTGTTTGCCTGTCTCCTCACTGATGTCTCTGGGTGGGGGAGAGGGGAAATTTTTAAAACCCATTTAGCATAGGCATTCATTCTTATGCCACAAAGAGCTAAGAAATTCTGCCCTTCTCAGAGCCATAACCCATCTGAAATGTAGTCAAGGGATGTTTGACCAAGAATAAAGTCAACAAAGAGGTTTAAACTCCAACAAGAAAAAAAAAGAGAGAGATTAAATATATGACTGTGGAAGAGGGAGTCGGTTGGTCTTTGTGCTTCCAGGGGCTCCGGGATGTCCTATTACTGACCAATCATTAACCTGAGAGTGTTTAAGCATAGCCCTGTAAGGAGAGATGGAACAATGGCTGCATCACCCACATTAACAATATTCAGTTTTGAGTTAGCTTTTAATAACCTTTTCCAAACAGAAAGTTACTCCAATACAGATGGAGGTAGCTAGGAATACCAGAAGGATTGCCCTCCAACTTGTAAAAGCAAAGAGGGGGAGACCTGATCATAACCACCCATAAACCCGAGGAAATTCTTCTCAGACTTCCTTTTTTAAAGAAAGAACTTAGACTTATGAAAAGGCTTATTTTTTTTTAAACCATCAAGGAAAACCAAACTTTGAACTCGTACATCAATTCAAAGTGATGGTCTTGAATCCCATCCCTCTTTCCACCGCCCACAAGAAGATTAAGGACTGTGGACTTCCTGCTGGAGGAAGTAATTGCTCAATTGCCTCGGAATCCACTGGAACCCTTTGCAGGCGTTAGTAGGGACAGGCAGATGCAATTTGTCAAATATCCCTTTCTTACGTTGTGCTTAGATTCTTTGAGATTCCCTCCTTGCTCAGTTGCTCTTACATTGGGAACCCACTCCGCCTCTGAAAACTATCTGATGCTTCCTTGGTTGTTTTCCTATTAAAAAATCAAAGTATTCCGTTTCAGCACGTTGTGTATTTCCTGAGTTGAACACAGTTGCCAAGCTGTACTTAACACAATTTAGGTCATAGCTTTTAGAGAGAAACAAAACCAATAATGGTCCAATTACAAACACAAAATAAGGTGAGAGAGTGGACCATTAAAACCTGGCTCTTCCCAACTAGAAACTGGAGAATTTCAAGTGAATATCTTTGTAGCACCGTCCAGTCTATACCGCCACACCCACCTCACTTCCCCCCACCCCCTCAAGTCTTTTATCAACCATTTGGATAACTTGTGGGACACACCTACCCCCTGCCCACACTAAGGGTCCTGATTAATACTCAGTTAATTTTACTATTAATAATTAATTAATACACCAGCATTAATTTTGTCCATGGCTAAAAGAGGTCTTTAGGCAAATGTGAATGTATTTAAAAACGAGTGCAGGGAACAATCACAAACTTGTCTGATTTTCATGCCAGGAGTTGACTAAGAGTAAATCTTCCTTTCTCCTTTTAAAGTAAAAACCCCCGAACCTTGCATGTCACTCTCAAGAAGCAGAAGGGGGGGGGGGGAGAGTATTTTAAAGGCTTTTAATATGAGCGTCTAGTGCCATCTGAGCAGAAGTTGGGTCCGCTCCAGCTTCAGCAAGCCTCAGGAGCTCTAGGAGGCATGCCAGCCAAGGCCCCACCCGGATTCAGCCCAGTCCCGCCCCAGTTGGCCACAGCCGCTGGAGACCTAGGCTGAGTGGATCGCCGGAGCAGCTGTGCAGCTGTCTCGGAGCCCAGGAAGTCACACCCGTCTCGCGCCCTTCACTGAAGCTCCAGCCCACGTGGCGGATGGCGAACCCCCGCCGCTGAAGGGAGTACCTAGCAGCGTCCCTCCCCAAAAGCAAGATGAACTCGGGTAGGCGGGGCGGGACCACCTCAGCTTATGTAGTCCCTTCCCAGGGCAGAAGCAGGCAAAGATGCGCTTGCTATCGCCTTGAACATAATGGGCACAAAATTGAGACCACCAGTATTTCGAAACCTGGCTATTTGCATTCATCTGTTTCGTCTTCTTTCCTTTCTTTTTCCGCCTACCCTCCATTGTCCTCATTCCTTCACTATCTTTTCCCCTCCTTTCCCTTGCTTCTGGGCGCCGTCTCCCTAGTTTCCACGTGCAACGCGTGTCCCGGTGTGGAGGAAGTTAAGTTAGATTACGGGGCATTCTTCCGCAAGAACCTGGAACTCGGCCCTACCATTGTGTTCAAGGACCTTAGCTAAATTTTCCAGAGCAAGTATCTGTATTACTTCTCTTAAAGATGAGCAAATTGCATGTCAAAAAACCTCAAACCTGGCTCAGTTGCCAGCCTTGTGTGTGTGCCCACCCAGCTGCAGGCGCCGCCCAGAGCGCCGCGGGAAGCCAGGGGGACTGAAGAAAAGGAGGCCCTGCTTTTGGGAAGGCCACATTCCCTTCTTTATATCTCCTCCGTACCCCAAGATTCACGTCCCAGTTTCTGAAGTGGAAAACTGACTATTGAAAGGGAACCGGGGGTCTTCTCTCTTTGAATCCAAGGATGAGAAAGCGGTTTACGGGCCTTCTTTTTCTCCGCTTGTGCTAAATTCCTCCATCAGGGGGAGCTCACACCTACTACAAAACTCCCTATTCCTAGACATCTGGGTTCTGCTAGTCTGAAAGACCCAACTGCAAGCAGATCTTAAGGAGCGCACCGCCCCCCTTGCTCCTCCCTCTGGGCCTGCCTCCTCGGACAGAGAAGGAAGGGATTTCACACTAGCCATTCATTTGTCAGCCATGGGGGAGGGGACGCAAAAGCAGAGAGGAGGCAGAGAGGGGTGAGAAAGACCGCAGAGAAGATGGAGACAGAGAAGGAGACACAAAGATGAGGGGACACAGATAGCGAGCTTCACTCGAGGCGGTACAGCGTTGCAGTCTGTCGGGGGGTAGGGCGGCTTTCTTCCCCTTTCTGCAGGATCCCAAGAACACGCAGGACATGCGGAGGCGTACTTAGTTGGATTCGAGAGTAAATAGTTTAGACTATGACATTATTTTTTTACCCCTATTTCTTCAGTCTAACCCCCTGACCGCTCCACGCCCATTGACATAGAGAACAAGCCGGGACAACCGGGATGTCCCGGGTCGGCAGGCACCACCGAAGTCTCTGCAATGCCCACGCCTACTCAGGGCGATGGGACTCTCCGGGCTAGGACGTCCCCGGGGACTCCCAGCACGCGTTCTCTGCCACCACTCTACCAGCGGGTAAAGTTGCTCAACTGAAGTGGAGAAATGAAAGCAGAGCGGGTGAAGATAGATAGCTGGGAACAGAGGACCTCTGTAATCCAGGAGAGAAGACTGGACCAATTGGTCCCTAACTCGGGTCTCCGCGCCACCTTTGTCTGGAGAGCGCTCTGGGTCCTGGTTTACTACTAAAGATGAGGGAGACAAGTTTCCATTTCGCTTTTCAGGGCGAGGGAGAAAAATAGTGCACATCTCTCTGGTTCAGGGCAAGCTTTCCCGCCCAGGAGCCTCCCAGACCTCCACGGTGTTCCAACAACCCCACCCCCAACCACAGCTCCTTCCCTCCGGCTCCGGCGCACCACGCGCAGGACAAAAGAACACAGGGGCAGCGTGAGAGAGCTTTGACAGCCCCCAAGTCATCAAAGAAACGCAACCCCAGTACCCTGCCCAGCCCCTGCCAGAAAGCTTTCCAAATTGCTTGTGCGGGGACCGGAGGCAGGGAGGGGTCATGTCCGCGCAGGTCCGAGGTAGCTAAAGTACCCCGCTGTCTAGTCGGGAGCAGCCCAGGGGTGGCTTTCCAGGAACAGAGATACTGACCACACACCAGGAGCCCAGAAACCAGGTGG
Source organism: Alexandromys fortis (assembly GCF_014885135.2). Lineage (NCBI taxonomy): Eukaryota > Metazoa > Chordata > Mammalia > Rodentia > Cricetidae > Alexandromys > Alexandromys fortis. Next base: position 1,330,224 of record NW_026068055.1, on the reverse strand, counting down.
TCTGCCCTAAGGTGTTTTCAGGGACCTGTATTTTGGTCAAGTTTGGGGACTCCCCATTCAAAGTTTTGCCTCAATCAGTTTAAAGACAACAAAAAAATCAAGGTGTGAGGAGTCCCTCCTATTCTTCCAACTCAAGATAGCATGACTTTTCTAGGGTTTCTCTACCAAACCCCGTCCCCCTATTCCGTCCGTCTTTTTCCTCTACCCCACCCCGGGCTTCTTTGTCTACATCTTTTTCAGCACCAAGGTCTGTCTGAATTCCTCTTTAACAAGCCTCTTCAAAGTTACCTGCATATTTTAAAGTGAGCACATTGTCTTAACTTCGCCTTACGGCTAGTCCTCGGCTTTAATTAAAGCCCTCTTCCAATTGCAGTGCTCCATTTCCCTCGCAACTAAGCTCAGCGATTTTCTTTTCCCAACAAGTTTTACCCCCTTTCTTTTAAATTGGGGAACAAAAGAAACGTGATTACCTTGAAAGAGGCTTACTGCAGTTTGGGGAGAAATTCACTGCTGAGCTGTGAGGATGGGCTCCGCGTTGCCCCTGCAGATCACATAGGAAGCGCGGTGGACTGGGGAAGGATGTGGCGAGTGCGGGACAGAGCAGGAGGTGAGGGAGGATGCGCTGCTCGCCGGCGCAGATCCCGGTCCCAGCGCCTGTTCACAGCACCTACTGCTCACTGCTGCTTCGCCCGCGCGCCTTGAGTTCTTCCCCCAGAAAGGCTCGGGGCAGCTCGCCTGCAAGTTCAAATGCGGGTTGTGACACTCATCGTCATTATATCACTGTACCGTCAGCACCGAGGAGGAGACTCAGCGAGAAGGAGGAGGGAGAGGAGGAGGGTTCATTCACAGGCTCCAGAAGCGCTCGGCAGCTTCAGCCACTCCAAAGAGCCCAGGCTTGGAAACAGGCGGAGGGGCGGAAAGGAGCTCCCAGCGCCCTCCGAGGGACCGCCTGCCTCTCTCGCCAGGCACTCCCACCTCTCAGTCGTTCTTCCCGACAAGAAGTACCAATCGGCTGGAGGGGTGGGGGAGTGGGGGGGTGCGCTTCTCATTCAGGGACGCTGTGCCATCTCACTGTGCGCTCTCAAACAACTGCGTTCCCACCGTCCCCCACTCCCCAGCCCCCTTCCCCGCCGTGTACTGCCACTTCTGAATTAGGGGAAAGGAGTCCCCAAGCCCTGGTGGGGCAGGCAAGCCCGGAGCAATTAAGTACGGTCAGTTTTTAGGGGCGGACAGGACTATAAAACTAGCAAAGAACTTGCTTATAATGTGTTTATGCTCCCACAGAGCTTGCCTGTCCCATCTGAAGAGGTGTCAGGCTCAGGCTTCTGCCAACCTGAAAGAGATACTGAGAAAGTGAGACCCTGAGCTCAGAGAGACTGTAAGCATTCGCTGCCGCCCTCCCTAGGGAACTGCCCAATGGGGAGCCCGCGGCATCAAGCTGTACACAAAGACCCTGGCAATAAAGGGCTGGACAGGAAATCCCCCAGGCAATCCCTTGTCCCATTCAAAGAGAATCCTTTCTCTGACATAAATCCGCATCTTTACTTAAATGTACTCTGCTTTCTTCCTTTCCTCTGTCTTTACAGGACCCGCTGGAGAATTTTCTGCCAGAACACAGATTCCATGGACTTATCAGTCCTTCCATGTTGTCAGGAAACGGAATCTTTTATGTTTGTGTTTTTTCCCCATTCTGGCTTAGCCTGCGATGTAAACATCAATATAAGGAAGAGCACCCTTCACTGAGTCACAAAAGACTTCCATTAGGACCTTAAAGAGCAAGGGGTCAACCAGTTAACACAAAGGAGTTCTGTCCCTCGGAGAAGGACTTTGAATTTTCTGTTACTTTGAAGTCTAGTATGATTTTACTCAGTGGGTACAGAGTAAGTTTGCAAGACGTATGGAGGTAACTCTAGGGGTACTGAAACAATTACCAACTTCTCCTCCTACACCAATATGGAAATATCCTTGTAATTATTGGCTCTGGATGTTTTGCTTAGAAAATTGCATCAAGCACAGGACTTCAGAAACGGTAGTGATTAACGCACAAAGTTTGTCTTCATTCTGGATTTCTTTAGATTGGCTGCATCTCACGGTTCTAAATGTGTAATACGGACTCCTCAGAATGCAGATTCCTTTTCTACAGTTTATAGATTCAATACGATGGTGGATTTTAAGTAATAAACGTGGCAGATTTATCAGTACGATCTCGTCCTCAAATGTGTGTTCTTCATGATTCCCTTTATTTTTCAGTCATTGCAATGGGTGACTTCACTACCCTGTGGACCACTTCAACATCAGTTTGGCTTACAGTGAGTAATTTACCCTTTAGGCAATGGTTATACTACCATGGCTAAAACTGAAATTTCATCCCATGTCTTGTTTCAATTGAAAGTCACAGCTCGGAATCAGACTTTCGCTCAGCATTTAACACTCGGGTCCAATCCCGTGCAGAAAGTGACTTACCAAAGTGACACAGTTACACCAGAGATTTTTATCAGAATACAGCCCTGGAGTCAACATGAATTCATCCAAAATGAAGAAAAGTAGAACATAATGAATTCTCATTGGAATTTATATGCCAGGCATTGGGGTTGATTTTTCTCTGACATGCTTCAAGCTGTGTATCTTTAATCTATTTCTTAAGTTTGAGGGAAGCTAGTTTGAGTTTAAGTGGTTTGCCTGAGGCTACTTTGTGACAGATCCTTAGCCTAAAACCTTATCAACCGTTACTCTTCCTCCCCTCCTACTACAGTTGAATAAACAATTCTAAGACACAGAGCAGAAGCAAGCAACTGGTAATAGCTGATATTCATTGCCCAGACCTGCTTATGATCATTATTCACTGCAAGGGTCATCTACAAACACACATGATGGGACACCACAAAAAGTCATTGGTTGCATATGTTTTATCATAAGTGCTTACTGACAAGCCCTACCACTGTCCACGTAGACCCAAAAAGGTTAAGAGGTTGGGATCTCCAGCTAGAGTCCCCATTCCAAACTCCGCCCCGAGAAAGCTTGACAAAAGTCCCCTTCCTGGGGCTGCCCAAGACCACACTTACAGGCTATATAAGACCTGGTAGCCTATTTGTCAGGTGGTTCCCGTCCTCCCCTTCCAAGGGTCACCCAGGAGTTGCTTTGCTCTGTTCAAAACCTGGATATATCATTTCAGTTTGATTGGCTTATTACATCAGTGGCGGCAGATATCCAAAAACCGAGGATTCAATACTTATCAAAATTTTACAGCCGGGCGGTGGTGGCCCACACCTTTAATCCCAGAACTTGGGAGGCAGAGGCAGGAAGATCTCTGTGAGTTCGAGACCAGCCTGGTCTACAAGAGCTAGTTCAAAAACAGGCTCCAAAAACCACAGAGAAACCCTGTCTCGAAACCCCCCCCCAAAAAAATTACTTTATTTTGTCAATGTTTTTCTTTATCTGGTCAAAATTTATAGTCTCTCACATCATCTGCTGACACGTGATCTACAGGGCAAAGGTGCTTTCTCAGACAATGTCAACTTACCAAGGAATGGACAATTCTACGAAGCTTTATGTTACATGTCTTGCCACCTTCTTAGCTCTCAAAATTATTATTTAGAAAACTATGTTGTCAGGTAACTAAAAGAAAATCATACGTACCTTAATATCTACTTCCTTTCTCTGTGGACAGATTCCCTGCTTTGGCTATCTAAAATAACATATTTTAAAATAAAAATAAGAAAAGCAAGGTATATTTGGGATAGTCTACAAATACAGTGAACTTAGTGTTTTTTTTTTTTCTGCAAGAGTCTGTCTATCTGTTTCTCTTTGTCTCTGTCTCTGTCTCTCTGTGGTCAATATGTGTGCTTGTTTAAGTGAAGCCCAAACCTAAGTCATTCTCTATCTTTTTTAATTTTTGAGACATATTCCTTTTGTTTCTGCCTCCCAAGCACTGGGGTTACAGACACAAGGCATGTGCCCCTGCTCTTTTATGTAGGTGAACTCTGGTCCCCTTGCCTGTGCCCTGAGAACACTTCACTGTTTCAACCATCTCCCCAGCCCCTTGTGAGTGTTCTTGCAGGGCATCTTTCTTAAAAGAAAACCAGATAGCAGTTATGTCTGAGTCTCCAATATCTGACAAAATTATCAGAACTCTTAAAATGGAAAATATTATTTTATAAGTTTTAATGCTAATAATATATGTATACACATATTACACTCAAATCTATTAAAATGGTCATTAGAATCACTTTCTGTGAGTGCCCTCTTGTACAGGAAATGTTGGGTATATAAACTCCAGGATCTCAGGCAGATAAAGCAAGACATTAATTTATATTGTTGGCATCTAAAAGACATTAAGAGCTTGAACCACCGCGCCTTGCTGCCTTGCCTCGACCTAGTCTTAAGAACTTGGCTGAGCTTGGGGGCAAACACCCAAAGACTCAAAGAGCAGAAGGATGGAGTTGGCAGGTGTGCCTCCGCGGAGTTCCATTATCTTCATTCACACTTCTTGCCAAGGTCTGTTAGGATCACGTTTCCGTGTTTTCCTGTTGTTGATTGGGCGAAGTGCTTCTAGATATGACAGTATCTGTTGCTGGGCTCTGGATCAGGCTGTCCTATTCAAGTCGGGAGTGGGGGGGTGGGGGGGAGGACAACAAAGACTTCATGATTCTGTGCCCCACTGCAGATCTTAGGCACAACCAACAACCAGACAAAGTATACTGCTCTTGGATCCTTAAAGAAGGCTGCAGACTAGAAAGCACCTCAAACAAATAGACTGAGAAAGCAAGAACCACAAGAAAACAACTTTTCAGAAACAACAGCAATAAAAATGATTCCCAGTCTTTGTCTCCTCAAACTCCTAAAACCAAACATTTTCATAAAACATTTCTTTCAATGGATCGTTTGCTCTTAATCAGCCCTGCCCAGACCACTTTGAATAGCATACATACGTAGAAATCATAACGAGAGCAGTCACTTCGTGTAGTAACTTTTAGAAGCAACTAAACTGTAAGAAAAGTTATTTTCTTACTTTCTGTGCGAGGCTGGATAGATTTCTCTAGAACTTAACTGGAAGGCCATCTACATCACAACAGAACTATGCAGGCGAAAGCCAAGTTCCAGCACGGACTGATGGGAGAGGCTGGGCTGCAGGCAGAGATGACTTCATTAGAGAGGAGAGTCTCTGAATCTGTCCACAGAGCAGCCAAAAGGCCCAGCTCATCTGCACTCACCCAGGGAGGCTGCCCCAGACAAAGCATCAAAAACACTAGCCTTGTTACAGAGGGAAAGATCAAGCCCTTACGAAGGCAGTCCAACTGAATGAAATCACAGCCAGTGTCCATCTTCCTCCCTCCTTACTCACTTTCTCGAACTCTTTCCCTTCCTCCCCAAGCCTCTGAAAAATATGGGTCAGTTTTTCTGACTGAACCAAAGATGAAGGGTTGGTTTCTGAGCACGAGGACACCTTAGAGACTTTAGCTTCTATGAGGCAAGCAGAGAACAATGCAGAGGTTTTCTGGGAGGCAAAACTTTGGTGATTGCTGCTTGTTTTCAGTGGCTTTCTGTCTCCAGTTATTTAATTAGACCACAGAGGGACACAGAAACAAGGACTTCGGTGTACAATACTGAACTGAGAGTGCCACAAGAGCCCACAAGTGTGTCGGTGGGGAGCGAATCAGGAGGTAAAGCAGGAAACATCTCTGCAGAGAGAGAGAGAGGGAAGTTCGGAGAACACAAGTGTGGGCCTCAGAGCAGGAGTGAAAGACAGGTATCACATTTTTAAACCTATTAATCAGCAGAATTGTAGAAGTAATTAAATGCCATGGACTTTAGGTTCTGAAATATGAACAGTCACATTCTAACACATAAACAAATGGAAGTCCAATATTTGTTATAATAATCCAAGCAAACAGCAGAGGTTATATAAGACTGAGCAAATACTTGTCACTGACTGATCATAATGATCTTTTATTTGTTCAGTTCAGCAAATCATTTACCATGTTTAAAGTGGTTTTTCACTTGAAAGTAGTTTTCTTATTTCTATTATGTGGTTAAGTCAGAGTCAAAGATAGATAGATAGATAGATAGATAGATAGATAGATAGATAGATAGATAGATAGATAGATAGATAGCACTCCATCCATTACACATGGCTAGGGAAAAGTGGCTGCTGAAGACCTCTAGGTCTTTTATTGGAAACTGTCTTCCGTGAGTCCTGTTTCTTATTTCAGAACAATGAAAGCAGGTAAGCGACACAGCTTTAGAGTTCACTTAAACTTCTGAATGTCTCCCAAAGTTGATAAATCGAGCAGTTTTATCAACAGACTACAACAGTTGGAAGCCATGAAAGAAGACAAAGAGTGAAAGGAAAGCATTAAATATCATGCTAACAAGAAAAGAAGGCCAGGGAAAGTAAACACCTGAAGGGTCTCTGGGATGCTGGGCACAGGTAGGAATTAAAGACAAGGAGGAAAAAAAAAACGAACTGAATGAACAAAGAAAAAGAAACTAGCTAAAAAGTGTTCGTCATTATCAGCAGCTAAAACAGTGTGATTTTTAAAATCCATTTTAAAAGCTTCTTTCAAGAGGAACCAAAACAAGATCCAGTGGAGAATGCTCCATGACTCTTCCCAGCCCCCTATTTCCACAAATATTTTGGGACAGTTTGTTTCCTTCATTCTTACAAGATTGAAGCTGCCTCTTCCTCCCACATCTTCTGACAAGATGCCTATCTCATTCTGGATTCCCACAGAAAATCCGGAGATGAGGAGGTGAGGTCACCATTGATAAGAAAGTACTGTGACACAGAAGGGGAAGAGAGACGGGACATTATGAGCAAGTTTTTACTACAAGCTGCAGGCCTATACCCCGGAGGGGATGATGACTCAGAGATACTGCCTAAGGGAGAGGGGTCCGAAAGCATTTGTGCACTTGGTTAAAAGCTTCTCCAAGGGGTGTTAATCCTACACTACTTCTGCCATATGGGAAAGTTTTCTGGGCTGTAGTTTTATTTCCATAGGGAAAGGGACCAGGCAGGGCTCTAGGCAAAAAGATATTGAGCTACAGTGGGAAGGCAGACTGAGGTGCACAGAAATGATGATGGTCCATGAGTTGAGTGTGAAATATATTTGCTGTAATTCACACACACACACACACACACACACACACACACACACACACTTCCTAGGTTGAGAAGGTTGCAGAAATAGTAACAATGTGTTTCTTACTCAGTTAGAGCAGGCTGTGATAGTAAGTCCTAGGACACAGAGAGAGGAAGGCAGATCCTTCTGTGGGCTGCTTCTCATAGCGAAAGCCATCTTTCCCCTACCCAGGGCTTTCCATCCAGATGCCATTCTCATACCCAGGCGCATCTTTAGCAAGTACTTCTTCTCGTGTCTCTGCCAATGTCTCGCCACCCCTAACCCATATCAAAGCCTTCTTTGACACTCAGATGTCTCAGTGCTGGAAAACAACTCAGCTGCAACATGAGAACTATCCTGGAAGAGATCCGTGAATATTAAATTCATACAAGCAAATGCAAGAAAGACTGCAAGTTACCGTAAGCAGGTCTTTTACACTATGGTTTCCAATCGTAAACATCCTTCTTAAGTACAGCTCCTAGATTTTTTACAGTGGGTATGTGTTCTGTCTCCTGCACGGCCCTCTTCTCCTTCTGGTCTACTCACCATAATGAATCTTTTCTCATCACTGCGGTAGTGTACAAACAACCAAGGAAGTTTCCTTTAGGCTCACAGTTCCTGAGGGGTCCATTTTTTTTTTAAATTTAAATTAGATTTTTCAAAAATACCAATCCAAGTTTCCATTTCCTCTCTCCTCCCATTCCCCCCACATCCTCTCGCCCCACTCCCATCCATTCCTTAGAGAGGATAAGGCACATTGCTTTGTGGAAGGTCCAAAGCCTTCCCTTCTATATCTATGCTGAGTAAGGTATCCACCCAAAGAGAATAGGATACCAAAAAGCCAGCACATGCAGTAGGGATAAATCCTTGTGCCACTGCCAGTGGCCCCTCAGTCTGCCCCAGCCATGCAACTGTCAACCACATTCAGAGTTTGCCACATTCATAGTTTGGTCCTATGCTTGTTCCTTCCCAGTCTGCTGGAGTTGGTGAGCTCCCATTAGCTCAGGTAGACTGTTTTAGTGGGTGAACCCATCATGGTCTTGACCTCTTTGCTCATATTCTCTTTCCTCTCACTCTTCAGCTGGACTTTGGGAGCTCAGAGGTAGAGACCGTCTATGGATCTTTAGACCTGTGCAATTGGGCAGCACATGATAATTGCACAAGTGGATGGGGAAGACTAACTCTAGCCTCTTCTGGTTGGTTTGAATCAGAAAGAGAAAATGCCAATGGAGGCTGACGTTCTTCATTTTCTCTTTCACTTAGTCAGATTAGAATGGTATCATGCACAGTCTGAGGAATCACTTTTATTTTTGCTGTGTGTATGTGTGAAGAAAGGCTATACCAATTGAGGGTATCGTATATCCTGTAACATTTGTTAGATTACAGGGATGATAATGGTAATAAAACATACTTTCTGCCTTAATAAGGGATACAAACTTCAATACAAGTTTAATATAAAAGATGAAGGAGGAGAAGTAAAGTTAGAGAGCCATGAGAAGTGTGGTAAACTTTGCAGTGCAAGCTTTCGTTGATGGGAGCCCTTGTTCCAGGACTTTAATGTTGATTTAGGAGCGGCATGCACTTTAAGGTCTTAAAACATTGAGCAAATTAAATAAAACTAAACTGTGGGATACCTAAGAAATGCCAGAGCTCAGCCCCAAATTTAAATGACCCAGGGACAGGCAAGCGATGGGAAAACGAAGAGCAGAGAGTCATTTTATTCCCCTCATTCAGTCTCTCCTTTTAGTAGTCCCCATCTTTTTTCCTGATCAGTAAACATCTTTATCTCCAAGAGGATAGTATGTTCCACAGTGGTTTGGACAAAAGAAGAAGCAGAGAGAACAAAAGACAAAGACAGACAGACAGACAGACAGAGAGAGACACAGAGAGCGAGAGCGAGAGATCTCAAACTAGAGACAGCACCGATGCATAATCTTTTCTGAAGAAACAAGGAAAGGAAGATTCCCTAGGCATGTCTAGATCCCTCTCTTGGGGTCACATCACCTCAGCCTTTGGTATCAGCAGTTCTGTTTTATTTGAGCTCTTACTCTGGAAGCCAAAAATCCCTTGCAGCGAGGAGGCCAGCTTTGTAGCAGCCAAGTCACATTGGAGGTTGTATTGCTCTCAGGGAGTCTTTAGTAATAATACTGCTAACTCTGCACTTCTCGTGTACAGTCTTAAGCAATAGGCTTTCCAGGATTTTATATCCCGGACACTATATTCCCAGAACTAAAAGAACAATTTCCTAATCATTATAAATAGAGACTGGCACATTATAGTGTAAATAAAACAAACAAACAAATAAAAACAACCCTTGATACACTCTGGGAAACATAATTATAGTTTCAGAGGGAAGGAAGAAGTAGAAAAACAGTTTTTAAGAATGCATGAACTTGGGGAATAAGCCAGAAAGTTTCTTATAATTAGACACTATTTCTTGGAATACGCAGAGATGGCTCACCAAGATTGAAACTATGCATGTCAAATGCAGAAACTGAGACGGGATAGTATTTACCTGGAGACAGATGAGGCTGTGGGAGCAGTAGGAAAGAACGGAGATGGGTATAAGATTACACTCCTTAAAATCAGGTGATGCGACAAACTCTGCCCAGTGAGAACCCGGAAATGACGTTATTCCCTGTCACTGACTGAACTAAGTTCTCAGATGCCCCATCCTCACCAAGAGATTAGACGACCTCAATCTCGGTAAATTTCAAAACTCTCTGTATACTTTTAACTAATAAATTATGTCTTTACATAGTTTAAAAAGACAACGTGAAGCACCAGTCAAGGCCTTTTCTCTCCAAAGCTTCCATGTTTGTTGCTCAAGGGACATGAAGCAGAATAGAAGAGACACTAGTTGGCTCTGTTTGGTTCTCCCCTGCCTTCCCCACCCCCAGATGAGGAGCTGCACCCAGTGTGTGCTGTCTTGGTTCTCAGTTCTTTTGGGTTTTCAAGCTCTCCGTCTCTCTCTTTCTCTCTCTCCCCCTTCCTCTTTTCTTTATGGAAGAATAATTGGTAAATAAAAATTTTAGATATTCAAAATATATGTTATGCTTTGATATAGGTTATTGGATTATTATCACAATCAAACAGTTAATACAGTCATCTGTAAGATCTACTTACTCAGCAAATTTCAGCACATCGTCTTGTTAGCTCTCATTACCTTGCTCTAACAAGGCTTCTTGAACACACTCCTTAGAAAGTTATGATTCTACACCTCTTGACCATTTCCCCTTCCCTGTGACTCTAGATAACAACCCTTCACCTCTCTGTTTCTTTGAATTCAACTTCTGTAGACTTCACGCATAGAGGAGCATGCTGCATTTGCATTTCTATAGCTGGACAATTTTGGTTGGTCTAAAGTCCTCTAGGCTCATCTGTGTTATTATAAGTGGCATGATTTATAAATGTGTATATATGTGCAGATGTGTTGATACGTTTTGATTCATCTATTTATCACTTGAAACGTCGGTTCTTTACCTTGGTTTTTGTGACCAATGCTATCATAAATATTGATGTATGGTTGGCTCTTCAACATCTGATTTCATTCTGATTGCAAATGCCTGAAAATAAAACTCTTGGGTGATATGTCAGTGCTACTCCAAATTTTTCGAAGAAATTCCATACTGTTTCCATGATGTATCCATAAAACTGTATTTTCATAATGATGTGTAAAATATTCCATTTTTCTATATTTCCTTTCAAAATTATGATTTATTTATGTCATTTTGTGTAGATGGACATTTGGCCTGGATGTAGGTGTGTACATCATGTGTGTGTGTGTGTGTGTGTGTGTGTGTGTGTGTGTGTGTGTGTGTAGTGCCAGTAGAGATCAGAAGGCATTGGAGCCTCTGAATCTGTAGTCTTACGGAGTCATGAACCACCAACTAGATGCTGGGAACAGAGCCAAGGTCCTCAGTAACAGCAACAAGTGCTCATAACTACTGAATCATGTCTTCAGATCCCATGACCTCTTTCTTATGTCCTTATATTGACCATATTTACCAGTGTGGAATGATATCATCATTTTGATTTTCGTTCTGTGATGAGTTGCCATGGAGCACTTTTTCTCATCTATTGCTCATTTCTGTGGCATTCTTGGAAAAATGTCTACTAAAGTCTTTAGCCTATTTTCATCCAGATTATCATTTTTAAATGCTGATTGTATTTAGATATTGTATTAGCTATTTTGAATACCAATCTTTCATCAGATTTTTTTTCACTACCATCTTTTTTACTGATGTTGTAGCCAATGTGGAATGCAATAGGGGAGTTTCTTAAAAAGTTAAATACTAAAACTTAAAAGTTAATTGTTTTACCCAAAAGAAATGAAAACATAAAAACTCGATCACAAAAGTTTGCAGCAATATTACTTATAGTAAACAAAATCTAGAAACAAATTAAAGCCCATCACCTGACGAATACATAAGAGGCAATAGATAAGACAACAGAATATTATTTAGTGTCGAAAGAAAATGAAGTGTTAGTGCCCTCTATATCATGCATGGACCTTGGAAATGCAGTATGGGAAAGAAACAAGTTCCAAAAGACAACATCTTGAATGTTTTCATTTATATCATAAGAGACATGGCAACACAAACAGAAACTGACTGGCTCATGCTGGGGTACAAAGGGCAGGCCAGAGTGATTGCAAGGGCATGAGGCTTCATTGTACAGTATAGAACAGAATCTGTGTATTAGCTGCGATGGTTGCTTAGTTCTATGAATTTACTAAAACTCATTTAATTATACAATATAAATGATTAGCTATATGAATGACATTGCTTAATGATATTACCAGAAAATGGAATGCATACTTTTGAAAAATGACGACCTGAGATACCTGTTAAAATTATAGGTATTGAACTCTTCTCCAGGCCTTGAATAGTTAGAATATCTGTGAATAAATTAAAATATATGTGAATATATTCTATATTTAACATACATAAGTCCATGAAAGTCATTTCTTGCATTGTCATGTGTTGTATATACACTTGCATGCATGTTATTGCGTGCGTGGTTGCACATGTGGATTGCAGGCACAGGTCTGGGTATACATAGGAAAGTCAGAGGTTAATGTCAGTTTCTTCTCTTATCACTCTTCTTATATTTTAAGGTTTCCCACTTGAAGGCAAGCTGGACCAACTCGACTAATCTGGCTGTCTGTTCTGGGATCTGCTGACCAACCTCCCAGCATCGGGTTTGTATGGAGTTCACCACACTGGCTGGCGTTTACTAAGTACTGAAGATCCAAATCTCAGTTCAGTCCTGATAGTTCTTCAGCAAGTCTTTAATCAGTGAGTGATCACCGTAACCCAGGAATCACTGTTATATGTATTACATTTGCTAACCAACAACTAGTTTATCTAACAGGCGAGCTACACCCAAGAGCTATTGTATTTTCTGCTACAGTGTTTCTCAGCTGTAGCAATGGTCTGTGAAACACAGCACCTAGGAATGGCTTGAATAAAAACGAATTCTTTTTTTGTTACTAAGGATAACCAGGTACAAGACTGTCTTCATCCTTCACATGGGAATGCCTGATGTCCTATGTGACCAAAGTGTCCAAGAGGCTAAGTGTGTTCAGCACCTTTTCTCCTTTAAGCGCCTCTGACTTGCCATGAGTTTGCCAGGACATGACCCACATGAGGCAGGGAGCATCTCTCCCTATGGAAGAGACTCCTCTCCCCCTGCCAGAGACCATTAGCTAATCTTCTCCAAAGAGGCCATTCCTCCTTTTATCCCACACTGGGATCATAATTCCTAGTAAAAATTCTCTATATTCTGTTAAAAGCAGACAGGATAATTAGACTAAATCCTGACCAGTGTTGCAGGCAGGCTAGAATGGCAGAATGGCCTCCTCTCTCCTTCATCCACTCTGTTGCCTATGGTACACGGATATGGCTTGAAACCCCTTCATGAGGGCTCTTTATCAGTGGCATAAAAGGAAAGAGAAGACCCCCAGGTTCCTGATGCTCTGAGTCAAGCATGTCAATTTTGTTTATGCACAGGCAACTATTTAAATCATTCCACAAGAAAGAAATGGAGTCACAGTGGGTGAATTCCTCTGGTTACAGCGGATAAATCTAGATTCTAGTGAAACGGGTAAGCCACCACATACAGTTGCACAGGCCAGGTAATTCTCACACTGCTCAGCTTGTAGATTCTGTATGTATATGACCTCACAGAATCCTATCCACGTCTTAGAACAGGACAGACACCTCAAGAATGTGTCATTCACTTGATTATAGTCTCAAAGGATTAAAATATGATTCTTTAATTTTAAAATGAGACAATACTATCTCATTATTCTTATGGAAAAGATAAAAAATTATTTTCAGAAACAAAAGAAATCTAGACCAACATAAAAGTAAAAACAATTCTCATGTTGATAGTTTTTTTCAACATTCTGAGAGGCCAAAATAAAAAAGCTGTATAGAAGGAGGATTGTAATAGCTATACATGCAGAGCCTTTCATTTGCATGCATTACAGCTGACACTGACCACGTGTATTTCTATGTATGCACCAGCACAGTGATTGCACGGCCTACGATAGGTTTCTAATTGTAATTACTTGATTTGTGAATCAAATGTGTGCTTCGAGAATAGAAATTTGTACATTGTAACTCTATTGTCGGGGGGGGGGAGGTGTCAAATTTGACAAAAAAAAAAGAAATGAAGACTTTAAATACTTGATATTTGAAGATCAACAGAATTAAAATAATTTTCAGGTTGAGAGCAATTGCAAAGTTGGGTTTTATCTTCCACAGACCCAAGAAATACTTTTCTCAAAATATCCAGGGTTCATAGTTTAATTGAAAACATTTTTCCTACTTTGAGAAGTTAAAATTATTTTTCATTTGTGAAATGATATTCCACAGGAATTGTGATGGTCTTTAAAATAATTTTTTTAAGCCATTCAATTTCCCTATACATGTACATGTACCACAGACAAACCTCTCTGCCACTATATCACATGTTGGATTACTGGTGCTATCAAGTACTTAATGTGCTTGGCTCAGCCATGCCCTGGTATGAGTAAGATGATCTCCTATACTTGCAGGAGCTGGCAGAGCAGCTGGAAGACTTGAGTGTTTGGGTAGAGGCCCCGGAGCAAGTCGAGCTCACTGCTCGGGGTTCTCATGGGGTTCTCAAGTAACCGTTAACCATAGTGCAATGATGATTTAATGACAACTATCACCTAAAATGCTGAAATATTTGTGGCCAGTTTTAGTTTTTATATTGAATATAGTAGCTAACATTAGGGCTTTAAAAGGATGTTCTAATTGATTAAAGTAAATATACAAGACTGACTTGGATTTCTCACTTCTGTTCCGGTTCTATCAGCTCATCACATTATCTCCTTCTTATCAAAACCAAAATATTTTGTTTTTAGGGTCATGCTTGTCCGAAAAATTACAAAAGATGCTACTATCTCAGATGAGCTCTAAATCTCATTCATTTTCCAAACGTGATTATGAAAGAAGTGAACACAATAACAATAAAATCATGACAAATGGCTCTGTGTTGTTCAACACTTAACACAAGCCAAGCATGATCTTCATGAGAATCTTGAAATAGTAGCGGCTATAATTGTCCTGGTTTTCCAGGGGGGTAATTGACATTGAGAGAGGAAAGAAATGACCTCCTTCATCTGAGACTGGACTGATCCGCACGGCTACCATCTACACCGTATGTGTCTATACACATATATATGTCTTAGGAGACGTTAAGATGAAGATGTTAGAGATAGGGAGAGCAGAGGTGAGATGATAGCAAGCAATTTCATCTATACTGTGAAAATATGCTTATATTTTTTTTAATATTCACATGCCTTCCCCCATCCTCAGAACAGGGATGCCCTCCGCATCAAAGCATTGGACCTTTCCCAAGGAAAAGGTCACAGAGTCTTCAGAGTAAATGAAAGCCATTGCTGTTTTCATGGGGTGTCACATCCTCAGCTTTTCTTCTCTGGGATGAAGTAGACCAGACCAGACAGCTCTGCTCTGACCCTCTACTGAGCAAAATGAAAAAGGGTGGCCTAACTACTTATCACATTCAAGTGGCCTCAGCCTGTTTGAGTGCCTTGTAAGTCCTTCCATCCAGGACACTCTGATAAACACTGTTCTGGGAAGATTTTGTTTGGATTTTGATAATTTGGCTCCTATGCCATTCAGTTATGTGTACCATTTTTTTTTTAATTGCCTGATGTCTTGTTCCGTTGCTCTTACTCAATCAAATGCTGCTTTTTACACCGCCCCCCTTCCAGTATGCTTCAAAGTCATACAGCATGATAGCCCAGCCTTGGAATCAGTCCCCACAGATAGAAGTGTTCTTGAAATAAGCACAGTAGGACTTTGTGTAAGAACTTTGCCCGTGCTCTCAGACTCTTATCAGCGCCGGAGGTAGTCATAATAAACACAAAGTGCAACTTCAAAATCTTCAGGAAACTCTGGCCTCTAATTCCAAAGCCAAACAACAGTAGGCTGTGGGAGTTTCTCTGAAGTTCATGCAGTCTTTAGAAACTGGGTCAATGATCGATTAAGAGGATAGCCAAGAAATCTGTAAATATGGAGAGAAATATTAGAGGCTGAAACCTCCTTGCAAATGCCTGGGTAAGAGTGAGACTCCTCAAGGGGAATCAGCATTTAAGTTCTGGTATTTGACCCTCTCTGCATCTGTAAAGAGTTGGAGAGCCAGAAAAGTAGTCCTGCGGCGTGTTTACACATGCGTGTACCTGGCAGAGCACGCTTCTAAACCTCTGTTCTTTATTAAAGGAATGCCAAGGTGTGCTTTCGGCATGGAAACATTCTTCCAGATTCAGAGCACTATCCCTTTGTCCACCCAGCACTCAGAGATGCCAGGCCCACAGGATCCTGGGTCACACATTAAAACTTCAAATGTGTCTGTTTCTGCCACCTGAGGCCACAAAGGAATATGTTTTTTAATGTTTAAACACACCAGAAAATTATGCTATCCCAATGAATACTTTTCACATTCCAGAAATTTCAAGCTCAAATATACAATGTAATTACTTTTTTTTAAAACAAGTTATCCTAAAACTTGCTGTGATTTCTATGCTCCAGAACACACTGCTTCTTTAGAGCTTTCTGCTTGCCCTTTTAGACATTGTTTCTCTAGTCTGTGAGCTTGCCTTTGCTTCACATCTTTACCCAGTTAGAAAAAAAATAGACTCCAAATTTCTAGATAAATCTAAATTTATAATATTTGATGGAGTTTTCTTCAAAAACCTTATGCCCACTTGCTGAGGTCCTTTGGCTTTCCCACTACTATCTCTTAGAAGGAGCTGCTTCAACTGTTATCTAACCCTGTAGGTTATTAACCTACAGATTATGTGGAAAGCTAAAAGCCAGCACCCAGCTCTAAATTGACTGGATATTGTGGGAAGGTTTTTCTCTTGTATATTGAACTTCAGGAGCAGCGTTTGATGTCCAGGGCCATCTGAAAAGTCACCACCATGTGAGTGATGAGAATATGCACACACACACCTAGGTTTTTCTAAATCAGAGATTCTTTCCATTAAAGAACTTATTTCACTTAATTTTTTGGCATTTGAAATTTATCCCAGGATTTTTTCAATTAGCCACCTGGGCTTGAACTCTGTCTGCATAATCTTGCTGGGTGAATATACTTTGAACAGAATTGATTCCTCCTCCCCCCCCCCCCAAAAAAAGAATTTTGGATCTACTAGTCTGTGAGGCAGAGGTTACCAGGTTATACACCATAGAGACTTCTCCTGGATGTCGAAGGGTTTAATAAGACACAGAGGTCTGTCCTAGGCCAAGTATCAACTCGCATAAACAATCAGTTATAAGACTCATCATAAGAACTTGTTTTCATATTTTAAATTTGAGGGAATTATCTTTTGGTGGCTTCATCTTTAAAGACAGCTGTACTGCATCTACTTAGGTGTTAGATTCACATATAGTTTATTAACTGTAGCAATTACATTTAGTTTTAACAAGCCTAAAATTCTCTAGAGATGGATGCTGATGAAGTCTGCACAAGAAACTAGATATACTTAATTCCATTAAACTCTAACCTTAAAAAGTACTAAAGGAACAGCTAGTGAAATGGTCCAGAGGGTAAGGGCAACTTCCATCAAACTCCATTGACTGGAGCTTCTATTCCTGAAATGTGCATAGTGGAAACAGAACAGACTCCAGAAAGTGATTCTCCGACTTTTACATATGAGACACACTTGCACGCGCATGTGCATGCATACATGCACATGTGCAAAATGCAGAATATATTTAAAATACATTTTATAATAAGCATAATTTATACATTTTAGAAAATATTTTAAATGGCATGCCATAAGCACCAAGTGGAAAGGTACATATTTGACCACATTGTGTATGCAGGCACTTGTATTACCATTAACACAGTAACGGTGAGCATGTTATGTTCAAAGATTCAATGTGTTTCTTTGCTTCAGGCCTTTGCCCAGCTGCTGCCCTCTCAGCATCCATGCCCCTACCTTCAACTACTAATCTCTCTCTACAAATGAGCATGTATTTTCTAGAATGTTCATCAGTGAATCCATACTTATTGTTTGTGGGACTGCTGCTGCCTCTCTTTCTGCCTCCTTCCTCCTTCCTACCCTCCCTCCCCTCCTCCTTCCTTCCCTCCCTCCCTCCTCTTCTTGATTTCAATGTTGTTGTAGTAAAGAAAATTCCTAGGAAGTATCTAACTGTATGGATTATATCACAGCATCTTTATTCATTCACTATTAATGCTCACTTGCCTTGTTTCCACTCAAGTGTTAATTACAAATAAAGATGCTGTGAACATTAATTCACAGGCTTCTTATGGGAACATGTTTCTATGCTTTTGATACATGAGATTAGAAAATCTTTACCATATAGAAGGGGTATTTTCACTGCCAACAAAAGCAACTCAAAGAAATCAACAAAAAATTCCTCAAAAATACGTCAAATTGTTTCCAATACATTTTCCCTGGTTTTTTTTTGTTGTTGTTGTTGTTGTTTCTGCTCAGAGAATAGAAGTAGGTCCTTATATTCCATCTTACAGATGGATGTCTTCTGTGTTCTCATTTTTGTGTTGTGAACAGCTAAATTTAGCAGTTAAACCAATAAGCATGCAATCAATAACTAAAATAGCAAACATGCTATATTTGCAAATATATTGCACCTTGCAATGAACACCAAAAAGCCAGTCCATTATTCATATTTGCTACACTGAAATACTCATTTCTGTCTCATGGATTAGGGATAAAGAAACTGCAGTTTTTCGACTGTTAACTTGGAGAATGAAAAAGAAGGAAAGATCATCTTTTCATGGCTCGCTAGTTGATGTTACGTTACTTTCATCAGCAACAGAGAGGACCACGGCAATAACGTTGCTTAGCGCGGGACACATTCAATAATAAGATCTTAATAAATGAAAACTACCTATCCGGTTAGAATAGCTTGGTAGGTACCCATGTGAGCTGAACACAAGGAATACTTAGAAGCATTTTTACTTCATTCCGCTTCTCTGCTGATGAGGTTTACCAAGCAACTCTCTCATTAAGTATGTTTGTAAAGACCCGCTTGCCCTGGGTAGTCTATGGATGATTAACGCATACCATGCTATGTTTTTCATCTTTTTTGATGTCAGTGGGTGCTTCAACTGTTAAGAGCATGCCCCTTGGCCTCATAGGAAAAAAAAATTAAAAACCCAACAAAACAAAATTTTAAAAAAACAAAACAAAACAAACATACAAACAAAAAACCCAGCTGCCTGTAGCCTAGGCCCAAACGTCAGAGCCTCCCTTGAAACCCTTTAATGGGAACCATTGCCTAACCCTTTCAGGAAGCCCTAGAGATCAGAAGAGCTTCTACCTCTGAGTGTGTTCTAATTAGTGCTCATCGTCAGGTCTGCCTTCCATCTTTACACTTGAAATGAAAGTCAACTCTGATGAGAAAATTACACTCCAGTTGGCAGGAAGACAGTTGAGGTACTGGGGGTAGAAAGTGGCAGAGTTTCAGGGGACATGAAACAGCTCACAGGAGCCTGGGCAAGTCCTGGGGAAGCCTCACCCAAATAGACAAGTGTCCACAGCAGAACAGGCCTTCACTGCAGGGACTTCATTAGTAATAAATCTCACTAATGCAGGTCCAGACTCCCATAGGAACTATTAAGTAAAATACCTTGCTGCATAAAAGGCCTGTGAGTAAATGCACCTACTTCACAAGCGCTTCAGACATGAGAATTCTGAATGCCGAAGACCCTCAAGAAAGGCAAACAAATCCAACAGTAAGGGGTGATGGGAAGAAGGAAACTCAACACGTAAAGGTCAAGGTTCTTTACATGATATGACATCAACGATTCATCAATATGTTCTTGAAATACCAGTTTTAAAACCAAAGTTTCTCTGAGTACGTAAATAACCTGAATCTAAAGTAAAACCCAACACACAGAGAATGAACTTAAGATGAATGAAAATGTTTCATTAGTGTTCTTGGTGGTTCCAGGTTGAAACAGTTCAAAGTGATGAGTTCCTCCTTACCCCTTAGTCCTGCTATAAAGGAGAGGACTACAGAGCGTGAGTTAAGGTGGGGGAAAAGAATCCCCTTTGCACACAGCAGATGAGAGTCACAGACATGTCTTTCGTGGTGTTCCCTTTTCTTAACATTTGGCAAGTTGAACTTATTCAAACTGGTCATTTTCTCACTGGTGGAGGCAAAAGGAAAGTTCCATTATCACATGACTGACAACCAAATCTCCCTGGGGGTTAATAAGTAGCATGGGCATACAGAGAGTTGACCACTGTGTAGCAATCAGTTCTCAGGAATACAGGGGCATTCCTCACTTCAAGTATTTCCCACTTTCCTAGTTTATATTCTCCTAATAAGGATCATTTCTTCCTTTGTGCCGTTTTTCTGGTCCTAGATTTTCTGTGTTTGTGTGTCTTTTTGTCTGTCTATATAGTGGTATTGGGAATGAACATGGACAATTTCAACTTACCTATGTGATTCCCCAATCTTATTTCTACAGAGTTTGTTTGTTTTCATATATTTTTATACATTGTTCTTTACTAGGACTATGTTGGAAATCAAAACACAAACCCCAAAATCTAAATTCCTATGAAACCTGAAACATAGTTTTACAAGTAGGAAGTTCCATACCTAACCTCTTAAAGGCAACAGCCAAAAGGCATTATACATAATTTCCTTTAAACCACATGTCTAAAGTATAAAAGAAATATAAATGAATTTCTGCTTAGACTTGGGTTCCATCTCCAGTATATCTCAATAAGTGTAAGAAAACTTTACTACAGAGCTATAGTACTTGAAACAGCCTGGTATTGGCATAAAAACAGACAGGAGGACCAATGGAACTGAATCGAAGACCCGGATATTAATCCATGCACCTTCGAAGACCTGATTTTGACAAAGAAGCAAAAAATATAAAATAGAAAAAGAAAGCATATTTAACAAATGGTGCTGGCATAACTAGATATCAATATGTAGTAGAAGAATGAAAATAGATCCATAACTATCACCATGCACAAAACTCAAATCTAAATGGATCAAAGACCTCAACGCCAGCCACACTGAATCTCATAGAAGAGAAAGTGAGAAGTACACTTGAATGCATTGGCACAGGATACTACTTCCTAAATATAATCCCAGTAGCAAAGACACTGAGAGAAACAATAAATGGGACCTCCTGAAACTGAGACGCTTCTGTAAAGCAGAGGACACAGTCAACAAGACAAAATGGCAGCCTACAGAATGAGAAAAGATCTTCACCAAGCCCACATCAAACAGAGGTCGATCTCAAAAATATACAAAGAACCCAAGAAATTGGTCATCAAAAGAACAGATAAACCAATTTAAAAAATGGAGTACAGACCTAAACAGAGAACTCTCAACAGAGGAATCTAAAATGGCTGAAAGACACTTAAGGAAATGCTCAATATCCGTAGCCACTAGAGAAATGCAAATCAAAACAACTCTGGGATTCCTTCTTATACCTGTAAGAATGGTCAAGATCAAAAACACTGATGACAACTTATGCTGGAGAGGTTTGGAGTAAAAGGAACACTCCTGCATTGCTGGTGGTAGCGCAAGCTGATACAACCCCTTTGGATATCAGTTATGGCAATTTCTCAGAAAATTTTGAATACAACCTTCCTCAAGACCCAGTAATACCACTTTTGGGTATATGCCCAAAGGATGCTCAATCATACCACAAGACATGTGCTCAACTATGTTCATAGCAGCTTTGTTTGTCATAGCCAGAACCTGGAAAAAACCTAAATGACCCTTGACCAGAGAATGGATAAGGAAAATGTGGTACATTTACACAATGGAGTACTACACGACAGAAAAAAATATTAAAGACATCTTGAAATTTGCAGGCAAATGGATGGAGCTAGAAAACATCATATTGAGTATGGTTACCCAGACCCAGAAAGACAATTATCATATGTACTCACTCATAAGTGGTTTTTAAACATAAAACAATGAAAACCAGTCTACAAATCACAATCCCAGAGAACCTAGGCAACAATGAGGACCCTAAGAGAGGCATACATGGATCTATTCCACATGGGAAGTAGAAAAAGAAAAGATCTTCTGAGTAAATTGGGAGCATGGGAACCATGGGAGAAGGTTAAAGGGGAGGGGAGAGGAAAGGAGAGGAGCAGAGAAAAATGTAGAGCTCAATAAAATCAATAAATAAATAAGTATAAGAAAACATTCTGAAATCCAAAAAGAAAAAAAATCCCAAATCTGCATCTCTACTGTTCTCAAGAATTTCAGATGAAGAACATTCAGCCTAAATTAGTGTTTGTTAAGTAAGAATAAAGACCTGCTAGTTATATTGAAAATATTGGCCTTTGACATAAAGATAGAGCAGAGCTTCTAGTTTTAGTAAAGAACCAAATATAAAAATATATTACAATACTCTGCCTTCAAGAATGATAGCATCTCAAACTAAAAAAAGAATTTTTCTGATGACAAACAAAGTTGAAAATACTCAGGACAAAAGCTTCCTGCCCTTTAATTTAAAGTGTTTAATTCAAAAAGTGTCATGGTTACTCTGTATTTTGGTATCTGTGCTAATAAATAAGGTTGGCATGTAACAAGTAGCTGAAGTTTACCTTATGTTATAACACATAACTCATTTTCAGAAACTTAGATGCCCACTGGAAACCCCTGGAAGATGTTTTGCTGCCAGATCTTCTGAAGAATGGTCATGGTGCAGGGCTGTTTGTGCTCAGGTTCGCTTGCTTTTAGACTGTGTTCTGGTTTATTCATGGGAAGTTTTACAATGGAGTTCAGAACTGGATTAAGTCTTTCAAGATTCTCTCCTGAGTCCTGTTGCTGCAGGTGCCATTTCTAAAGAAGGAAAGAAACAAAGGTGAATGAGAAAGAAACTCAAGGACATTAGAGGCAAATTAAAGATGATAGAATGTCTAGATTTAGACTTCTGGGATCTGGCACTCTCTAGTAGCAGATGGGTTTGGCTTGATCATCACAGAGTGAATATCCCACCCCCGACATACAAACATCTTGTCAATGAAAACCTTTAAAATATCAAATGTTCTGGGTTTCTTAAAATACGAGACAAGTAGAAACATGGGCCTCATAGTTCTGACAACATTGGCTGCTGTTGAGTAGTGACTAGTCTCTTAATACAGGCCACCAGTCTCTAGTCCCTCCTATGCACAATCCAGGTTAGTTTTGCTTTTTTCAGTACCCTCAGGGAGTTGCAACTATTTTCTTTGTATAAGGGAATCGTATGGCTTTTATCACATAGCTACCGTCAACTCTTTTATAGAAATAGCTTCAGTTTCAGTAGGCTTATTTGAATTGTACTATCTCAAACAAAGAGCTATATAAAGTTAAACTCGGAGATGAATAAATTTCATTAACCAAACAAATATTTGTTGAGTGCCTTGTTTAAGAATTAAACTTACTTCATACTTACGTTTGAAAATTTCTCCTAAGATGATTAATAAGGAAAAGTAATGGTTCAGACAATTGCTATCTGATAAAGAGCCAGTATTAGGAGCAAGATACAAATGCTTTTGATTATCCATTTTCAGAATCAAATTTCAAAAATGTATGGTTGCCTCTAGTCTTCCATTCGAAACTCAGGTTTAAGGATTCCAAAGTAATGATGTAAAACTGCAGATCAAAGAACTCAAAGGGATCTGTGGGAGGATTTGAAAGATCTGTGATGTTGTTTACCCAACTGTGCTACATATGAGAAAAACAACACAAAGTTTCAAGTCCATCAAGAAGTTGGCCAGACATAACACCTTCAGATCTCTTCAAAGATGTCACCATACTCTGTGTAGACATTATTAAGTTCATTTTTTCTGTCATGCTGCCTTTCAAATTTCTCAATCATTACAGCTTAGATTTAAAAAAAAAATGATAAAGGAATTGTTGAAAGTAGAACCAGACTCCTAAAAGGGTTTTATTTGTTTGCCAGGTTTTGTGGTATCAATATGTTTTCAAAATCCATGGTTATGAAAATAACCCAAAAGACGATGGTAGAAGTCAGTGCTAAAAGGCAGGCAGTAGGGGAAGGCAGGCAATGGTGGAAAGCCATGGGGAAGGCAATGGGGGAGTGATTAGGACATTTGCACTCTGTCCTCACTGGTGTGATAAATGACCTGATACAAAGGCTAGAGCGAACAAGCCAGGCCATGTGAGGACAGCATCTATGCCTTTTAAGGACACAGCAGCAAGGTGCCATCTTGAAGGCAGAGGGGAACCTGAGCCCACACCAAGCCGACCAGCACCAGGATCTTGCCCTCCCATCCCTGGATCGCTGATTAAGAACCCTATTGTTATACTACTTCATCTATAGTAGCTGGTTATAGTAGTCAAATGGACTAACAGCATGTGTGTTGGAATCCTATACTTGCCATGACAAACAATTACAAACTTGGTAGTATAAAACAACAGAAAGTGTATTCTCTTATAGCTGATGGCTAAAGTCCTGAAATCAAGGTATTGAAAGGGCCATCCGTTTTTCAAATACTCTAGAGTAGAGGGAACCCTTTTTGCCACTTCTAGTTTAAGATGAGTACAGGAATTATATGGTGGGTGGCCACATAATTTGAATACATGCCTCTACCTCCACAGGTCTTTTTCCTCTGCATCTATGCCTTCTCTGTGTCTCTAATAAAGACACTTGTCCTAGGATTTAGTGCCTGTTCGGGTAACCTAGGGTGACCTCATCTTAAGGTTCTCAGTTATATTTGTGAGCCCCCCCTCCCGCCAAATATGGTCACATTAAAAGTTTCTAGTGGCGAATATGTGGATATAATTTCAGTGAAGCTATTTTTCCACCAACTGTACTGTCTCCTTGTTTGTGCTCCTAGTACCACACTGAACAGTAGTGCTGTTCCACAGGCTGCCTAGATCAGCTCCATAAAATGTTAGCACTACACCCTCAGTCACACCTTGGTTTGAAATTGGTCTTGCAATTCCAAGAGTAGTATAAATCCTTACAGTGTAAAATTGGGCCTTATATTTATTCCTATTTTGTCTTCAGTACCTAAGATACATTAACACTTACAGGTAGATATTTACTTTGGGCTTGTTTATTGATACAAATCCTATTGAAATTAGTATTTGTGAATGGCCTCTGTAGGGATTTTCATAAGGGTAAAAATACTTTGTAAGAATAAAAACAGTTTTTTCATGACAATGTAATGCACCTTGGGCACAGAATATGGGGGTGTGACCAAGGTTGTAATTTCTCCACATTTTTTTTCCTGGAGTTTTCCAATGCATTATTTGGACTTGCCTACAAGGCCTCTTTTAAAAGGGGCCTTTATGAAGTGCCGGCTTATTAACCCTTTTCAGGAACAGAAGGGGAAGAGTATTAGCAAGAAATTTGAGGGAATCTTTTGAGGGTCTCAGTGACGACAGAGACTGGAGAGCTATGCCAGCGTTTACATAGCTCAGGGAGATTGTGGATGGAGCCCTGCTATGGGGAAGGAAGGACGGACGAAGGAAGAGGGAGGAAGGGAAGCAATTCCAACTTCAGTGGTTATCCCAATAAAGGAACGATTTTCCAGGTTCAGGGAGATTTCAAAATTTTTGAGACATCCTAAGAAGTGTCTAAAAAATAAAAATCAAATAAAAACCTGCAAAGGAGCAAATATTTTGCATTAGGTTCATGAACACAGGAAACAGAAATTGAAATATCATAATGTCCTATGCTCACTGATGGCAATTAGGGCAGAGAAAAAATAATGAAAAGGAAAATAATAATGTGTTTGTGAGAGGCTGATACAGAACGACAGTGATGCAATTACAATATGAATAGCTGGCTGACCTGCGGCTGCTGGAAAGAGTCATTAGCTTTGTTTAAATGAACGAGTTTCTGCTGTGAAAATTAAATAAAGTACCTTCGAGGCATCATAAGCAGGGCTGGAGGCTGGTGGCAATGCTCTTGATGTTTCATTAATTAACCATGACCACCTTCTCCTAAGCTTCTTTGAACCTTAGTGGACATCATAGATAGATATTTTTCTCTGAGGTGGAGAAAGAAACCAGCATAATCGTGTCCTTTAGTTCCTTTTAAGTGGAGGTCATTTAGATTTCCTTAAACGTAGTGAAAACATTATCCAGACAAAGATTCCACTTCACACTGCAATAACTCTGCTAATCCAGAGCCCTAGATTACCCTCTAAATGGTTTCCCTGTGAAACAATGCAAAGTCGAAACTGCTGAGCCAGTGTGAGGCACTAGAGAAAAGGTTGGACTCTATTGTATGCTCTGCTCCAAGACATGTGAGCTCTTCTAGCCCTTGTCTGACTGTCTAGCCAAGGCGTCTCTGAATACTCAAGGACTGTTTTCAAACCAAATTGATAAGCGGCTAACACCAGCCAGTCCTAGTTTGCCGGAGTTATCTTTTCCCCCTCACAGTGCCTAGCACATTGTAAATGTGAATCAAGCAGATAAAAATCAAATAAACATGGCCCAAATCAATATATTTTCTTCTAATATATAAAAGTTTTGTGTGATTCACAGAAAACGAAGGCAATTACAAAGTTGAGATTTGGGTATAGGAAGGAGAAAGTTATGGTACAATTTCTTGGCAAGAGAACAAAGCTCTCTTGTTCTTGCAGGGCCTAGACTTGACTGAGATCGTGTCCACCAGGTGGCGTCTCACCTCTTAAATTGTTTTCCTAATTACAAAATCCCCATTTGCAAGAAGCATTTTGGTAAGTGGGGGAAAGCAAATACAAATCATTTACTTAAAAAAAATGTATTTTTAAGTCATAACTTTTAGTAGTAGTGAGAACAATAAACGTCTTTCTTTTCATGAGAAAACAGAATACAGTCACTTCAGAAGAACTCGTAGTCTCCAGTGAATCTGAAGCTAAGATGATGCAGGGAACTGAAGGTGATGTTAAAGATTGCTTCAGCCTTGGGTTCCTGATGGAGACACTGATAACAAGCATTTAATATCCCTGGGAACCAGTATTAGCCCCTCTGCCATCTCAATTTTCCTATTTATGCTAAGAGTTTTTGTGAGTACAACTTAATTATAGGGCTTGTGAAGCATGACCAAGAGGTACAAGTTCGACTCCAGAGGCAACAAATCAAAACAACCAACCAAGACTCAAAGCAGCAAAAACTTCCAAACTGTATTGTGCTCATGTACAGCTCCAAACACAAGCTGGTGGCTGAGGATGTTGGGGACGTGTGTAGAATCAGACCATCTGGTAGAGCTGGAGAAAGCAGCTAACAGATAACAAGGGCCATGCCCCCGATACTCATTTGTGATGATGTCTAACTGCGGCCCAGAGCAGACTGTTCCAGGGTACAATACCAGGGCAGGTACTGGGAGAAGTGAGATAAGGATGCATGCTTAGAAGAGGGTGAGTTCAGGAGCTGCCCAGGGAATCACACAAGGCAAAAGCTATGTGTGAAGAGCCAGTGGGTCTTTAAAATAGAAGACATGAAGCTGTGCAGTTAAGCCAAAATATTTCAGCAAAAACTCAAGGTTTACTTTGCAGAAAGGTGCTTAGCCTTGTCAAATCAAGCAACCCAGCTCACTCAGCAGGCTCCACGGGGTCTTTACACACTGACTGCAGTGGGTTCTATGTCTCACTGTGAGTGGCCAGATCTCAGCCTCCCATTTGTAGCAATTGATAATTTAATCCTATGCGGTTGCTAGGGCGAGTGAAACCCAAGCCTATATTTAGAATTTTAGAAATATGCTGACTGAGGAGGGATTATTATCAAATGGCATCTTTCCAATTTCCTTAAAGACAAAAGTTTCTTCATCTCATTTAACCCTTTGATAAAAAGGACCGCACATTTCATGTCCATTTCCAACACTAGAGAAGCTGGGCAGTGGTTGTTTGATCAGGTAACTCAGCCAGGATATAGGAATCTGGTTTGGAGTTCAAATTATCCTTGGTCAGAGAGTTTCCAACACCCCTCGCTGGCAGGAGGGGTATTTTCAAGGTGTGTGTATCCAAGGACATAGTAATGGAAGGCATAGTGAAATCACATTCATTCATTCATTTGCTCATTCATTCACTCTTAGTAAAGCTTAAGGCAGATACTGAGTTCACTCACCCAACCTTGTATTTAGCTATGATGTCATCCTACCAAAGGTTTAATACCAGTAGGAAAGGACACGACTTCACAGAGGAAATCATTTGTGAGGAAACCAGGCTCTTTCATTTTAGACACTGGATACCAGGTCCACTCCTACACAAATTCAGACTCCAGGAAGGCAGTGGATTCTCCTTTGGGTGGATTTCAGAACTGAGCAGGAGAACATCATGCAAGGCATCAATGGAGGAAGCTGAGCTTCTGTTGGAGGCGGTTATATTCCTTCCTGGGATGTCTCACTAGATTGGAACATCAATCCTGGCTTTAAAAGATTCATTTGTCAGAATTATTCAGATAAAGTTGGTTTATGTCATTTATCTGGAACATTAAGTTTGGAAGATAGGGTTTACAATTATCGACCCTGGGAAAGGGTTATGAATTACTGACATGACCTTGGTTCTTGGCCTATATGATAACTGTGTGGGTTTTGGAAATAATCATTCATAGTGTTTAGGTTTATACATGTATTCTGCATTGTACTTCAGAGCCCCGAGGTAAAAGTATTAGGAAATATTCTAGATTGCACTTCTGTAGCCCCTTCAAGGAAGCACAGTGAGTAAATACTTTGCAAACCCACCCTGTAGCTCCATGACATTCGCTGACACCATAAAGCCAATTTCCAGTGTAAATAGTGATTTATAAGGAATCAGTAGCCAGGTGGTGACACATGCCTTTAATTTGAACAATGAAAAGGCAGAGGTAGCTGGGTCTCTGTGAGTTCAAGGCCAGCCTGGTCTACAGAGCAAGTACCAAGAAAACCAGAACTGTCCCACAAAGAAACTCTGTCTTGAAAAGCCAAAAAAAAAAAAAAAAAAAAAAAAAAAGAAAAGAAAAAAAGGAAATCATTGTGTGTGTGTGTGTATTTGAAAATATTTTACACACACCCCTTTTCTTTCCTTAGAATTTTTTATATGCAGATGAAGGAATTTTGGTCACATTAACTATGGGGTTTAAGTTAAGTAATGGTAATTCAAAGTTGGCTTTCTTTCTTTTTTTTTTTTTCTAACATCTAAACATTACCTTGGACCTCAATTCTCAGTTGTGAAATTCCTCTGAGAATTAATATGCAGTTGGTATATGTGTATGTTTGGGCTCCTCATTTGCCTCGGAGAGCTTCGCTGACTTCTCTGAAGGCGTTCAACTTTCTGCTAACTTTCTCCAGGTGCTTTGTACTGGAACATGCGCACAGGTCTTCAGGTTCCTGTTCCCTGGAACAGACCTAAGCTTTTAATCCTTTCCTGAATACTCTGCTAGTTCAGACTGGTCTCTCTGCTGCTCTTTGTTCAACTGTGAATATTTCTCTCTTTTATCCAATAGTAGAAACAGTGATGTGAGGTCTACCCTGCCAAGTTTAGATCAAATCAAAATTTGTGGTTTCTATTTCAGCCTGACCTTGAACCTTTGGTGTTTGGGCTTGTTTAATCTTAGCAAAATTTTGCTTCCTGTTTCAAAGAATGAACTATTATTAGGCTAATAGGCTTCTTGCCCATCTAATAGTTCTTAGAAAGCAAGGGAGTGGATTTCATAGTTTAAATATCCATGATAATGAAATGAAGCCTGGAAGAATCAAAGCACCGTAAAGAAATTTTCCTTGACAAAAATCATTGCATTTAAGAAAACTCTGAAGCATTTAAAATACATTCTATTATATATTTACAATAATAAAAGGCAAAGCTTAATCCCCAGCACTGACCTTTTTTTAATTATTTATTTATTTTTTTTAAATTACCGCCTCCTCCCCGTTTCCATTTCCCTCCCCCCCCCCCCACACATTTCCCCCTCCCCCCACTCCCCTACCCTTCTTCCCCTCCCCCCCAGCACTGACCTTTTAAAGTGCTCTGCTGCCATAAAAAACAAACAAACAAACAAAAAACCTCTACAAACCTGCCCTTATTTGACTTTTAAAACCTTCCATTTGGAAGTCAGGACACATAGATCGAAACTGCTTCTGCTGTCAATTTGCTTACCATTTACTCATAGCTAAGTAATTACCTTATATATTCTTTAGTAGCTTTCTATTTTATTCCAAAAAGGTGCAAATGAAGCAGCAGACAGAGTTGGATGCTTTGGTAGATGTGCAGGGGACGCAGATGAGAGTACATGCTATTGTTCATAAACGTCTGTCCTGGCTCCAAGAAATCCAAGCTCCAGGTCCACTATTGTGTTGCTATCCCCCAAGTTTGCCTGGCACAGACATACACCCGAGACAGGATCTCGGTTCCTTCGCTTGTACACACTTACCCCATAATTAGCTCATTTCAAAAGTGTATTTTACCTATTTACTTAGGAAGACAAAGGGAGTCGTTTTTGCCGCTGGTTAGGTTTTACAGTTCTAGCAGCCACAGTGTCCTTTGTGTGTTTTCTGCCAGTTATACATACCCCTTTGCAATCAGCTTGCCTTCCCATCATCAAAATCTGCCTTCTCGATACCCCATGGCGAATAAGGTCAGGTTCTGAGTTCTGTAATCCTCATAGTAGTTCCACGGCACTTTCTTTTTTTTTTTGTTTGTTTTGTTTTGTTTTGTTTTGTTTTTAAAATATTTATTTATTATGTATACAATATTCTGTCTGTGTGTATGTCTGCAGGCCAGAAGAGGGCACCAGACTTCATTACAGATGGTTGTGAGCCACCATGTGGTTGCCGGGAATTGAACTCAGGACCTTAGGAAGTGCAGGCAATGCTCTTAACCACTGAGCCATCTCTCCACGGCACTTTCAAGAAAGCCTTCGTGACCTGTTGTTACCAACACAGTTGGCTATAGTGGTATATTGGAGTGTTTGGGTCTTTGGGGATGTTGAACATAGAACATGGTGACAAAGAATGTATGCCACTGAATACAGTGGGTCCTTATCCTTCTCTTGGTAATACGTGGTTTATTCCATTAATTATAAAGCAGATTTGTAGAGTTTACATTGCCCAGTTATTCAATACAATCCACCTACTGTGTGCTAGGTGCTGTGCTGGCTGCTACAATGCTGTACTAGAAAGGTGAGTGAAACCAAATAGAATCCCTGCTCTGTTTCAGAACATAGTGCCCGTGCTCTGTTTCAGAAACCAATACCTTCCCAATAATCACAAGAGATAAGGAGTAATTACAAATCGAGGTATAAACTCTGCATGTAAGGAATGCGTGATACAAAGTCATGTAGCAGAAGGTCCCAGGCAAGACAAGGTCAGGAATCTGTACTCCGAAGGATGAACAGATTTGTTGAGTGAATGGAAGAGGGTTAAGCAGATGGAGGGAACCCTGTTCACAAATACAGAGTGGATCCAGAGCTACTTTAGGAGGTTAAAACAGCCAGTATAGTTAGTGGGCAGAGGTGGGCTAGGAGCTTGAGATACAGTGGAGAGACAGAGAGATCTTACTTCTGCCATTTGTTGTGATTATTACAGTAATACCAGTCTCAGCATAGTCAAAAGACCACCAAGGCAGAGGTTGTCTTTTATTTTTCTCAATTTTCTATTTGCCTACACTTTAATTTTTAATCTAAGAGCAAAGTGAATTTAATAGAGAATTTTGGCTTGGTTGAGGTAGGGCAATTAACACATTACCTGGTCAAAATTACAATAAGAACAGATATATGGAAAGATTCAGAGGAAGGAAAGGCTTTGGGAGAGATGATATAATTATATTGTAATCTCAAATACTAAAGATAATTACAATTAAATCAACCTGTCTGCAATGTGGAATAAAATTGCAAGAGAGCAATGTGGGCTCAGGAAGACCACTTAGTAGATTGTGCCAAGTAGACTTGGTGAAAGTACCAATATGGCAATCTCTCTCTCTCTCTCTCTCTCTCTCTCTCTCTCTCTCTCTCTCTCTCTCTCTTAGTGAAGAATGAGAGACAAGAACTATTTTTTTGTTTCTTTTTTACAAGACAGGTTTTTATTTTTTTTCTGTATCTTTGGAGCCTGTCCTAGAACTCACTCTGTAGACCAGGCTGGCCTCGAACTTACAGAGTCTCTGCCTCTCTAGTTTTAGTGCTGGGATTAAAGTGTGCACTTCCACCCAGTAAGACAGGCAAGGACTATTAGATGAAACATTTGGTGTTAAAATTGGGAAGACTTGATTGTGTGTATATTGATTTGGGAGCCAAGGAGAAATAAAACATTAATTATTGTTTTTAAAATCATAGTTTGCCCAAATGAGTGGGGTGTGATTTGCCAATCCTTCAGATAGGTGGTACTGTAGGAAGTGGAATTCATGGTGGAAGATTGAGGATTTGAGCTTAGATTTTTAAGTGTTTGTGAGTCTAAGGAGACCTGCCATGCAAGCAATTGGATTTCTACCTCTTGGATAGAGTGAACATCTTCAAACCATGCAAGTATGAGGAAAAATGCATATATAAAGTCTAGAGATGGGAAAAGCTGAGGGAAAGTATAGAATAGTAGAAAAGTATAAATGGTAAACTATAGCTACATATATTATTTCAAAATGTAATGTGTCTCCTGTAGGCGGAGATTTCCTGTGCCAGCAGGGCTCCCAAATAACCACTCGGAAACTTATTAATATTAATTGTAAATGATAGGTCAGGCTTAATAGGTCAGGCTTGTTACTCCCTAATTCTTACATTTTTTGTTTACCCTCTGCCACGTGTCTTGTGGCTTGTTACCTCATTTTCTACATGTCCTGCTTCCTTTGCATCTGCTGGGGACTCTCTGACTCTGCCCTTCTTCATCAGCATCCTTAGATTGGTTGTCCCGCCTGTTCTTCCTGCTTGGCTACTAGCTTGTCAGCTTTATGTGAAACCAATTCAAGTGCCAAATCTTTACCACGCACAACAGGATTATTCTACAGCAGTCTTCCTGCTGCAATATCTGGGAAGGTTACATTATCTCTGCTATAGTATCCCCCACCAAAAGCATGTTTGATCATAATTGTAACATCATTCAGAACCAAAACCAAGAAAACGAAAGATCAGAGAATTGTTCTAAACTAAAGCAGGTTAAAGAGACATGACAAATTAAACACAACAAGAGATGCTGGACTGGATCCTGAGTAGTAGAGCAAGAAGTGGTAGATAATACAGCCTTGTGGCATGAGCAGCCAAGCATTAATCACTAGTTGGTTCTAAACTACAGAAGTGCAGGATGTCTTCAATTGTGTTCATACTATGTATCTTGTAGCCATACCTAAGGTGCTATATGTATATATGTATGTACATTTATATGCAAATATATGTATAATATTGTGTAAAATAATAAATTTGTAGATGAGTAGAATGCTCTTAGTTCCGGTAGAATCAACTAGAAATGAGGGAAAGGGTGACCTTAATTCTTACTAGTTTTCCCATGCTTTTTGTTTCCTTCCTTTTGGTGACTAAGCCACAGAGTTTCAAGCCCATGTCACCACACAGATACACCCTTAAGACTGAGAAATTCAGTTTAGCTCTTCATCAAGAGAAACTTCTTTATCACAAAATAGCTAGTGTGTGTAGATGTTCATATATTCATGTGTATGTGTGTATATGTGCAGTTGTTGTACCTGTATATGTGTGTGTATATGTGTAATTTCTCTGCGTGTTTGTATATGTGTATGCTGTGTGAATGTGTGTTTTCACTGTACCACAATAGTTGTTTTTTCACTGAATTGCAATGCAGAAAATGTCTACAATCTTGGGCTGCATAATAACGTTTAGAAAGAATTGCCCCTTGGTGTCTGATAGAGGTGTTATTTCCTATAAATAGTGGAGCCATTTTTATTGATCATTGTATCCCTTAGCAGCACAGAACACAGTGTTTTATATGTAGTAAATTATTGATTATAAACCCACACAAGCTGTATGAGAGAGAGAGAGAGAGAGAGAGAGAGAGAGAGAGAGAGAAAGAAAGAGAGATTATCTTTAATTCCCTAGTTGCTTCATGTACCATTTTACAATATAGGCGTTAATTGAATGTGCGGGTTTTCTGTCTGTAAAGCAGAAGGCAGTGGGATTGATGGCTAGAAGCCTCTCCTGTGCTTAATCAATTGTGCTAAGTGTCTGCATCACCAGTGGGAAGGACAGCACATGCTTCATCAGGCATTCTCTCAGTTTTGCACTTCAGGTACTTGGACTAGATGGCAGCTCTGTGTTGAATGGCTTATTCAAGCGTGGCAAGATGCCAGTGAGTGTGAGGAGAAGCAGCAGAACGAAAAGTGCCCTCTGCATCCAGAAGACACTGCCTCTCACTCCTCATAATGCTGGATTGAACTCTGGGGCTAATAAATATTCATAAGTCCAAGAAGAATGTCTCAGATTAACGAACAAACATCCCAGGATTCCTTGCTGGGTGGCTCTGCTATTGTTTCAGAATTAGAAATTCGTTATTAGAGAAGTGAACTATGAGCTTCCCTTGGCACCTTTTATGAGATGTAGCTTATTGACCTATTTGTTTTAAATTTTAGTATGTAGGCAATGTTAATCATTTTTGGTGGTTGAATATGATCCAACAATATCATAGCTTTGTAAAATATGAATCTTGAAGATTTTATTTTCTGAAACTGAATGATGCACATTGCAGGGATATTATCTTTGAAGCAGATTTAATTCTCCAAAACCCCATTTTTTACATTCATCTATTTACTTGCATTCACACAAATAAGAAATACTTAACTATGTGATGCTAATATTTTCAGAACAAATGTTACTATTTTCATAATTTCACAGGAAATAAGACAACCTGACCTTTAATTGATAAAAAGCTGATATTAGTAAATTTAGTTTTCTTTGGAAATAATGAAATACTAAAGCATTGCTGTCTTTCCTGAAGTAATTTCTATTTATGAATGATTGAAGTCAACTCTCTTTAACTAGGGGTGGGGTTCTGTGAGACCCTCCCTCATCCACGATGGAATTTTTACTGGCTTGTGCAAGTGACCGCTGCTTCTGGAGTTTATGAGCTTAACGGCCGTGCCATGCCCCAAAGATGGCATTTCATAACACCCCTCCCCATCATCAAGCTCTTATTTCTGTCTCCTTTCTCATGATGCTCCCTGAGCCTTGGAAGAGGAAGGTTGATAAAGATGTCAAATCCATGGATGAGTACTCACTGTCCCTTATTCTCCAAACTTCTACCAGTTAGAAGCCTGTGTACTGACTGCTTCCTACTGTGAATGGAAGTTCTCCCGACCAAGAGAAAGGACAACACAAATCTGGATATGGACATAAATATATGGAAGACTGTGTGACAACATGACTACTTAGCCACAGTAGCAGTTTCCCCTATGATGCTCCCAGCTATGGAACTGTGACCATGTGTATAGCACTAGGCACAATTTTCCTTCTGAGGAGCAGGCCTCAGATCCAGCAACAGTCAAGCCGTTATTCCACCCGTAGATCCATCTTGCCTGGCATATTGGTATTGTTGGGTATTACCACATATCACGGTACATTTCAGCTAACCAGCAGGGATGAAGTTGCCTGTCAATTTAAGATGAATTTCTTTATGTCCTATAGCCAAGGTGCTTAGTGTCTTTAGCAATAGGGGTGGGATCTTTCAGTTATAGTGGGCAACCAAAAACCATGACAGTTTCTGGGGCTTCCTAAGAGTTTCATTTAATAATCCATGATTCTGAGGAGCAGTTGTATGCATCTTTGACGGGTCTCTGTCAAACTTAATTTTTAATGAGCTTAGAAAATACTGTGTTTTCATAAAGCTTCTTTGTACCTCCTTACTGTTCCTTAACCTCCTACTCAGTCCCTCTCTTTCTGTGACCCCTTACCCTTTTAAATCAGCTAAACCAAAGTTTTCAGTGGCATAGGTCAATTCAAGAAGAAACTCCATGGAAATATAAAGACTTTCAGAGAAAAGATGAAAAAATATCCAGAAAAGTCAGCTGAGACAGAACTCAGTAATCCTTAAGGGTCAAGCCCTACTTGATGGGTTTAATGTCTCAGAAGCGGCATTAAAGTTGCACTGTTTCCTGTATAATGACCAACATTTTTCTTTCTGTTTTTTCTTTCTTTCTTTCTTTCTTTCTTTCTTTCTTTCTTTCTTTCTTTCTTTCTTTCTTTCCTTTCTCTCTCTCTCTCTCTCTCTCTCTCTCTCTCTGTCTCTCTTTCTTTCTTTCTCCCCCATCTCTTTGTCTCTTTCTCTCTTTTTTATTTCTCTTAATGAAAATTGACTCTGGCTTATTTGCTGTCAGAAGCACACAAATGTCGTCTGACTGAACGGCTGCTGTGTTTCTCTCCACGTCCCTTTTCTCTCACAGGAGTCTTGCTTTCTCCCTTCCTGGCCCCACACATACTTTCCTTAAAACAAACATCCTTGTTTTAAAAGCAAAGAAATCTCTGCTCTCCATTTTTGTTTGACTTCCCACACATTGCTGTTAACAATTCCCCAAACACAGATGGAGGACAGGCTTGGTCCCCTCCACGGTTGGCTATTTCACAAGATCTCTGCCCTTTAAATATTTTGATTTGTTGTTCTGGAATGAACTTTTGTCTTTCGGGGATCCCTCTTCCTTGCTCCCCACTTATTCAGCATCACTAAGACTTGGTTATTTGTGAATCTTACCACATGGGTAGTCTTAGTCCTTTAGTTAATACGAGGTTAAAAAGAAACAGTAATTTGGGATTCAAGTTAGGATGCATTCATGGAAAAAAATTATTCCTTAATTAATTATCATTCGTAATTTTTCTTGTTTTACCAATGAACTAAGGAAGTTTTGACCAGCATTCTCAGTGGACTAGGAAAACTGGAGAGAACAGTTTGTCCTTGCTCCTGGGGTATAAACCCACTGACTCCCCAAAGCCTTTAGAAGTGAAGCAAACTATTCCTTATCAAGGGGAGATGGGCTTTTTCACAACAACTATTACCAGCATGAAATCTTACAAAATTCTATTGAGCACGATTCTAAAATAATATAAGGCTTTTACTTAGAAGAGGTTCAGTATAGAACAAAAAGTACATAGCTCAGCAAAGACCTGGGAATGGAAATTCCTGAAAACTCTGTCCTGGTTCAATCCTCATAACCTTATCCTAACCATATGTAAGCTAAACCAGAATCAACTGTGTGGTTCTTTTAATGCCAATATTTATCCTCTCATGATTCTTCAAACTTTGTTACTTATCTCAATAACTTGAGGCACCTCTAATTTAAGAAAATTCCCTACCCCAAATCTCCAGCTTTGACTAAGATCCAATTATTCACAAAAGTAGAAGGAACAAACTCTCCTTTCCCTCCCTTCCTTAGTCCTGTCCATCTTAAAGTTAAAGCTAGGAAGTAAAAAATGAACATTAAAATTTCAGGCAACTTTGAAGAATTCATATCAAATGCACACAGTTGTATATCTTGAGACCAGAATGTATTTAAAATCAAATAAAAACTTATTTCTATATTTTTATTCTTCTTGCAATTTATAGATGGTGACGTTCTGATTATGTATACTATATATATATATGTACATGGGTAAACAAAGCAGTAATATTTCATGAAAAATACCACTAATACAGAATATGCACACATACAAATATACACACATTAAACTTAATGTCATTATCCCATGAAATCTAATTTTTCTGTTACATATTTTGAATTTTTTATTCATTAAACATATTTATTATACACTCAATATTGAAGCCCATATAACAATATATATGGAAGAGATCTCTACAGATAAATAGATGCAGTGAGATCTCTATTATATAGTATTAATTTCTCATAATATTATAATTAAGCAATTATACACTATGTAATATTCACAGATATATCTATAGGTTTGGAATTCAGTATGTATAACAGAAATATCTATTTACATTTAAGTCATAGTAATATCTTTATATTTACAAACATAAAGATAAAAGAATCAACAAATAGGTTCTTACTCTTCTCTTCTTGAACAAGTTTTATTGGCACAAGCAAGTATGTGCGCTCAGATATATGGAGCCTACATTAATACTGTCATTCACCATATAAATTTAGTTGTGTTTCTTCCAGACGAGCTAGAATTGCATCTCCTTTGAAGTCAGATGCAGAACTGTGACTGGAATGCGGGCAGACGTGGTGCATTTCACACGCAGGTGGAAATTCCCAGAGCCAGTGTTGGGCTCAGATCATCTCATTACTACGGTGACCTTCAAACACATATTGACCTGGAGTTTTTGCCGGCTTGTATTTTTCATTGGTTCTGATAAGCAGGGAACTCTCATAACCTGATTAGACATGATTGGCAAGAAATAAACTTTTGTTGTACAAGATTGTTG
Organism: Alexandromys fortis; assembly: GCF_014885135.2. NCBI lineage: Eukaryota > Metazoa > Chordata > Mammalia > Rodentia > Cricetidae > Alexandromys > Alexandromys fortis. The sequence goes on along the minus strand of NW_026068055.1, from coordinate 1,292,284 downwards.
CAATATGTGCGTGTGAGAGACGGTTGTTATCCCGGCACACAAACACAATCTATCTTGGGTGTTGGCCAGTGAGTGGGCATTTGCCTTTTGTGGCCTACATATGGTCTCTGTAATATATCTCCTCTGTCTTTTTACTTCTCATAACAAACATCATTTAAAACACATCCTTAGGGTAAAGCCCAGACAAAAGTGGGCTACAGTCCACCTTGCCTGGTGAGCTATAATTTCTAATTGTCACTTCACAACTTCCTGAGAAAGGAAGGGCTGAGAGATGTCCCAGTGGGAAAGAGCACTTGCTTCCCTTGCAGATCCTTGTTTAGCTCCCAGCATCCACATTTGCTGCTCACAACTGTTGCAGCTCCACCTTTGAGGAATCCCACACCCTCTTCTGAATGCCACAAACACCTGTATATACAAGGATGCACTAATGTGTACATGCACACAAACACACAAAAGTACACACTCACGTACACACTCACATATACACATTCTCTCTCACAGAAACACATACACATAGAGACACATACACAGAAAGACACCCACATATATCATAATAACACATATTAGTTGTTAAGTTAAATATCTTTTACATATGCTACAGAAATACACCTTTATATATAATATAAATGCATATAATATGCTAAGTTAAATATATTTAACATATATTTCAAGAGTATATCACATATATGATATGAATACACAAAAGAAGTTAAATATCTTTCATATATATCACAGAAATGAATACACCCACATATACAATATGAACACATAAAATATGCCCCTGGAAGAAACCTGGGAAATATAGAACTTACAGACACTTGTATTTCACAGCAGATAAAGGGAAATAAGCAATAAAATATGGCATTTAAGGTGAAAGATAGTGGACCACGGAAGCAAGGATGCGCTTTTCCTCTCAGGATACTCTCTTCTTTTTGTTCAGTCCACGGCCCCAGCACATGGAACACTGCCTCCTGGAGGCAGAGTGCCTTCCATTCTCAACCGAACCTTTCTGAAAACACCCTTATAGACACCTTGAGAGGCAAGTGCCTTGATGATTTTAACCCTGTCAAGTTGACCAGCAAGATTGATGGTCATGCATCCCGCGTAAGCGAGAAACAGTGAAGCATATCTGAATGTCCTATTCTGGTACTGCTTTTACCCGACTCCAGAGGTGGATGACGCGCTGGGGATGTTTTCGGTAAGAAAATGCCAGCACAGGTGCCTTTTCACAATGGCACTGGGTTTTGATCCTACTTCATGTTCTGGCTTTGTGGGAGCCTAGCCAGTTTGGAAGCTCACCTTCCTAGACCTGGATGGAGTGGGGAGGACCTTGGACTTTCCACAGGGCAGGAGAGGGAGGGGGAGAGGAGTGGGGGGAAGGGGAGAGGAGTGGCAGGAGGGGGAGGGAAATGAGAGGCTGGGAGGAGGTGAATTTTTTTTTCAATTAAAAAAAAAAAACAGAAAATAAAAAGATTTTTACCGACTCTGCTGTTACCAAACAGCTACCTGACAGAAATGTAAGAGTTGTGCAGAACATTATCTGGAGAAAACGCTAGAAAGGCATCAGCTGTTCTGGCGATACAGTTACACCAATCCCGGATTGCAAGATACCACCCCTTGTTGAAGCAGCATACGGGTAAACCGTTGCTGTTTCGGTTTTGAAACAGGACTGCATGTAGTCCCTGTCCTACTGCAAACTCACTGTTCAGCTAAGGATAACCTTGAATTATAGATTGTCCTGCTTCTACTTCCTGAGTGACGGGCTACCGGTGTGAGTTACCACACTCAGTTTACATGGCGCTCAGGACTGAACTCAGCGTTTCATGCAAGTGAGACAAGGACCCTATGACTGAACTACATTGCCATTCCCAGGTGAGGATTTTTCTGTTTTTTACTGTTTAAGATTGCACTATAGCCACACATTTATCTCTCCTCTCTAAAAACCTTCCCATATACCTTCTTCCCCTTTGCTCTCTTTCAAATTTACGGCCTCTTATAAATTAATCGTTATTGCATGCACATACTGTCACTTATTCATGAATTTATTGACTGTGAAAAATACAAATTGATGTGGAATCTGTTCTCTTACCTATTAGAGAACAATGAGCCTATATGGCTATTTCTGGAGTATTATTCCAATTTCAATAGTTTTTGAAAAGCTATGAGTCATTTACGCTATTCAATAATATAATGAATCCATCTTATTTGAATGTTTATTTTAATAGTATTTAATCATTAATGATCTAAGAATAAAATAAATAGAACTTTACTATAGACTACATTACTTAGCATGCTACAAACCTGAGCTAATGCCAACATTATAAATTCTATGGCAGTGTGATTTGATTTAGTCTGAAAAGCCCCATTCTGGAACTTGCCTAGTTCGAGGCAGCACCCCAGGGAATGTGGACTTTTGAGGACTTAGATTAGAAATGGATGGAGTTGGAACAGGACGCTTGCAAGCAACTATGAGAAAACAATCCAGAGCGGAACCTTGAGTAGGTGGTTCAGTAGTCATCACGAGCAATGATAACCACGTCAAATTGTTGAGTATGCATACATGGTGAATACTTTACAGCCTCTTTCATTCCTCAACATCAGAATCATATCCCTTCCCAGTGAGGAAAGAGAAGCTTTAGAGTTAAAGAGACTTGCTCAGCATTTACACCTAGCATCAGCATCTCGAGGACAGGGTTCTTCTTCAGTGATGGTTGGGGAGGCCTGGACTACGTGCAAACTCACTAAGCTTAATAATGAACCCAAACTGATTTTCGTGTTTTTAAAGCTAGGCTGTATGCTTCAAGTTTTCAAACAGTTCCGTGAAAAGCAAACAAGAAAGGGTTTTCATTAGAAAAAAAAATATGTAACTTTGTTCTTATATTTTATTTGAGGAAACCTGAATAATAATAGTATTTTAACAAAAATAATAGGCAATTTCTCAGAATTTACCCAGGACAAACACTGCTTAAATACCTTTTGCCCTTCCAATAACCACAGTGTGTGAAAGCATTCTGCAAATGAAGTAAAGAAGTATAAAAATACTAAGTAGTTCCCCCCAAATTGCACAGCTATAAGAAAGAAAAAGCCAATAGTGATGCAATCTCCACAGATTTAAAACTCAAGGTTGCTCCGTGGTACTATACTGACAAAAATAAGCAGAAAAAGATGTTGAGGAAATTCATAGGACTTGCGAAACATATTCCCAACTTCTGGGTCATCTGCCTAAATTCCCTCTCCAGCTTAGTTCTCAAAATAACTGAGCAAGGTCATGGGACACTATATATACTACACTCATGCCGAAAGTCCTCTATGGGAACGAACATTTCCAGGAGCCAGAAATGCAGAGAATGGAACAAGCAACATGACAGCTTTTTCAGATATGGAACAGGATTATCACAAACATTTTTTTCATCTACTCAGTAAAAGTCATAATCTCATTGAGATTTCTTGAAGGTAAATTACAGCTTCTATAAGATGCTGGAATTTGTTTGAAACATGTGTGCATTCAGCGATAAAAATAATATGGAGAACAATGCAAATCAAATAGCATAATTTGTTCAAATGCTTGTCTCTTTGGTCACACCTTCTTAATGAATAGAAGCAGACAAGCAAGGCAGCTAATAAGTTATTTTAATAGGGTGATGTAACGGTGTGTGAACTGTTACCTCCTGAGAGAGTGAGTGACAGATTCCTGTTCTCATTTCTGTGTAGATTAGTCTCAGAGAATTCATTAGTGCCCAGTGTGGCAGCTCTGCTGAGTGCCCTTAATTTGAAGAAAGAGACAGGAGGCTGGTGTGCCCGTGCAACTCCAAAGACAGATGATCCGGAGATGAAGGCTTTTAGGGCAAAGGACTCTCCTGAGAAAACGACAATTATTCATGGGGTTTTCAGGCCAATGGTGACAGCTCTTTTCCCTTCGTTCTGTGTCACTATATATAAAAAACACAACAAAGGGCTGAATTTCGCCTTACCTTGTCGGAAACGGATTTAACGCAGGGTGTTTCAAAGGTATCTATATGGCAGAGTTCCACTACAAATAATTTGTTTTACAGAAGGATGACAGCAAACAGAGACAGCATATATAGATGGAATTTGTCAGGAACTGCAGCATCTGATGTTTAGGCAATGGGTTTGTTCTCTTCACCAAAGCTTTGTATCGACTGATGTTTAAAATTGTCTGTACTATTCCTGCCATACATAGGAGAACTATTTCTCTGAAAATGCTTATGCCAAGCACAAACAAAATTCTGATTTCTGGACAAGTATCCACAAAACACTGTTCATATTCTATTAAAAATCTTTCCAACTTTGACTCCAGCCCGCAGTAAGAAATACATCGTATCCTTAAGCAATACCCATAGACATGTAGGTTTGTCTGTCTGAAACCAAATGTTATAGTACTTGTAAGGTAGTGTTTCTATTTTAGTCTATTCTAGTCTTTTTTTTTCATAGCACTGTATTGTATTTTTTTAAATTGACGATTCTATTGTCAACTTAAATTTTACTTTACCATATTGTAACAGTTAAGCATGTACACATTGAAAAAACATACAGAATAATCATATCAGGAAAAAAAGCCTTTTAATCTTATTTTTTGTAAGAAAAATTATTGTGTGCTTACAATACATCAGGCACAGTACCAATGCTCTACAGAAATGCTTTGATACACCCTTCACACCAGGGACAGAAGCACATACTACTATTTCATTGCTAATGTAAGAACATCAAATGCAGAGAGGTAACGAAAGTTGCTCCAGACACAGAAAGTATGTGGCATGGCCAGAGCATCATCACAGAGTAGCTGTGCAGTAAACATGGTCTGAATAGTGCATCATTTGTACACACAACCTTTCAGATGAGGTTGGATTATAGCAGTAAAGACAAGAACAAACGTTTCAGCATGGCTGTAAAACCTGAGCGATTTAAAATAAGCTAGAGAAGGACACTTGGAATGACTTTCCATTCATACACTTTCCTCATGTTTCCTCTTCAAATCTCTTGGCTATTGCTGACAATAAAAGAATGCTCAAAGGCTATTTTTGACCTTTCTTTTTCATTGGACACTCCATAATGGTGTCTGGCAGCCTCTCTCATGAAGGTAGAAATGCAATTATTGGCCAGAGTTTATCAGCTCCATTTCTATCAAAACCCAGTTGACAGTTAACATGTTCATAAAAGGAACAAATGAGGTATGAACAGAAATCAAGCAGAAGCCTAAAGGTAGCCTGGTCACAGCAAAATGTAGCCAGTCCTGGATGACCATGAAAGCTGACTTGCCTAATCCGTCTGGAGTGCCCTCATTGCTCACAGAAGAAAAGGAAATTACGTGTACCTATTTTGGAAATCTTGAGCACAAATAAATAGCTGTTTGCTTTCATTTATAAGCTAAGTCATTGATTATTTAATTAGCATTAATGGGTACCATTAATATTTAAATATTAATGAAGCTTTGTGCCAAAATATGTCTTCAATGTCGAAGTAAACATTGTTTTTACTTGAATAATGTAGTCATGTTGATAACCAAAAATAGCCATCACAAGCTCAGCCCTTGTCAACTCAACAAAGAATCATATTTCCTTATGTCATTCTTAATTTCTAAATATAAACAATAACCACATCATAATTATCCTCAATATGGTTTAACCATCCCTTGTACTACCCCAATCATGATGATGGACCTCTGTTTTATCCCCTGATAGAACATGATGGCACACAGTTTTAATTACATTTGTAGGACTGGAAAAACAGAGACAGGCACGTCCTGAGGCTTGCTGGTCAGGTCTAAACTGTGAGCCTCCAGGTCTCAATGAGAAACTCTCTCAAAAAAACAAGATGATGGGAGTGGGGCTTGGGGAATGGATAGCTCCTGAAGAATGACACCCAAGATTGATCTCTGGTCCAGCTTAAACACATGCACACACACACACACACACACACACACATACACACACACTCTGTCACACACAGGCTTACAAACACTCATACACACACACATGCATCTACACATAGACAACCAGGAAGACACACACATGCACACCCTCATACAGAAACACACACCCTTGTAGGCATTTTCACAAAACTAGTGAACAAACATCCTTTACTGCTATGTGTCTATCTCTTTTGTGTAATTTTGTGCATGTGATCCTACTCAGTACTTGGATCTTCACATGAGTTATATATTATGAACATCTTACTTAACAACATTTACAGACCACATGTCCGACACTATTCTAGGCATTTGGAAAACAGTAAGTCTGTAGAAAAAAGATTTGTGTTTAGAAATCATTAAATTCTGTAGAAACTTGAATGTTTACCATTTTTAAACTGCGAAAAACCAGCTAAAATCACAGCCTCTGACATTGAGGTTAGGATAGTTCATTGTAACCCTAGTAATTGGTGTTACTCTAGGTTTATTTTGATACCTTTCTAAGAATGAAAAATGACACCACTGTTCGTGGGGCGGTAGCTGGTGGGAATTCTTTTTACAGCTGCCAGTGTCATTTGTCTTGATCAGGCACCGAATCAGCCTCCAGCTCTTTAGGATTTTAAGATCACTGTGGCTTTTCTATTCTGGTCCCCAGACTTTGAAAAAAAAATAGTGCTTAAGTTTTACTTTTTGTCATCCATGTGGAAAAATATGCTACAGACTCCCTAAGTCTTGTTTTAATTCAACTACTTTAAATATATGAATTAAAAAATACCAGCTGTACAACTGCACAAAAGAGAGTTGTGTGTGCTTTACTAGAGATATGCAAAACATGTGTGAATGCTCTATATCATAGAAGCAACCTGCATATACTTTTAAGTATACTGCTAAGCCCTCGAGGCTCTAGTGCCACTTTGCTCAATACATATGTGAATAAAAAGCATACACGTTTAAGTACATACACACATATACATGTAATATAGGGAATGACATTTACTGGATATGTGGTGATCTCAAACATTTTTAAGTTCACGTGTCTGACTTGCAAAAGTTAGTGAATGACCAAAGCCTGCCCAGAATGCTATCCTAACAAGGTGGTATGAAATCTGATTGTGTGAAAAGTTGGATATTTATACAAAGAGGCCAGAAACCAATTAGCTGTATGCAAACTAAAGAAAAGCCAACGAACATCCTCAGACAGCTTTTTTCTTGACCTGCTATGGATATGGCATCATTTTTAAAACCAAGATATTATAAGTGTTTTCTAAATCAGGACGTGTTCCCTAGAAGACAGTTTTTTGGGGGTAGCTTGCAACCCAAAGCATTCTGAATAAAATAATAAAATGTGTTTATTTTCTCCCTATGACTTTTTTGTCTCGAAAATTGTATTCTAACTTTAGTACTAATAATTTATTTCTAGCATTCAGAGAAAACACTTTTACATTGAATGAAGCAAATCTGGACTGTGTATGCATGTTTTATTTTTATTCTAAGGGTTTGAGCAATATTTAATTTCTTAGACAATGAAGTTCAGACCCTATTGCTGAACATACAACACACTTGGATACAAACCTTGGAGAAATCTAGTTGAAAATGACTTTGAAGTTTCCTCCCTGACAACTATCTCTCATAGTATACAGAGATGGTGTTCACCCCCCCCCCATACACAAAGAAACCAGTAGTGCCATCCATCTGTAAAGTCTATGAACCACAACAATGACCAGCCTATCAAGGACATAATAGTGGCACTTCGATGTTTGGGCACACAATAGCTGTATAATTAGATTTAAGGCCCACTTAATAGGAGGGAATTCATGCCTAATACTGTAAACTTATCCAACTACCCATGGCTGAGGTCACAGAACTTAGAGGAGGATCTATTATTGTTCTAAACTAGAATATTTACATATTTACAACATGACCCCTGCATCTAAGGCTCAGAGACCATTAGGACAGAAAGTAGAAAAGACTTTAAAGGCCAGAGGACCAGACATCTACTGAAAGATAGTGTCTTCTTTGACAGAGAAACTGCAGCCATGAAATCCCAACAATAGGGAAGTGAGACCTCCAAAATTACAACTTGGTTGACATGCTATCATAGACAGGGAAACGCTCCCCAGGTTTCACTCCTAGATGAAGAATTATAAGCAGTCAGTAGCTATTAAAGAGAGGGTAAATCTGCTTTCCCCAAGGACAGCACTTTCCCCAATAGTTTATCCAATCCCAATCCCTACTGGTCAGTCCTATACACATATACATAGGAACAACAGATAATAAACCCTGCAGGTTCTCTCTCTGTGTCTGTCTGTCTCTGTCTGTCTCTGTCTCTGTCTCTGTCTCTGTCTCTCTCTCTCTCTCTCTCTCTCTCTCCAATTAACAAAAACAATTAAAGAAGAATAATTCATGAATTTAACAGCAATGGAGAAAACACAGATGTGGCTGGAGAAGAGAGTTGAGTAGAAATGATATAATCCAGTATATTCAGGTAAGAAACTCTAAAAGCATTACTTATTTTTGAAAATCCTACAAAGATAATCTCAACTAGAAGTTTCTAATTTATATGCAAAAGTACCATTTAGATTTAGTTCTCTTTCCCAAGAGTAGACAGAAGCCACAGCAGCCTGCAAAGGTCTAAACACCACACACGGGTCCCTGTAGGACCCTGATGACTTGAACTTCTCAGGAGAGTGTAATTGCTTCTTCGCCACACAGGTTTCTAGAGTCTGGGACATTCACTCTCGGTAGACTGTAGGTGTTTTCTTTATTCTCCATTTTTTTATTGTTGAAAATTTCATTCTTATAAAATATTTTGTGCCTATGGTACAGAAGTCAGCAATTCTAGAAAGTCAAGTGGGGTTTAATTATAGCTCAAATGGCGTTCTTTAAGCATTGTTATCTCTTCTACAATTTTAATGCGCATTTAAACATACACACAAAGTTGTTAACCAAAGCACATATTCTATTTAACAATATGGTAAAAATATATACCATTTCAATTTAAGGAACATGCTGGCTATTGATCCGAGGCATCTCACATGCTAAGCAAGTGCTTTACCATGGACTCCATGCCCAGTTCCCACTATCTGAATTTTAGCTATATGGTCTGTTGAAGTCCATTTATTTGCGTCACCCTGAGATTGATCTCCAGAGCGTTTTCTTCTTGTAGAACTGAAGCGCTATACACATTAAGCAACTTTCATTTTCGTTGAGTACTAGCCACAATTCCATTAAAACTTTGACTGCTTTAGATGGCTTATCCTTTATATAATTCATACTTTGTCATTTTGTGACAGGCTTGTTTCATTAGCATGTGATGGCTCAGACTTGTTGTATCATGTGACAGAATTGCTTCCTTTTTAAAGCAAAATACTACTCCATTGTGCAAATGTACCAGTTTGGTTAGTTTATTCGGCTGTTGGGAAATATTTAGGTTGCTTCTGCCTCCTGACTACTGTATGATGTAATGATGCTGACTGCATGGATGTGTAGAAATATGTTTGGACCCTGCTGGTAATTCACTGAGATGTATGTTGTGTCACAGACTTCTCCTGGGGAGGTACCACACACACCAATCTACTTATCCTGGTTATAGAGTCCACAACAGACTAAAGTACAAATAACACCAAAGTTCAACTTGGTGAACCAATGAGTTTTATTGGAGTTACTTGCAGGAACACATAGAAGGAGTTGCTTCGAAGACAGCTGCATCACTAAAGCTCATATTAGCATGGTTGACCGCTCATAAAAGTTGGAAACCTGGAGCATACTGCACAGCCCGCAGGCAGCTTAACAGGTCGTCCTGTCTAAGTATCTCAGTTTCCCCAAGTCTCTTCCAGCAGATCTGCTCGTTTTCTACTGTTTAACTGGGCTCTGTATCTCGGCAGCTTTGCTCCTCTTGAGTCTTTCACAGCTTGGCTTGCCTGAAAGTGAATCTCAGCGGTGTTTACTGTTTGTCTCTGGGGGAGGGAGTGGTCTAATGAATCTGGTAAGTTTCAGGGACTTCTTGAAGCTACTTGAGTTACTTTCTGCCTTAAGGTGCTTCCCTGTAGAATGGAATGTTTCTGTGTCAGAGGAAACTGCTACATAACTGAAACTTTACAGGTGAATTACTACATGTGATGGTTTGGGTTTTGTCAGCTTGAAACAGTCCTAGACATGTGTGGGAAGAGGCTAATTAATTGAGAAAATGCCTCCATTATATTGACTTGTAGTAGGGCATTTTCATGATTACTGTGCAGTTTCAAAGGGCTCCACTCATTGTTGATGGTCCTGGCTGGTGTAGGAAAGCAAGTTGAGCAAGCCACAAGAAGCAAGTCAGTAAGCATCATCACTTCATGGCTTATGCTGCAGTTCTGCTTCTAGATTTCTTCCTTGAGTTCCTATCCTGATTCCCAGATAAACGACTATAAGCTATAAGATGAAACAAACCGTTTTCTCCCCAAAGTGCTTTTGGCCATGGTGCTTTATTACAGCAATAGAAATCCCACCTGAACTATTGGATCATAAGATAATGTTATCTTTACCTTGAAAAAAATCACAATGCTATTTTCCAGAATGGTCACACCATTGTACATCTTCACCAGTTTCATTGGGTCTCAATAATGTTCATTTGTTTCTGTTTTGAAAAGACTAATATAAAGAGTCTGGGGACCTGAATTAGAAGGCCCAGCATTCACATGGAAGTCCATATAGCAGTACATCTGTAAGCACAGTACTAGGGGGAGAGGGGAAGACAGCAGTGTACTAGAATGTTATTTTTCATTTTACTGTTGAGTTGTAGCGTTCTTTATGTATTCAGCATACTGAATCCTTGTTAGATACTTGAGTTGCTAATATTTTTTCTCATTATCTCAGTCACCTTTTTACTCTATTGACTGAGTACTTTTTTCTTTTTCAATTTGTAATTTGTTGAAAGTTTTACATAAGTGTGTTATATATCGAGCCTATTCCCACCACACACTACCCTGATGTCCCTTTCTTACATACGTCTGTTTGCGGTTTCGGTTTAGCTACATAACTTCACATCTACTTTTATTTTATACAAACACACGCCACTGCTGTCACCACCACCACTACCACCCCTCCACCACCACCACACTCACACAACACATGGTTTTATGTGAATGTGTAAATTCCTCTTGAAGTTTTTGGGAAAATTTAGAGATGATTGTTATTATTCTTTAAATGTTGGTTGAATTTTCTAGTGAGGTTATCTATTGAGATTTTCTGTTTTCCACAATTAATTTTTTATAAGTTACATACATCTGTGTCATCTAGGTACAGTTCTCTGGCAATTATGTATAATACTCTATCTTTTCTGTAATTACCGTTCCTTTAAAATTTCATTTTGAAAAAAAAATACTATCTCAATTGATCTTTTCTTTCCAAAAATTCTATTTGCATAATGTTTGCTTTAGTTATTGTTATTTTCTTTCTTCTGTCATTACCATTAAACACAACAAAATAATTACTGAATCCACCAAAGCCATCTAAAGTCAAATTACTTAAAGTATAGTTTCTGAAAGTGCAGGCATGTGTGGAGGGTGGAGGTATATGGTAAGTGTCTTCTCTTTTGTTCTCAACCTTATATTTGTTCAAGAATGGGTATTTCTATAGATCTGGAGTTCAGCTATTTGCCTCAACTGGTTGGCCAGTGAGTTCCAAGGATCCAGTTGTCTCTACCTCCAATTATTAGGAGTACAACCATGTGCCACCACAATCAGCTTTTCATATGGGTGCTGGAGACCTCAGACTCATGCCTGGAGCCTGTGTCTTGGGTCTGATTGTCCAAACCATTCCAGAACTAGATGTTCCATGTGTCTACCACCGATTGGACATGCTTTCATTAGTTTACAGAGCCCTTAACTGAAGTACACCAAAGTGGCTTCACATGAGGTGATTCAAGGAGCCAGGGTCCATGCCCTTGACACTGTGGTTTTACTTTTCTAGATTGCTAATCATTTTATCAGGAACACTAACTGTATTAGTCTGAAGTTTTTCTCTCTGTAACTTGGTATCTTCTTGTCAATATTTTTGATTACTTATTTTTTGAGATTATAATTACATCATGTCACCCTTCCCTTTTCTGCCTCTAAGTCCTCCCATCCTCACATCATTACTCTCTTTCAAATGCAGTTCCTCTTTATCATCAATTGTTGGTACAAGCATATATGTATATATCCCTAAATACACAAGTACAGCATGCTCAGTCTGTTCAGAAATGTCACAGAGTGCTTAGATAAGAATTTTGTTTGACCACTAGATTTGGCCTTGGGTGGCATGATTTGATTCGAAGCTTTTTATCTTTCTTCCTAGATTTGGTCGTGGGTGGTATGACTTGATTTGAAGCTTTTCATCTCTCTTTAGCTATAGTTCACATCTTTTTTTATTACTTGTTTGTATAATGTTAGCATGGTTCTCTCTCTTTCCCTCTTTTTATGGTTTTTATTAGTTGGATGTTGGCTGCTCAGCTTGTTCCTTATCTCATCATCTTTCTCATTTTTAGTTTCTTTTGGTGGATTTTTATTATTTTCTGGCCTCTGTTCCATGTTTTTAGATTTGGCAGTCATAATTAAATCTCATTTTATCATTGTTCTGTTTCTTTGGTTTGATGTTATTTTCCTTAGATCTTATTTTCAGGATGCTTTTAAGAATATTTTCAATGTTTTAATTTCCTCAACTAGTTCAGCCTTCTCTAATTTGACTTTTCTGAGCACTTCCCTTTTTCATTTTACCTGTTTTCCTCATCTGAGAATGACTTCTGTCTCATACTAAGCAAGAAGGCTTGAGGAGATGAACATATATTTCTGCTCTGCATTGTTAACATACCAGTTTTCCTACAAAGTTTGTCTTCCTGGGATGGGTAGACACAGGGTTTCTCGAACTCACAGAGATCCGCCTGCCTCTGCCTCCTGAGTGCTGGGATTAAAGGCGTGTGCCACCACCGCCTGGCGACTAGTAAATTCTTTAGGGTGGATAATGGAAGCTGCCTGTTAAGCTAATGGTTTACCAACAACCTAGAGATGATGGTTTTCTTCTTCTGTACTGTTTAGAAGTTTTACGTTCCTGGATAGCTTTAGAAAGAATTTCTCAGGTGTCTTCCCTGGGTCATATTTTTCCAGTGCCTGTGTACATGCTGTAGAAGTGCTGGCCTGAATTTTGTCACACTCAGCTTCAAGTAATCTGTTTTTAGCTCCATATTTTACTTTCCACCTAACTTTTACCAACTGGTTTTGTACCCAGCGTTCTATGGGATACCTAAGGCAGGCTGACTGCCATCTTTCTACACCGATCACTATTGCCAACTGTTGATTCCTCACTTTTTCATGTCAAATGCTCTATCCTACATTAATATTACATGAATAAATTAGACATTAAACCTTCAGCAATATGCCAACTTTGTCTGATCCACTGTGCTGGGCATGTTCCTTTGTGCTCTTACCACTTTACCTCACCCTTATTGCTTTCTGTCACAGGAAACTGACCATAGTTAGTGATATTTTGCTACCAACTGCCAGCCAGTCTTCATCCATGTTCAACCATTAAGAAGCACCGGAGAGATATTGGGAAGAGGAGGAAAGAGACTTTGCCTGAGGATGCTTTGGGCAGCCTCTCTACAATCACCAGCATTTCCTTTATTATATCCAACTCAATAGCCTCTGAACCTGCATAGCCTCCTAACTTGTGATTCCAATTCCTGCCTGGTAGTTCTTGAGTCTGGGATCTTCTAACAATATCGTGTTCTTGGGCCCCTCCACAAATAGTGTTGTTAATAGCATTAAGTGTCACTTACTTTTATAACTTTTTACATGACCCCATACTTTAGTAAGTGATGGCATAGATTAAATTTTTTCCTATTAAACTATTTGAGTTGATTTTTCTTTCTCTATTGTGAAAGACATAGTTATAATGGGTATTCTGTAATGCTGTTTAATGGGTTCCTGGAAGAAATGTGAGGTCAATGTATATGGCCAGTCTGTCATCATGAGCTGAAAAATGTATATGTTTTAAGGATTTTGGTGTACATTGCCAGAACTGCTGTGTCATATTTCATTTACACTAACAGCAGATGGTGTCCCTACCCTGACATCTGCACAGCACAGGATCTGATGTTGCTATTATCAGGGCCTCTATCTTTACACGGGAATCTGATTTTTTTTTTAAATACGAGTTCTCTCAGCTCAGAACATCTCGTATTTTTGTTTTCAACAGCTGGAAATGATCTACAAGGGCAGAAAACCAATAGTGTTTTTCTAAGTTTTGGTTCAAAATGGCTGGTAAGTTACCCAGGAGTTCAGATTCTCAACAATGTGAGATACAAAAGCCATTTTTTCCGGGAGGCTATTCTGATGTTTAATGAGGAGGGATTTTTCTGGCTCTTTAGAAAAGTAAATTCTTCCCAGAAAAGAAAGCCATTACTGAGATCCAAGTTTTTGGGGCATTACTCAGAAAAGAGTATATCTCACCAAGAACTTAGTCCCAGTTAACCACCTCTGTTCTTCACCAGAAGAAGTCTTTTCTTCAGAGTTCCACATTTAGAACTGAAAAGAGAGTAAAAGTGCATGATATAATGGATTTCTAAATGCGACAAGTTGTCTTCTCTTCATTGTTTGGAACAAAGTCCTAACTGTATTCCCTATGGAAATCACATAGATTCACCAGTTTGAAATCTTGGTTGCTTGTGGTTCATGGCTTTCTCTGGCTTTGCACTGTGCTCCCAGTCTCCAACACTTCATTCAATGGTCGTCTACGCTCAAGCTGTCCTCTAACACACCTAGCTTCTTCCACTCACAGAGACGGCGCACTTGTGTAGCACCACATGGTTTTTCTCTGATGGACATTGTTTACAGTGATGACATCATCATTCTTATCTCTAAAATGAAGCTAAGTGGTACCAGAAATATCCAACCAGTGCTGAGTAGAGCATATGACTGGGAAATCAACATAGCTAGGCCTTCTATTTAAAAACCCCTGAACTGGAGTACATGATCTTTCTCTCAACAATGTTATTTTATTTTATGTACTCACACCACAATGTGAAGAGTTAAAAGATACCTTTCTCTCTTTTTCTGTTCCAACCTTTCTTTCCTTGCCATCCCCCATTATTCAATGAAAATGTGGAGGTGCCTCAGCTCTCTTTTGACGTCTGAGAAAGTTGGGCTTTCTCATCGGTGAATTTACTCACAGATGTGCCATTCCCCATGGTCTATGAACAGGTTACTGTGGAATGGAGAGGCACTCTTAGTTTTATGGAGTGACGAATTAGTGTTCTGACTAAACTCAAATGTTTTGGTGACTTGTTGGGGTGGAGCCCAATAACGTTGCCAAGTTGGGATCAACACCAGTGATATTTCCTGTTGGTGGATATTCAGCCTCAAGTTAAAGTCAATGGGAAACAAAGACAACTCAGAGTACAATAATCACTAGAAGTGGTTTGTGCAGCTTTAAGAAAAGAAATATGAACCGGTTGTTGACACTTTTGCAATTTGTATAATGAATACTTTATTGAAGACTATTTCTAATATAAAATTAAAACCCAAAACTGATGAAAAGGTTAGGCCAATTGATTTATGAAAACAATGTCCCTGGAATTTTTTTTTACTTTATTTGACACATTTTTATGCACATCATTTTTACCCTATTAGTTATTACTGATTCCTTTAAATCCTAAGAACCAAAGTAAAATTCCAAAATTATTTTAGAATATAACATTTTTCATAGTCACAAGAATTATACAAAAAGTCCTCCCACTGTAAGCTCCAATTCACGAATGAAGGAATTTAAATAGAATCTTCTTGATCCCTCAGTAAAGATAAGACTTGGGAATTACTTAATATAAATAAGCTTTCCCTCATGCTGTGGTTCTAATTGTGGTAAGCCCATTACCCTTACAGTGCCCTTGGGTATCATGTATGAAATGCCCAGCAGGAACAAACCAAGGGTAATTCATGTTCTGAAATGATGGACACCTCTGCTTTTTATTTGGTTCAAACACACAACCTAATAAGTCCATATACTAGACCCCTTTTAAAGGCTCATTTCATTTTATTTATGCATGTGTTTTGTCTTTATGTATGCTCTCTGCCTGCAGAGGCTCAAAGAGGGAATTGTATCTCTTGAAACCAGAATGGTTGTTAGCTACCCCTAGAGTGTTAGAATTGAACCTGGCTCCTTTGGAAGAGCAATCATTATTCTTAACTAATAGTGAGTCATTACTCCAATGTCTTACCAGAGGCCACTTCTAACTTGCCACTATATTTAGTATAAAGCGTTTTTATTTTTAAGCTAACATTGACATTTGTTTTTTAGTCTTTCCAGCTACAACAGAAAATATCCTGAGATGCTCAGAAACTTTCTTCTTCATACCTCTTCTCTTCCTTTGTAAGAATTTGGGATACCACTTAAAAAGATAATAAAAAGTGAGTGTTAAGAATATCTTAAGTACTAAGCTGAACACAGTTACAAGTATTCATGTTTTAAGCATATTTTTCATGAATGTCATAATAGTAGAATACATTTCTGTGACAGGTGTTTATTTCATATTTTGAATGTGACATGAAAATCTCTATCATGGCAATTCTCAGTAGACTCTGCTTTTTCTCACTGTTCTTTTTTACTCATAAATCTCACATTTTTAACTCAATTCAGTTTTTTTCCACAGTGACAGGGTGAATAGACAGCAATGTCATTTTTTATGTGCCTACAGAATTAAATTTTACTATGTAGTCTCAGCCCAAGTGTATACAAGATGTGTTGTCTCTACATTATAAGTAATGTTAAAGTGATGTGTGCCAAGCAACACCCCTATTTCTTTAAAAATCATGTGTCTGGGATATAAAGGCATTTTAATATATATTAACATATATATAGAGAGAGAGTCTGAAATAAATAATAAAGATTAACAATTTAGATGATGATTAATAAAGCTCAAATACAAAGAAAATAGTGCTGCTATTTTTGTAAACATATTTATGGATGCTGTAAGTGATTACTAGAAGAAAACTAGGTGATCTTAAATACAGAAGGGGCCTCCTGGCTGGTAGTCTTTTTACATTGGTAGTATATGGACATGTTGACTTAGGAAGTAATAGGAAATGTCTCCTGAGAAGAGCTTACTCTGTTCAGCACTCCATAGCCTTTGCCTCTGTGCAGCACCAGGTCCTGTCTATTACTTAGATGGGAAATTTTTACAATCAAGTTCATTTTCAAGGAAGCTGACTTTCAAAACGAAGGTCAAGAGGCTAGTTTGTGAATTGAGAGTTAAGCAAGGAGATCTAGGATTGGAACATCACTAGTGACTTCAGCCCATTTCATTCTGCATGTGATGATGTCTCTAAGATGCTGCACTGGAGAAAAAGTACTGTGAAGATTATCCATCAATTGGAGTAGGCATTTGTGCTATTTGCAGTCTTTGGAGGGAAATGTTTTCAGTTAGCTGCAAGAAACACTCGCTCCTCTTCTTCCAGAGGTCACTATGAGTGAGATAGGTGTGGAATTCATTCATTTTGGCAACAGCATCATGGTGAGAAAGGGAGAGCCAGGATTATCTCACAGATAGAGAGGAACAGCGAGTTTTCCACCCACTGGCCTTAGAAACGATAGCAGTGACGTCTGACCTGAATTGAGTAAGGCACTTGAGACGACTCTGCCTGCGTTCCAAAAGTACTCTTTCCCCTCTTACATGAATAGTCCCCGAGACACCACGGCACAGAGGGAAAATGAAAAAAACACAAAGGATACTTTCTCCAGGCAGAAAGTAAGTAGAAGGAAGGATTCCTTCTTCCTTCCTTCCTTCCTTCCTTCCTTCCTTCCTTCCTTCCTTCCTTCCTTCCTTCCTTCCTTCCTTTCTTCCTTCTTCTTTTCTTGTTCTTTGCCTTGGCTAGTACTATCAGTATTCAAAAGAGAAACTCTTCTGCCAGACTACAGATTTTGTCTTGGATGCTAGGTTTCACTTTTAAGGCATGCTGATGTTTTCAGTGTGTATCGGCATAATCGAATGCAGACAGATTGTAATGAATGCAGACAGCTTTAATGGGGAAATAGACTTACAGAACTATGGTTCTGTGGAGACCAGGAAAGCAGAAGCTAGCGCTGCGAGCATGCTCGCCAGATTTATAGGTATACATTAGCCTGGGGTGAACACGCCCCCTAAGGGGCGGGACTTATCCCTACATCTCCCCTTTTTGTCTAAATAAGACAGAACTAAACCAAATACAACTATATACAATAATAACAAACAATAAATATAACAAACAATATTGAGAACAAAAGTTTTGCTAAACATTCTATCTCAAGGAGTCTAAATAATGTAGAGAGTAACTACAATTATATAATCTTCAACTTCGTCAAAGATCTGAGAAGGGAATAAATATTACTTAACAAACGAGATATATCCAAAATGTGAAACAATTGAGAGACAACTGACTACCTGGGCAATCACCCAAAGTCTCGTTTGCAATGTTGAGTCAACCAACTTTGGCTAAGGCCTAACATAACTGACATACCATTATTAAAGGCAAGGAACTTTTCAAAACTATCTTACCCTGTCTTGGCAGGATATGGCTTTACACAAAAACAATCTACAGGAATAACTATTGAATAAAACAAGTTTGTTCCATGAGCATGCTATAGTGTTCTACATAACTTTAATAATGCATGAAATGCTTTAAAAATTCAATATAATAGGTTCAGGATGTCTTTCAGAGGTTGCTTGCATGCAGCCCTTCCCGCTATCACCAGTACCAAAGAAACCAGGCATGAGAGCACACAGGTGTAATTCTAGCACTAGGAAGGTGGATTCAGGAGGATCAGAAGTATATCACCTTCAGCTACAAATAAATTCCAAGCCAGCCTGGGCATCATAAGAACCCATACCTCCCCCCACACACACACCAAAGGCTACTGAGACGACTCACTGGCAAAAGTTCTTGTTACGAAGCTCGGCAATTTGAATTAGGTCCCCAGAACATAAGTTGAAGAACCGACTCCCACAAGTTGTTCTCCAATTTCCACATGTACACACACACATACACACACACACACACAGAGAGAGAGAGAGAGAGAGAGAGAGAGAGAGAGAGAGAGAGAGAGAGATGCACACACACACACCAAATAAATGAAATGTAAGAAAAAGAAATAAAATAAAACATTCTGCTTAGAATTTAAGTTTTCTACTGGTAGCTTTATAGAGGCTTTCTGTAAGAGGCCATACTCACTCAGCTGTTTCTGACTATGAGGATGTAATGCTAGAAATGGTCCTTTTAATATTTGTAGATTGAAAAGACCTAAGGGCCAGGCACCGCTATTACTTCAGCTGCGTTAACAAAACTGTGCTTTCCCATCACCTCATCTATAGACATGTTAAAAATAGCAATGCACGTTCATGACATGTTATTTATTTAGTCTCCCCAGATTGAATGTGCATGTGGATTTACAGACCCCTCACAATAAATTCTGCTACCCTCAGGGGTCCCAGACCTACTGCTCGAGAACCATGGAGCAGGACAGGCTTATGATTGATGACAATGAGGAGTGCCCGGGGCACATCTGCTAGTCTTCCGTGGCTTTCATCCTCCCAGCCCTCACACAGCCTCCTTGAAACCCCGCACTCTGCTGTGTTTACTGGAAATATTTCTGTGTAAACTTCAACACGTTCGTTATGATTTGCTACAGCTGAAACATTTTTCATACCAAAAAAAAAATGAAGTGCACCTTGGATGAAGATGTAGTTCTCAAGAGAAAAATGTTTTTCAATTCAGGATCCAGCAGGTCTTCAAATGTGCGTGATACTTTAAGTGGGAGGTGAATATCTGCTTGTTTATTACATGATTCTTCCCACCTCGGTTCTGTTTTCTCTTCCACTCTGGTTGCAATACAGCAACAGTGCCTACCGGAAAGACACTACCGCTGCACAGTGCACAGCCAAGCAGCACCGTGAACTCCCTTTCTAGTGCCTTCTGGGATTTCTTTGTATTTCTCAGCAAATTTTTGTCACAGCTTGTGATTCAAAATGTGTGTGCATACACTACCCATTTGTGCCTGCTCCTTTCCCCATGTGAGTGTGTGCACTACTCAGTTGTGCCTCCGCCCTTGTGATTGTGTGCAGTACTCAGTTGTGCCTCCTCCCTTCACCATGTGAGTGTACACTACCCAGTTGTGCCTCCACCCTTGTAAATGTGTACACTAACCAGTTGTGTCTCCACCTTTCCCTGTGTGAGTGTGTACACTACCCAGTTGTGCTTCCGTCTTTCCCCGTGTGAGTGTATACTACCCAGTTGTGCCTATGCCTTTCCCCGTGTGAGTGTATACTACCCAGTTGTGCCTATGCCTTTCCCCACATGAGTGTGTACACTACCCAGTTGTGCCTATGCCTTTCCCCACGTGAGTGTGTACACTACCCAGTTGTGCCTCCTCCCATGTGAGTGTGTACACTAACCAGTTGTGCCCCCTCCCGTGTGAGTGTGTACACTACCCAGTTGTGCCTCCGCCCTTCCCCATGTGAGTGTGTACTACACAGTTGTGCCTCCTCCCATGTGAGTGTGTATACTACCCAATTGTGCCCCCTTCCTTCCCTGTGTGAGTGTGCACACTACCCGGTTGTGCCTCCGCCCTTCCCCATGTGAGTGTGTATATTACCCGGTTGTGCCTCCTCCCTTGTGAGTGTGTACACTACCCAGCTGTGACTCCTCCCTTCCTGTTTTTTTTTTTTTTGTCTCCTTTTGGTTCATCTTAGGCAGAGTTTTGATATTGTTTTTCTCTAGTAGTAACTTTTTTTTTTTTCCATTTTGAGACAGGGTTTCTCCGTAACTTTTGGTTTCTTTCCTGAAACTAGCTCTTCTAGACCAGGCTGGCCTCTAACTCACAGAGATCCGCCTGCCTCTGCCTCTCGAGTGCTGGGATTAAAGGTGTGCGCCACCACCATCTGGCCCCCTTTTATTCTTACACATACATATGTCACAACCAGTTTCAATGAACTTCACTTTGGTTTCCAGCCTCACTACACCACTGAAAATCTTCGTGTCATAAACCTGAATCGTGTGGACCATGTTCTGGAGGGAGTTTGTTGCTTCTCTTTCACTCACCCTTATAGTGGTGTGCATGCATTGATCTGTCTTTCCTTAATGCCTCGTTAGTTCTGTTACCATGAGATGCCATTTCATTTACGCAGGAAGATTTGCTTGTGTGTGGATGGACCGACAATGGAAGGCTGCGGTTAAATACGAACTGAGAGAGTCTAGACTGAGCGAGAGAGGGAAGCAAACATGTGGCTGCAATAGAGTAAGCGTGATGGCTGACAAAACACAGTCTTGAGAGAGTACTGAAGAGAAATGCCTACTTAAGATTGGCACCGCCGAGGGAAACTTCCTGGGGACAGCGACACTTCATCAGAGATCCCTGTCAGATGAATGGGGGTCAGCCAGAGAGCAGGGCAGCACAGTCAACAAGGCTATGGAAGGCAGAGGAGCTCATGCAAGGGGCTCGGTGTCAGAGAGGAATGAGGGACACACACACAGAGATAGATTAAAGGAGAGAATAGAAAGTAGAAAGGATCACTGCAATGAGGAGCGCTGTGCTATGACAGGCCTTGTGTCATATTTAAGATTAGACTGTTTAATGGAGTGGAGATACCTTAAAGAGCATAGATGTTGAGATTTCTGAGGTAGGAGAAAGGGTTGGGAATGGGACAAGGTAGATGAAGAGCGTCTGGAGGCTGCTACACCAGTCCCGTGTAGTGAGACTGTTACACGGCATCTTTTGATAGGGATGGTGTTTTCCCTGTGTTCTCTCTCCACCAGAACTGTTATGGGTTGTTAGTGTAGGTGACACGTGGAAATCATGGTAGTAGTGTTAGAGAAAAAAGGAAGAAGCAAAGGAATGGGGAAAAAAGGAGGGAAGGAGAGAATTGAATTAAGTGCTACGTGGTAAGAAATGAAAGACTTCAGACTGATCGGAAAGCAGAAGTGGGTATAATGCCTGCTCATGGCATTTTAAAAGTATGGTGGTGCCATTCAGCTCGCTGGAAAGTACTCATGTAGGAATATGGTGTGACTAACCTGGTAAGGAGATTGTTGAATCAGTCTTAGATGATTGGTACTTTCCAAATGCAAACCCACTCATAGAGGCAGGCCCTTTAGAGATAGGCAGCAGAATAAAGAATTAAGAAGGATCTCTGTGTTCCTAGGAGCTCTAGTAGAGAGTATGCCCGAGTGACCCACAATGCAGGATATGAGAAGCAGGGATGCTCTGGTTCTGGGGAAACCTCCTTTTTCTCCGGGAAATAAGAAGCTCCTAAGAGCCGGGCGGTGGTGGCTCACGCCTTTAATCCCAGCATTCGGGTGGCACTAGTCACCAGAGGGTCCAAGAGAAGTTTGGGGAAGTAAAGGAAGTCTTCGAATAGTTTCATATAAAACTTAGGGGCTTTCACTTGCTCAGGGTTCTGCCAGGGGCTGTGCAACCTGACCATGTTTGTGGTCTGTAAGTCACACAAGGTTATAACAAGTACAGCCATATAAAATATAAGTGAAGAAACCCAATAGCTTTTCAGCTTTGTTGGTTTGTTCCTCCTTTTGTGTTTCATGGCACACGCCACTTGCAGCACAAGTCACGTTTTTGCAAGATCATTGCTATGGATACTATATGGAGCAATAGGTTACGAAAGGTGGGGGTTTTCTACAAAAGAAGGAACAGCTTAAGTACTTCTAAAAAAAGTATTTCCAAGAAGTCCTGCACAGGGCTACATACTTATCACTATCAGTAACATTTCTGATACTCCTCAGGGAATAGCTTCACAATGGTTTAGAGAGAGAAATTCAAAACAGTCCCAATATTGCGGTCAATAAGGACTATTTTTTCTGCTATTGATATGAGCTTTCATTTCACCTCCTGGCACACCATCATATATCAGATTCTACATCTCTGCCCTTGCCAACATACTCAGGAACACAACCTGCCTTTTCTAAAGGCTCTTACCCCACCAGTAATCAATAAATTTTACTTTAGGAATGCAAAGCTAGTTTCTAGAAACTTTGCATTTAGGGTACCATATGGGTTGCCCTTTGTTTCCTAGAAATGAGTAAATTTCTCTCCGCTTATGAAACACTATAGCAGCTACAAGGACCAGAAACTTCCTATCTGTGGTGAAATTTCTGTTTCCCAGTGTGGTCAACTTCCCAACATGTCTTACAAGAGGGTGGCCAACTCCCTTCTCTGTGTTAGTCATAGTTAGTCACAGCAGGGAGGGACTTAACTCTGCTTACAAAAAAGTGATTGTTCTACAACCCTAAGGGACTTGGTTAGTCACCAGCACCAGGCTTTGCTGCTGGGGCATTACATTGCGTCTGTCCTTCCCCCAGGACAGTTTTATACTTAGACAAAAGTGCCAGCAGATCAAAATACCCCCCCCCCCCACTTTTCCCAGAGAGCCTTGAGCACAGACACAAGGAAAATCACTGTTTTGTTATCTCACACGGTTCTCAGAGTCACCTGGAATTATTGGCTGCATTTTAGAGGGGACAGAGCAGGAGTTTGGAAGTAAAAGGCATTTTCCAAGGCTCAATCAGAATTTGGTTTTGAATTGAGTTTGGCATGTGAGTCCTCTCTTATAATTTTATCACACCAATGGCTTCCAAATTTTGTTACTAAAGTAAGAAGAACCTGAGCATCCTACCCCGGGCACAGCATCTTTTCTGCTCTGCTTTGCCTACCGAAGGTCCACAAGAAACTTACTGTCAGGGGCCAGCAGACGTGTTTTTTAAAACTGTGTGAAACTGCTGTACCACAGAAGTTCTCTGTGCCTCAGGACAGCTTGTGGACACAAATGTAGAAATGCCCGTGATGTTCATTTAAAATCTCCAACTTGTCAACATGATTATTATGCCAGTAGCTCTGAGTTAGACATCGGCTCAGTCTGGCAAAGTGTGCACACGAGAATAATAGTGCAGCTTAATATCAATCACCTCAAAGGCACCTTTAAAGAACTTGTGTAGTATTTGTCTTGTTATTAAGGGGTTTCCCAGAATAAGAGACAAGGGCAGGAGTATATGGTGATGGCCCAGAAAGTAAGCTTTAGGACAAGAGAAGCTATTTCCTCACTCCTGAAGTCTGAGGATACCTGAATTGGAAGAACAGGCATGTTAGAGGATTCTCCATTGACGGGCATGCAAGTCCATGTGCTGTGATCTACACATGTGATTCTTGTAACATACCTCCTGTTTCCGGAAAGTCTCCAGAGGTCTGGCTGCGGTCACTTCTTCAGTTAACAGTACTTCCTTCGCATTATGATTAACCTTTTGGGTTTTCTCACAATCACTATTAATGTATAAATACAATGAAGATCATGGAATGGCCAGAGGACTTAGCAATATAGAGGTTATTGGGGAACAGATGAGAACTTACAGAATCCTATCTCAGCTGGGCTTTGATCATAGCATGGGCTGAGAGAAGTCTTGAGATCCTTTGGGGGCATGACACTTTTGCTTGCGCACAACTCTTCAAGATCACATGGTCTAAGATGATAGAGAAGTGATCCTTGAGAGGCGCAGAAACCTAAGCCCTGGCCAGATGGTTTTGTCCGACATGATCAACAATGAGCATGATGGATCTGTAGAGGGAAGAACCCCACACTCGCACAGGCTGAAGGTTTGTAGAGGGAAGAAACCCGCACTCGCACAGGCTGAAGGGTGGGGGGCTTTGTTTTGAAATTAATGATTTCAGCCTTATACTTGCCTGCTGGGGCATATATATAAGATGTGCACACAGAAGTGTAAAACTAAAACAATATAAAAGCTAAGAGTCTGATCCTGCCCTTTTGCTCATTCTTTCTTGTTTGATTTTGTATAGGGTAAATTGTTTATTCTAGAACATTTCCTTGAAATAAATAAACCACATCATATGTCTTTTATGTGTTTATATTTTATATAGTTATAATGGTGCATATCTAAATAATTAAATAAAATATTATTGAACATCTACTATACATTGTTCTAGAAAAAGGCTATAGGGGAGAATGGATTAGACTAAACCCCTTTTCTAACATTATATGTTTATAATGTGGGGGAGAAAGATGGTTGAAAACAAATACACCATTTGGAATGCAAAGTTCTGATACATGGCACAAAAATAACCACTCAGGGCACTGAGAATAGTATTGCTATAGGCAGAGAGGACGGGGCATTGTTCACAGGGTGGTGAGAGAATGCCTCAGATGCATGAACTTTGAAATTGAGCAGAAACATAAAAAATAGAAAACTAGGAATTATTTAAGGGAAGGAACATTCTTGCATTCCTACTAGAAGGCACGGTCCACACAAAGACAGAGGGTACAGTGATTGCTTGAGTGTACGTGGAGCAGAAAGAAGAAAGCCAATGCCATGGAGATGAAGTCAGTGAGGTGGTACAGGCCAGTTACTCCCAGATATTTGTAAGTCATGACAGGGACTGTGGCTTGAATTTGAAGGCTAGAGGAGTCATGCCGAGTCTGGAGGAGAGGAAGGTGCCATATATCCGTTTGGTCACTTGTTACTATGTGTCAAGTTCCAGGGAGACTGGCTGGGTGTTCCTGGCAATCATTCAGGTGAATGGTATGCTGACGTCACATAGCTGTGACATTAGTAAAAATTAAAGCTTCCAAATGTATTCTGCTGTATATTAGGTGTAGATTGTAAGTGTAAAATGATTATCAAAGAGAACAAGAGAAATGGAATTGCTGTTTATAAAATAGGAAAGACTGGTTCAGAACAACGTGTGAAGGAATTTTTCCTTTTTGAAAATTGTTAACTAACTGTGACTAGTTTCAAACATGTAGCAACCCTGACATTGTCTTTCAACTGCTGAGATTTCAGGGCTGGGCCATCACATTCATATTTTAGTTTCTTCTTCTTAGAGGGGTATGAAGTTCTTTCTCAGTAATGTCTTTACGTGGTTTGGGTATCGGGGTAATTGTAGCCTCATAAAAAAGAGTTTGGCAATGTTCCTCCTGTTTCTATCGTGTGGAACAACTTGAGGAGTTTATTGCAAGAACTCCATTCTTATGACCTTAAATATCTACACAAATTTAGTCCACAATAAGGGCCAATGTACAGAAGAAGAAACTGTGTCCAACTAGAGAGTCTTTCACAAGTATTAACACACATACAAGGGAGTCAAAAGAGCCAAAGAGGGGAACTGTGAAGGTAGTGAGAAGATCACTAAGACAGCAGTTAGGAAACGAGGGGTATTGCCATAGTGTTGTAATATGACTCGGATGAGACTTAGGTATGGCCACTGAATTTACCAATGTGACAATGTTACCATGGTGACATGAAGAACACTTTGGTACTGTGGTACAAATAGTGGCCCCTGTGCAGTGAATTTCAACCGATCATGGGATGGAAACCTCTGTCACAGTTTGACACCGTGGTCAGGAAATTTAGCAATATGCTAAATCTTAAGTTATTCATTGAAGATGGAGAAAAACCACTTCTGTAATTAAGTCAACCTAGTCAGAGTCAGTGGAGTGGTGGAGAGAGCCAGTGAAGACAGAATTCTTCTCTTAAGGTATTTTTTTGAGGATACGTTTCAGAGGGTCATTAGAGAGGGAACTGGAAGGAGAGGAATTGATGGAAGGTAGGTCTGCTGGCTTTAGAATTCAGGAACAGAGCCTTTAGTGAGGAAACTTAAAATTTACTAGAACTGGACAACTCTGCTCTATGGCTTCTCATAAACACATGTACCTGAGCAATCAAGGTAATCTTAGATTCAGCAGGCAGCTGACAATTACTTTGTGGTACCCTCACTACAAAATGGAAAACTGTCTTTCAGCCATTTTTTTTCCTCTGTTGAGAGTTCTCTGTTTAGGTCTGTACTCCATTTTTTTTTGATTATTAGTTCTTCTAACGACCAATTTCTTGAGTTCTTTGTATATATTAGAGATCAGACCTCTGCCTGATGTGGGCTTGGTGAAGATCTTTTCCCATTCTGTAGACTGCCGTTTTGTCTTATTGATTGTGTTTTTAGCTTTACAGAAGATTTTCAGTTTCAGGAGGCCCCATTTATTAATTGTTTCTCTCAATGTCTGTGCCACTGGGGTTATATTTAGGAAGTGGTCTCCTGTGCTAATGTGTTCAAAGGTACTTCCCACTTTCTCTTCTATGAAGTTCAGTGAGACTGGTTTTATGTTGAGGTCTTTGATCCATTTGGACTTGAGTTTTGTGCATGGTGATATATATGGATCTATTTTCATTTTTCTACATGTTGATATCCAGTTATGCCAGCACCATTTGTTAAATATGCTTTCTTTTTTCTATTTTATATTTTTCTGCTTTTTTGTCAAAAATCAGGTGTTTGTAGGTATATGGATTAATATCTGGGTCTTTGATTCAGTTCCCTTGGTCCTCTTGTCTGTTTTTATGCCAATACCAGACTGTTTTCAGTACTTTAGCTCTGTAACAGAGTATGAAGTCAGGGATTGTGAAGCCTCCAGAAGTTCTTTTATTGTACATAATTGTTTTGGTTATCCTGCGTGTTTTGCTTTTCCATATGAAGTTGAGTACTGTTCTTCTGAGTTCTGTGAAGAATTTTTCTGGGATTTTGATGGGCATTGCATTGTATCTCTAGATTGCGTTTGGTAAGTTTGCCATTTTTACTATGTTAATTCTACCTACTGAAGAGCATGGAAGATCTTTCCATTTTCTGGTGTCTTCTTCAATTTCTTTCTTCAAAGATTTAAAGTTCTTGTCATACAGGTCTCTTACTTGTTTGGTTAGAGTTACTCTGAGATATTTTATGCTATTTGTGGCTATTGTGAAGGGTGATGTTTCTCTGATTTATTTCTCGGTCCATTTATCATTTGTGTAAAGGAGGGCTACTGATTTTTTTAAAAGTTAATCTTGTATCCTGGAACATTATTGAAAGTGTTTATGAGTTATAGAAGTTCATTGGAAGAATTTTTGGGGTCGCTTATGTAAACTATCATATCATCAGCAAATAGTGAGAGTTTGACTGCTTCTTTTCCGATTTGTATCCTCTTGATCTCCTTTTGCTGTCTTATTGCTCTAGCTAGGACCTCAAGAATATATTGAATAGATATGGACAGAGTGGAAAATCTTGTATTAGCTCTGATTTCAGTGGGATTGCTGTGTCTCTCCATTTAGCTTGATGTTGGCTGTTGTCTTGCTGTGTATTGCCTTTATTATGTTTAGGTATGTTCCTTGTATCTTTGCTCTCTCTAAGACCTTAGACTTAAGGAAATGCTCAACATCCTTAGCCACCAGAGAAATGCAAATCAAAATAACTCTGAGATTCCATCTTACATAGGTAAGAATGTCCAAGATAAAAAACAATGATGACAATTTATGCTGGAGAGTATGTTGGGCATTGCTGGTAGGAGTGCAAAATGGTACAGCTCTTTTGGATATCAGTTATGGTAATTTCTCAGAAAATTATCAAAACAACCTTCCTCAAGACCCAGTAATACCACTTTTGGGTATATACCCAAAGTGTAATCAATCATACCACAAGGACATGTGCTCAATTATGTTCATAGCAGCATTGTTTTCCATAGCCAGAACCTGGAAACAACCTAAATGCCTCTCGGCTGAAGAATGGAAAGGAAAGTGTGGTGCATTTACACAATGGAGTACTACACAGCAGAAAAAATAACAACATCTTGAATTTTTCCAGAAAATGGATGGAACTAGAAAACATTATTTTGAGTGAGATAACCCAGACACAGAAAGACAATTATCACATGTACTCACTCATAGGTGGTTTTTAAACATAAAGCAAAGACAACCAGGCTACAAACCACAATCCCAGAGGACTTAAACAACAGTGAGGACATTAAGAGAGACTTACATATATCTAATCTACATGGGAAGTAGAAAAAGTAGAAAAAGAGAAGATCTGAGTAAATTGGGAGCATGGCGACCATGGGAGAGGGTTGAAGGGGAGGGGAGGGGAGGAGAGAAAAATGTAGAACTCAATAAAATCAATAAAAGTAAATGGAGAACTGTTGTAGTTATGAAACCTAAGCAGGGCACCAATAACTGCTGTCACAGAGCCTGAACCGAAGCTCCCAGAAAGTCCACCTCAATGACCTTTTCTCTAGCTGAAATTAGAAAAAAGCAACCCACGTACTCAGTTTTACCTGTTTACAGTTTTGCTTTTACTTTGCACTAGTAAGTGCATTTTTTTCAGAATTCTGTAGCATGTCTAGAGGACAGAGTTTATTGTTGTTGTTTGTCTGTGATGGGCACTCTTGTTTGAATATAGTGACACAAAGTTGAGCAGTATCTGGAAACATAAAAGCCAGACACCAAGTGCTTTGTTCGTTGCTTTATGCAGGAACTAATCACATAAAGGGTTAGGTTGGTACCCTTCTGAAGGACAGAAAACATCATGATTTCCCGTGACCCAGGTTAGAAAACCATCCTAGTGCTCCTGGAGCTGTGGAGAGTACACACCATCCAATGGAGTCATAAAGCATTTTATTTATCTTAATTTTTCCTCTTGCAAGTTTCCTTTATTTTCACAGAAACTAGGGTTTGATGGCCTAAACTAAGCATGCCATCAAAGTTCCAGATTCTGGGACACTCATTTTATTTTGTCACTTAAAACCTCAGCGAGCTTTAAGCAGTTACTCAGAAGATCCTGCTGTAGGCAAGTACCCCAGCAGTTTGCAGACTCCTGAAACAGTTTACTCGAATGGAGGGTTCTATTGCCTTTTGAGGAGAGTGGTCATATGAAACAAATTTACTATACAGTAAGTTGTATTTCCTGAGGTAAGTTCCCATCTAATGGCCTTGGAGTGCAAGTCCCAGGAGCCTTAATACTTTTTGCACACAAGCTTACAAATGCTCGGTGCAGACTTTGGCAAATAGGTCCCCCTAATACACACACATTTCTGGAAATCTATCGCAGGAAATTCAAACAACATTGCGTTCCCCTTTCCTCACCTTTTCTAAGCTTATACCTCTGGGTTTTTGTTAACAGTTTAAAAAGATATTTAAGACTGCACTTTGGCCACCTTGTAAAATGAAAGAGTACATTGCAGAGGTTCTGAAGGTACACACCAGTGCTTCTATCAAGTCAGGGGCCTGCACTGCAGCACTAATTGGAAACATGTGTCGAAAATGCAGGGCAGAATTTTCAGCGATTCTTTAATTGAGCAGAATAAAATCAGAACTCAACTCACATTTCTTTATGAGACCATTCTGTTGGAGCTGTTCTATTAGCAGGCCTGATGGATGACTCTGCGGGGCAGAGCTGGCACCTGCGTCTAGGCTGCTAGTGTGCTGGTGGTTGTTTTATTTAAGGCATTATCAATGGCTCTATTATGCCCTTAAGCAACGTTATAGAGGGCTTGGTTGCAAACGCTTCTCTGTTAATTACTTGAAGGATATTGATAGAAAGCCTAATTGTTTTCAAAACACCGGATGAGCTACTCATGGAAGGTTTATAAATAGCTGTATATTAGAAGCTAAATTCATAAAGTCTCACTAACATGACTAATATGACCGGAAGAAGGACACCAGCAATAGGCATGGCAAAATGGACAGGGGAAAGACAGCAAGGCCTCAGCCTACAAGACCTACAAGCAATGAAGGAATGTGGAAAGTGAGAGAAATCGTCTTTCCCCAGAGAAGAGCACATCGATCAGCTATGCAATATAAAATGATCAGTCCTGACAACATACATGTAAGTAGCAGTATACAGAATGGGCTGGTTATATGTATGTAAGAACAATTAGTTAAAAGAGAGCTCATGCATTTGTCAGAGTATAAGATGTGTCTAGGAAGGCTTGGAGGGAGGAAAAGTAGGGGAGAAGTGGCATAATTACATTATAGTCTCAAAAATAAAAAAAATGCAAAAGTCATGCAAGAAGTAGAAAAAGTGTCTCCTCACACATTGTGCACTGAAGTCTGTGGAAATATAGGGGCTGGGTTTTGGCCCCTGCTCAGAAATGATGATAAAATTGTCTCACGCTCTCTGTTTAAATTAGAAACAAGATATAATTTAAGATTTTTAAGAATGCTATTTATTTTATTGTTTTCTTGGGAGAAAGATACTCTGTACCTTGTAACTATTGTGGGACCAAAATTCCAAGAAAGGTGTTAGATCATAATGTATTTTCAGGCTTCTCATATAATTTAACATCCCCTGAATGGCACCAGTGTAGCTGACTCCTTCCAGTGTCCTTTGAAATGACTAGATACTGAGTTGTTATCTCTGCACTAATCGCCTTAAGAAGCAAATGATTCTTGCTTCCAATATCACAGTTCCACCCCTAGCCTCCGGAAAGAGGTTCATAGAGATATGAATTGACAATAACAACAGCAGCAATCATTTCAGAGGTGCACATAAGTAGCATTTGGTAGGAAATGAGGAGTCAATACAGGATTGGGATCCATCAAAAATGGAAGCTAATTCTACCAGAACCTAACAACACTCCCAAATCATCCCTAAAGATGGATGGGAGTTTCTCTGTCAACTGGTTTTTAGCTTCCAGATCGTTCAGTCTGTGCATGTTCCTGGGTCTGTAGCACCATTTGATGATGTCTTACACGAGCTAGAAATAGCACTAAGGAGCTGCACAGCCCACAGACAAATCTGAATCCTTTGATAGTATGCAGTTGCGCCTGCCCTCACATTCCCTTTAATCATTTCACTCAGAACATAGATCCAATCCAGTCACCTCCCTACTTCCCTTGAAAATTTCCTAGAGCCTGCCATTTACATTAATAGCTTCCCTCTTAGTAACAATTCAAGATTCTTAGTTGGTGGACAGTCCTACCATGTCCTACATGGGCTACATGAACTACACGGGTCCTTTTTGCTACAAAGTACTGGTCATGCTACATACATTCCTCCATGCCTCGAATGGTACAGATTGCTCCTCAGACGAACTTGGAGGATCCTTGAAGGGAAGTTCAGAAACTTCACTTATCTCCTTCTTGCATTTCCTTGGGCTCCAATGTCTTCTCCCTGAGATTTCGCAATGAAATGGGAACATAACAATATTCTAGGGTTGGAATGAACTTCAGAAATGAAATTATTGGGTGCTGGAAAGATGGCTCAGTGGTTAAGAATTCTCAAAACTCAAAACTCACATCAGATGGCTCAAAACCACCTCCAACTCCAGCTCCAAGGGATCCAAAGCTTCCTTGTGACCTCTACAGGGATGTGTGCTCATGCAACAACCCCTGTAACTAACACACACACACACACACATACACACACACAAAACACACACAGAGAAAACTAATTAGCAATGTTTTATATAGAAGTTTCGAAGAAAACACTCCTTTTGTTATTGCATTCTTTTTCTTTTCCTTCTATCATAACTCTTGCAGAATAGGAAAATCTTATTAAAGTGAATACTCTGTGATAAACTAATGCACAAGCAAAGCTCTATCCTGGCTGGTAAGATAGTTTACTTAGCGGGTAAGAGTGCTTGAAGAGAAACTAACAACCCGAGTTCACTCTCTTGAATCCCTGGCGGGAGGAAAGAACCAATTCCCCCAAACTATCCTGTGGCCTCCACATGTGAGCTATAGCATGCATAAGCTCAAGAATACTCTCTCTCTTACACACACACACACACACACACACACACACACACACACACACACACACCATGTAGCAAGTGGTTATTCATGTTTGACAGTAGAACTATCTGCCTACAGTTCTAGCATAATTTAGACAGTCAGCTTTCCCGAAAGTCTCACTGAAGTGGACTGGGCTCTAGCCTACAGATCAGACTCCTTTATGATCTGTAAGTTAGCAGAGGCCAGACATGGGGGACAGCAACTCCTGAGAAATTGCTATTTGAGATCTTTGGAAAATGTATTGCATTTCCGTGCTAGTTTAATCCCACCCTCCCTTTAAAGAGCCATTCAACTAACAAAACTACTCAAAGGGGCGCATTAGTGTTTAACAGTATACTTACGCTGGAACTAGCTCCGAAAAGCGCAGGTGTCAGAGGCATGGCAGGCATTGCTTTCCCTCGTCATTAGTTCTTAGACTCCTTGGCTTCTCTCAGCCATTTTGCTCAGGCCTTTACGCCTGTTAGTTTCCTCATAACTTACAGGTTGTGTTTCCCAGAAAAATCCATTTTCAGATAAGCCAGGAAGCCAGCTTATTCCTTGGCCTCCCAGTCTTATCAATTCGACTAAGATTGTGAGATGAGGGGGAAGTAGACAAGATTGCCGGGCAAAAAATGGGATCTTGGGGGAGGGGGGGGAGGGAGGTAAGGGGAGTTGGGGAGAGAAAAGTGAGAAGGGGAGG